>NC_092645.1:40283250-40635067 GCF_039555335.1 Amphiura filiformis | reverse complement strand
CTTTAAAATGCTTCTTCTTCCACAAATTATTTAGGACAGTGACGCCACTTGCACACATGCATTGTTATAACACAGTGTCTATATTGTGTACACACATTTGGGATCAATGGTCAGTAAGGAGTCACTTCCGGTATAAAACGATATACCTTCAAAATGGCCTTCTGCCACAAAAGCATAGCAAAGTGATGCCACGTGGACACGTGCATTGACATTAGCCAATGTCTATGGGGTTTTCATATATTTTGGGGTCAAAGGTGATTAAGGGGTCACCACACGGCTGTGTTCGTGGTCTTAGACCACAGCTAAGTCTAGTTCTTTCTTTCTTTCTTTCTTTCTTTATTTTTGTTTTCTTTTGCTCTCACATTGCCAATTTACACTTCTTCTGTATTGCATAATTATCAAAATGTCTTTATATGAAATATTAAATGAATAAATCTGGATTGATTTCTATTTCCATGTATCAATGCTTGGGTTTTCTTCAACATGTTCAATTTTGGTGGGTTTTTTATATATATATTTATTAAAGAAATGCATAGGCCTAATAACTGCATATGCATATTTCGCAACCTCGCTTCAATAAAACCGTCCATATGAAGTTCGCCATAGGATATTTTATTTGTATAATTTTCAGGCTATTTTGAATCCCCTCCTCCCCACCAACCAATGTTGGAGCAAAGATAATTATGATGTAGCGGTGTTTGGTATAGGCCTACAGCATTGAATACGGGGGCGGGGGGGGGAGTCATTGAACCGTGGATGTGTCACAGCAAATTTGCACTTGATTGTAGCTATATACAAGATACAGAACGTCAGGATGACGGTTGAAACTTAAATTTCCTCATTTAAAACAATGTGACAGGCGGTTGCCCAGGGTGGTTGACACGCTAATTAATATTTCTCATTCATTTGGATGAGAAAATTTCAATTCTCATACTTTTGTCCAATTCTCATCGTTTTGAAAGAATTCTCATTACAATTTTTCTACTAGTGATAGGCACGTTTTCGCTGGCCAGTCAAATGGAAGACGTGTGGTTAAGTGTTGCTGGCCTAGTGCTTGGCATGCGAAGAAGGTCTCTGATTCGAATCCCACCAAGAGCAAACAACTTCTCTCTTTCTTTTCTCTTCATTTCATCCTTCTTTCCTTCCAGTCGCCAAAAAATGTGCTATAGTTATGCAATGAAATTATTATAATCTGATCTACTGGACTTACGTAATTGCGAGTGGCAATATTTCACATCCTATCTCGGATGCATCAACAGGCCAACTGATGTTAAAGCAGCAAAAGTTCGTTGACCTGTGAAGAGGATGTTACGTCACATGTCGAAGATGAGCCCAACCTCTGAGGGATCTTCTATATCGCTAGACAATAGGCCCCTGCCAAGTTGTGTCGTAGCCCGCCTCCTTATTAAGTGAAGGCTCGTATTTTCAACCAATTTGGTCAGGATAGCCTAAATTTGGTTCGGAAATTTGAGAAGACCTCGAGAAAACTAGCGGACAATAGAAACCATCTCCATTTTAATCTACGTTGTTTACACTCTGAAACTACACCACGGGTTTGTGGATTAAACCGCTTGTGAAAGGACATAAGGCTAGCAAAATCATAGCCAGAGCACAAAAGATCTGCTCAACGAACGTGTTCGTCAAAATAACTTTACTATCAATATTTTGAGGACAGAAATAGACCGTATTTCGGAGGATTTACGTGTGAAATTAACAGCTGATATATATGATGAAGTGATACAGTTCACCGCGCACGCGCAGTTAACCCAGCACCGGAAGTCAAAAGCCAGGCAGCAAAGCAAGTTTGCAAGGTTGCAGAATTCGACGCGAGCTTCTCGAGCGGACTCGGACCTTAACTGGAGGAAAAGCGATGGATTACAACCGGATAAGGAACTGAAAGACATATGGGTTAAAAATCTAGTCGCCCGCTAACGGAGACCGAAAGGGATGTGTTAGCTAAGGTTTGAACTTTTCTGTGGCACCGAATTGTATACCACATGTAGAACTGATCACAGCTACTGAATCAGCCATCAAACACAACAACTTGTGCACTTCGGACGCAGAAGAATTACGCACTAAGGTTTCAGCATGTCTGGTTAACGCGAAGACACCGAACTCTAACCTCAATAAACAGCAACGTGAGGCTATTAAAACGCTTGGACAAGACAAAGACATCACTATTTTGCCAGCGGATAAGGGTAGGTGCACGGTAGTGTTAGACAAGACTGAATGCCATAGCAAAGTGTGTGAACTTCTGAATGATAGCAAGACATATGAACCACTGAAACGTGATCCAACTAGTCATGCTAGTGGTTATAGGAAGAAGGTTATTGACTCTCTCCAACAACTTGAGAAATCTGACGTTATCGACCGTATCTTGTATCACAAACTGTACCCTGGTGAATCGGTACCCACATTTTATGGTCTACCTAAGATCCATAAACCCCATGCTCCATTGAGACCTATTGTTAGCAGTGTGGACTCGGTCACGTACAATGTAGCTAAACACATCGCGTACATTATTGGACCGCTGGTTGGGAAATCACAACACCATATTATTAACTCCCAGGACTTCGTAAACAAAGTTCGCGATATTCGATTGGATGATAATGATGTGTCAGCGTTGTTCACCTGTGTACCACCGAAGGACTGTGTTAGGGAATTTCTAAGGAAGGATAACACCTTGAATGAGCGAAACTTAGTCCAGACCAAGTTTGTGGACTTCTGGAACTTTGTCTTAATACCACCTATTTCGTCTATGATGGAAAATTTTACAGACAACGCCATGGATGCGCAATGGGTTCGCCGGTTTCACCGATTGTTGTAAACCTGTTTATGGAACAGTTTGAACAGTTGGCTCTTGCATCGTATACCGGCACCCCCCCCCCTCCCTACGCACTGGTTTCGATATGTCGACGACACGTGGGTGTGAAGATTCGTAAGGTTCAATTAACCCCCTTCTTTGATCACATAAATAGTGTCAACGAACATATTAAGTTCACTCAGGAAGAACTCAAGGAAGGCAAACTTGCCTTTTGGACTGTTTAGTTACAGTGGAAAGTGATGGTCGCTTAGAAACATCTGTGTACAGAAATGACACACACAGATCAGTACTTGTTATTTGATTCCCACCATCCACTGATTCATAAGCTCTGAGTAATACGGACGCTATTTCATAGAGCGGACACGATTCCGTCAAGCGAAAACGCAAAGGAAAAGGAACACGAACACCTTCAGAAGGCCTTGAATCTTTGCGGATATCGCGATTGGACTTTCACAAGGCTCTCTCTCAAACCAAATCAGCTGATAAAGTGTCCACCGCACAAGCTACGCAAGGTGACGGTGAATCTAAACGCGGTAGGATCGTGACGTGACTATACCTTACGTATCTGGACTGTCGGCGAAAATTCGAAGAATTCTCAACGATCAACAAAAAATTCCAGTGTCGGCAACCACTGGTCCAACCCAAGGACAAACAACCGAAGGACAAACAAAGCAACATTGTGTACGCAATTCAGTGCAAGGACAGTGGATGCGATGACCTTTACATAGGGGAGACCAAACAGACTCTAGCAAAGCGCATGTACCAGCATAGGAGAGCTAGCACTGGTTGCGGAGACTCTGCGGTTTACACGCACTTAGATAGCACTAATCATTCATTTGACAACAAGGACGTCAAGATATTAGATCGCGAAAGCAGATGGTTTGAGAGAGGAGTCAAGGAAGCGATTTATGTTAAACGGGAGGAGCCTTCACTTGATAAGGGAGGCGGGCTACGACACAACTTGGCGAGGGGCCTATTGTCCAGCGATAAAGAAGATCCCTCAGAGGTTGGGCTCATCTTCGACCTGTGACGTAACATCCTCTTCACAGGTCAACGAACTTTTGCCGCTTTAACATCAGTTGGCCTGATGATGCATCCGAGATAGGATGTGAAATATTACCACTCACAAAACGTAAGTCCAGTAGATCAGATTATAATAATTTCATAGCTATTTATACCTGGATGAATGATAATCTTCATAATCCTATAGTTATGCACTTTATATTTAAATTCAATGATTATTTCAACAGGGAGTGCTTCGTCTACAACAGATGAACATGCAAATGAAGCAACAACAATTGGTCCTACGACCACCGAGGACTATGATATGCAAACCACGGCACACACAAATGCTGCAGGTATAATTCACTATAGAAATTTACAATGAGAATTGGACAAAAGTATGAGAATTTAAAATTGTTGCATTTATATAAAACTTTCTCATTCAATTGAATGAGAAATACCAATTAACGTGTCAACCACCTGTCACATTGTTTTAAATGAGACAATTTACCACTTGTGAGACGTTGTTGACAAGTTAATTAATATTTCTCATTCATTTGGATGAAAAAGTTTTTTTTTTTTTTTAGTTTTGTCCAATTCTCATCGCTTTGAAATTCTCATTTTAAATTTTCCACTTGTGATTGTTTGATCATGGACTGTTTGATTTATATAGTTTCAGCTCGTAATCGGCGGGCCTTATAACATCGCGGATTAATATCAATGTGTTTTATTTTGAGAATTGTCTTGTGACATCTCGCCAGAAGCATTACAAATTAATAATTCAAGTCCTATACCATGTCTACTATCTTTAACACACAAAAAACACTTTGGGTTTATAAACTGTTAATTATTTCTTATTAAATATACTAATATTCAGTTTCCTCTTGTAGCGAGCAATCGTTTCCCATTATGTTTATTTGTTCTTGTGCAGGATGCGTATCCCCATTACCTACTTTACTTATAACTATACTGGGGAAACGATTAAGCATCAGTAATGATCGCCTTCACTTGTGTTCTTGCGTAATATTTGTTTGTGTGTATTGTATACCATGACAGTCTGCCGCCTGGACAACCAATTCTTTAGAAATGCTTAGTCGCGCTAAAAGTCGATCGATACATGTAAAAATCAGCACAATTCAGAGATACACCTTTTTGCTATGAAATTAATTTTCTCGGTCAAATATAAAGCAATATTTTTTTTTTCTTCAGTAATGTCAGTTAAAAACTTGGTGCTTGAATATACATTTTTTTTAAATCCTGGTGTTAAAATTAAGCATCAAATTGTGTCTTTTAGTGTGATATTTTTGATTTTTATAGGCCTTGAATTCGCCTGCGAGCTTTTACGGAATTCATGTTTTAGCGTCTCAAACTAACATAGTTTGCTAAAGAAAGATATTTCCCACCTCTGTAAAGCACATCGTGTGGGTCTATATGTTATAGTTTTGTCAGAATTTCCGTTTTGTTTTACCCTTTTTCCATTCATGGTCCGAAAATGTCAAACTAAGTAAAAGTAGGCAATGGTGAGTACTTTTTATCTCGAGAGCAACCAGCTGAAATAGTCGATATTTCCTTTGTTGTTATCCAGGTCAATTTTTCATTGAAAGCAAATTGCCCGACCAGCGATTAAATCCCCAATTGGGTGTTCTGGTTAAACATGATCAGTAGGAGCGCTATAGGTCTGGGAATTTCTTTGCTATATTGAAGTTCTGGCAACACTATAGCCATGCCGGTATTCCTATTAAACCCAGGGATATCGATCCACAATGCTAGTACTAGCCTTTAGATTTCACGTGTTGATTTAGAAAATTTTTCAGCCGACAGTGAAAGATGGTGAAATCAAAACGGAAATTCTGACAAAACTATGATATATAGCTCACGGTGATGTGCTTTAGAAAGTTGGGGAAAATCCTTCATTAGCGAACTATATTACTTTGAAAAGCTAAAAGGTTGATCCAAGAAAAAGCTCGCGGGCCGAGCTGAAGCCTATAAAAATCGAATATCTTACACTAAATGACTGAATTTCAGGCCTAAGTTTAACACCAGGATTTTAAAAAAATCAGTATCAAGCATTATAGTTTTTCCAGCCATTTACTGAAAAAATGAAAATTATTGCTTTTCATTTGGCTGAGAAAAAATTTTACACTGAAAAGGTGTAACTCAAAATTTTGCTCATTTCAACACCAATTTCGATCGTTTGTATTGCCTCATTAAATGACTGAGTGAGCCTTGCAGAACAAAAGAATCGGTTGTGCAGGTAGCTGACTGATGACTGCTATAACATTAGACCCAGCTTTAACCACCGTTTATCAGTGGTAGCCTAATGGATAAGGCGTCCGTCTAGAGATCGGAAGGTCGTGGGTTCGATTCCCATGCCGGCACATTCCCTTGCTTTTTTTTTCAAGTTGGGTTGTGTGCCGGTCGGGATTTGTGCTTATTTGTTGTCTTGTTTAATTGTAACACTTTGGGTTGGTATACTGTTCTTTCTTTCTTATTAATTATATTCAGTTTCCTCTTGTAGCGAGCAATCGTTCCCCATTGTGTTTATTTGATCTTGTGAATATAGACCAGGCAGGTTAACTATAGCACTCTTTCCGTGGGTCTACTTTTTAGCGTAGTGATAAAAACCTAACGATTTCCGCCAATTACAAGCTGATCAAACTATTTATGAATTATACTTTGCTACCAAATACAATTTTAGTTATTTTGGTTATTTTACATAATTAAAGCTTATATCAGATGTGTAGACCTAATTAGAAATGATGAGAACAAACTTTTTACACAGCCGTGACGTTAGTTCTTACAAGCCGACGACGGAACGTCGGCTTGTTCTGTCTTCTTCCAATTCTTTCTTTCTTTCTTACAAGCCGACGACGGATGTCGGCTTGTTCTGTCTCTTCTCAATTCTTTCTTCTTTCTTCTGGCAACTCGTGACATTTTGCGTGACTTGCCACGTTTCGCCCTAGCTCTCTTATGCTTAGACAGATTTCAACCATACTTGAGCCAAATGACCACTGGACTAGGCCAAACCTTACATTTGACTTTGACCTGACTGTGACCTTTGACCTTGACCTTATGGTCAAAAATGTTGATTTCACAAAAAATGCTACTCCTTCCACAAATTACATGCAATGATCATGTGACTCATGCATATGAATCAACATGTGGCAGTGCTCTGTAGTTGGACCTGTCGGCTACACTGTTTACACCCTTCCAGTTGGTGACATTGCCAATTATCATAATGTTTCTTATCATGTATATGCCGATGATACACATTTATATGTATCATTTGATCCTTAAGTGCCGGGCGACCTTGACAGTGCAATAATTCGACTCCAAAATTGTATATTGGATATAAAAAAGACTGGATGACCGCAAACAAACTGTCGTTAAATTATAGTAAAACAGTATTCTTTATTGCTGCATCACCATATTATTATCACAAACAGTTGCCACCTAATATAACTCTTTATATTGGAAATGAACGCATTGAACCCTCAAAGACCATGCCTTTTTTTGATACTCACATGACTATGTCTTCTTATATTACAAATGTTAGCAAATCTGTTATTTTTCATCACGAAACATCGCTAGAATTAGGAAATATATAGACCAACCTACATGTCATCATGCCGCACGTTATTGGTATCTCTCGTCTTGACTAATACAATCTCCTCATCACCATCTACTCATATTACTCGTCTACAACGTCGTCAAAACTTGGCAGCACGTCTTGTATTTGAAGTCGACCGAAAACACTCACCTGGACCACTTTTGAAATCACTTCATTGGCTTCCAATACGCCAAAGGATCATTTTCAATTTTTTTTTGCTTGTATATAAATGTCTTCACAACCAAGGACCAACATATTTGTTAAATAATTGCTTATCATTGTATGTTCCAAAGAGATAACTCCGATCTTGCGATGATTATCTTCGTCTTGACTATCCCATGACTAGAGTCTTAGCTGGTGATAGAACTTTCACAGTTTTGCATCAAAATAGTAGAATAAGCTACCTGTCTATATTAACCAAGCTTCATCTACAAATATATTCAAAAAAGCGCTTAAAACTTATTTGTTCCCTTAACATTAGTGGTGGGTAAGGCCCCGTATCCATAGGCTGTTCCCTTGTGGTGTGTGCCCTTGTTCATTTGTTCCCATGTGACCTGCCACACAGACAACGAAGCGTAGCCGCCTCAAAGCAAAAAGAAGGTTCGTTGTAGTGTGTCAGGTCACATGAGAACAAGTGAACACGGAACAAGGCACACGCCACAAGGGAACAATAGCCTATGGATACAGGGGCCTTAAAGGAATAGTGATGTTTCGAATTTCTTAGGGAACCAGCTTATTTGATGCAGTATGATAAAATCGGCCAAAGAATGAGTTGGTGCCGGCCAAAACAAGTTTTGGACAGCGGGTCTGTGGGGTCATGAAAATCAATATTTTCTTCAATCACTAAAATAAAGTGGTTTATGAAATGAATTAAGCAACTTGAGAAAACATATACGGCGTACACACTGATGTTAAATTTAAATGACATTGGCATTTCTTGTTGATAGCCATACTAACCTACTACTCAAATGTATAATATCGAGCGTGTTCCAATGCAGACACTACCGATACAACAATACACGGTCCCGGGCACACGTGGTGCTGATTAGTCAGTAGTAATTTATCATGGTCGAAACCGTATACAGAATACGATAACTTACTGTGATTGTTTGTTTGTTTAGAACCATAATTTTTATATCATTATTAATTTCTCTAAATTATTATTCGTGCTTCAATCAAGCACGAATAGATAAAATCTAGACCTCTGGAAAAGGCAATCGTTACTAATAGTTTCACGGTATACCCTCACTTACGATCATTGGGTATACCGATCATCAGAACAGATAATTTGTCATGGTTTCAACTTAACAGAAATGCATATACATGTATATGCATTCTGTGAATATGTCAAAATCATGACAAACTAAACCCATTCAAGCACAGTCTCTACTCCAAAAGTAGTCGAAAGTGCTCAACCACTATAAATAGTGGGGCGTAATATAACAAGTATTATTTTTCAGGTAACTAACTTTGGAATTAAAAGTGCTCAAACCCATTACAGGTGAGCGTAGAAACAAACTCAAAGTATAGACCTCTGGAAAAGGCAACCGTTACTAATAGGTTCACGGTATGGTATACCCTCACTTACGATCATTGGGTATACCGATCATCAGTATTTAGTTGAAATCATGACAAATTATCCAGACGGATAATTTGTCATGGGTTTAACTTAACAGAAGTGCGTATATTGTTTAATGACAAAAAATGATTTTGTGCGTAACTTTTTCATACGTGACCGTACAAAAATGCTATATTGACCTTCATTACGAGCAAAATATTTTCTATCTAATTAGGTAGTCGGGTTTGTATAGAAGTTACTAGGAGACAAAATATATGGAATTCAAAATGCCCTATAGTTTTCCAACTGCTGCAGATTCTGTTACATGTCCACCATACATTTGTGTATGTAGGCAGGGTACACACATTAGCCTAGCATTGTGGCCACCCTATTATTAGCACATTAATCGCTTCTTCAACCCCACCTACTATCACTAGTGGAAATTGTAAAATGAGAATTCTTTCAAAGCGATGAGAATTGGACAAAACTATGAGAATTGAAATGTTCTCATCCAAATGAATGAGAAATACTAATTCACCTGTCAACAACCTGTCACAGATGGTCGTTTAACACTGAAATTAATGTGAGCTTCAATTTTCTCATAAGGAATTATTATGATTACTTTGTTTTGATGCAAAACATCTATATTGCGTTATTTGTGTCCAAATAGGTGAATGTAAAATCTAAGGAAGCCATAACCAGTATCTTGAGACTTTGCTAATTTTAATTTATAATCTCACAGGATTTCATTATTGATCATAATTTTTAAAACAAATTTAAATCGATAAACTGCGCCGTCGTAGGTGTCATCTGAGATTTTAAAGGGATAAAGAACAAAATTTTAAAGGAAAAAAAATCGACGACAATTGGACTCGAACTCTAGACCTCGTGTTCGCAAGGCATTAACGAAACCACAACACTGCAGTAGGGCCGTTGTCAGTCGTGCAGAGTTATTTATAATAAGAATAACAGGTTGATGGCCAAACGGTCGACACAAACAATGTTTAAAGAAATTAATGTAATTTTCTTTATTTAAATTGTGTCCACCGTGAGGAAAGTGCACGAATCAAAATTCCAAGTTTATATTCTTAACCCTAAATACATTGCCAACAAATATATTCGTAGTAAACCGATACAATTCTGTCCATTTGAGACGTTTCAGTTTAGTTTTGTACTCCGCCACGGGCCATATGTACATTGAATAACTTAATATACATTACAAATCGATTAAATGTTCATAGAGTTCCTCGTGGTGCAGCGTTAGAGGATCTGACTGGTAAACTACATGTATAGGCTTTATTGAGGGTCAAGGGTTCGAATCTTCTGTAGTGCTGTTTATTTATTATTGTTATTTTCCTCTTCTCTTCTATAAGATATGTTTCAAACTCTTTTTTATCTCAACTTATTTATTCAATTTATACAACTGCATTATTGGCATATATTTATACCAAAGATCTATAAGTGGATTGGAAGGTGAGCGGGTCTTTTGGTGAATCTCAATTCTTTCTTTCTTTCTTTCTTTCTTTCTTTCTTTCTTTCTTTCTTTCTTTCTTTCTTTCTTTCTTTCTTTATTTTTGTTTCTTTTTTCTTCACATTGCCAATTTACACTTCTTCTGTATTGCATAATTATCAAAATGTCTTTATATGAAATATTAAATGAATAAATCTGGATTGATTTCTATTTCCATGTATCAATGCTTGGGTTTTCTTCAACATGTTCAATTTTGGTGGGTTTTTATATATATATTATTATAGAAATGCATAGGCCTAATAACTGCATATGCATATTTCGCAACCTCGCTTCAATAAAACCGTCCATATGAAGTTCGCCATAGGATATTTTATTTGTATAATTTTCAGGCTATTTTGAATCCCTCCTCCCCACCAACCAATGTTGGAGCAAAGATAATTATGATGTAGCGGTGTTTGGTATAGGCCTACAGCATTGAATAAGGCGGCGGGGGGGGGGAGTCATTGAACCGTGGATGTGTCACAGCAAATTTGCACTTGATTGTAGCTATATACAAGATACAGAACGTCAGGATGACGGTTGAAACTAAAATTTCCTCATTTAAAACAATGTGACAGGCGGTTGCCCGGGGTGGTTGACACGCTAATTAATATTTCTCATTCATTTGGATGAGAAAATTTCAATTCTCATACTTTTGTCCAATTCTCATCGTTTTGAAAGAATTCTCATTACAATTTTTCTACTAGTGATAGGCACGTTTTCGCTGGCCAGTCAAATGGAAGACGTGTGGTTAAGTGTTGCTGGCCTAGTGCTTGGCATGCGAAGGGTCTCTGATTCGACTCCACCAAGAGCAAACAACTTCTCTCTTTCTTTTCTCTCTTCATTTCATCCTTCTTTCCCTTCCAGTCGCCAAAAAATGTGCTATAGTTATGCAATGAAATTATTATAATCTGATCTACTGGACTTACGTTTTGTGGTGGCAATATTTCACATCCTATCTCGGATGCATCATCAGGCCAACTGATGTTAAAGCGGCAAAAGTTCGTTGACCTGTGAAGAGGATGTTACGTCACATGTCGAAGATGAGCCCAACCTCTGAGGGATCTTCTATATCGCTAGACAATAGGCCCCTGCCAAGTTGTGTCGTAGCCCGCCTCCCTTATTAAGTGAAGGCTCGTATTTTCAACCAATTTGGTCGGGATAGCCTAAATTTGGTTCGGAAATTTGAGAAGACCTCGAGAAAACTAGCGGACAATAGAAACCATCTCCATTTTAATCTACGTTGTTTACACTCTGAAACTACACCACGGAGTTTGTGGATTATACCGCTTGTGAAAGGACATAAGGCTAGCAAAATCATAGCCAGAGCACAAAAAGATCTGCTCAACGAACGTGTTCGTCAAAATAACTTTACTATCAATATTTTGAGGACAGAAATAGACCGTATTTCGGAGGATTTACGTGTGAAATTAACAGCTGATATATATGATGAAGTGATACAGTTCACCGCGCACGCGCAGTTAACCCAGCACCGGAAGTCAAAAGCCAGGCAGCAAAGCAAGTTTGCAAGGTTGCAGAATTCGACGCGAGCTTCTCGAGCGGACTCGGACCTTAACTGGAGGAAAAGCGATGGATTACAACCGGATAAGGAACTGAAAGACATATGGGTTAAAATCTAGTCGCCCGCTAACGGAGACCGAAAGGGATGTGTTAGCTAAGGTTTGAACTTTTCTGTGGCACCGAATTGTATACCACATGTAGAACTGATCACAGCTACTGAATCAGCCATCAAACACAACAACTTGTGCACTTCGGACGCAGAAGAATTACGCACTAAGGTTTCAGCATGTCTGGTTAACGCGAAGACACCGAACTCTAACCTCAATAAACAGCAACGTGAGGCTATTAAAACGCTTGGACAAGACAAAGACATCACTATTTTACCAGCGGATAAGAGTAGGTGCACGGTAGTGTTAGACAAGACTGAATGCCATAGCAAAGTGTGTGAACTTCTGAATGATAGCAAGACATATGAACCACTGAAACGTGATCCAACTAGTCATGCTAGTGGTTATAGGAAGAAGGTTATTGACTCTCTCCAACAACTTGAGAAATCTGACGTTATCGACCGTATCTTGTATCACAAACTGTACCCTGGTGAATCGGTACCCACATTTTATGGTCTACCTAAGATCCATAAACCCCATGCTCCATTGAGACCTATTGTTAGCAGTGTGGACTCGGTCACGTACAATGTAGCTAAACACATCGCGTACATTATTGGACCGCTGGTTGGGAAATCACAACACCATATTATTAACTCCCAGGACTTCGTAAACAAAGTTCGCGATATTCGATTGGATGATAATGATGTGTCAGCGTTGTTCACCTGTGTACCACCGAAGGACTGTGTTAGGGAATTTCTAAGGAAGGATAACACCTTGAATGAGCGAAACTTAGTCCAGACCAAGTTTGTGGACTTCTGGAACTTTGTCTTAATACCACCTATTTCGTCTATGATGGAAAATTTTACAGACAACGCCATGGATGCGCAATGGGTTCGCCGGTTTCACCGATTGTTGTAAACCTGTTTATGGAACAGTTTGAACAGTTGGCTCTTGCATCGTATACCGGCACCCCCCCCTACGCACTGGTTTCGATATCTCGACGACACATGGGTGTGAAGATTCGTAAGGATCAATTAACCCCATTCTTTGATCACATAAATAGTGTCAACGAACATATTAAGTTCACTCAGGAAGAACTCAAGGAAGGCAAACTTGCCTTTTGGACTGTTTAGTTACAGTGGAAAGTGATGGTCGCTTATAAAAATCTGTGTACAGAAAGGACACGCACACAGATCAGTACTTGTTATTTGATTCCACCATCCACTGATTCATAAGCTCTGAGTAATACGGACGCTATTTCATAGAGCGGACAAGGCTCTCTCTCAAACCAAATCAGCTGATAAAGTGTCCACCGCACAAGCTACGCAAGGTGACGGTGAATCTAAACGCGGCAGGATCGTGACGTGACTATACCTTACGTATCTGGACTGTCGGAGAAACTTCGCAGAATTGTCAAAGATCAACAAGGAATTCCAGTGTCGGCAAGCGCTGGTCCATCCCAAGGACAAACAACCGAAGGACAAACAAAGCAACATTGTGTACGCAATTCAGTGCAAGGACAGTGGATGCGATGACCTTTACATAGGGAGACCAAACAGACTCTAGCGAAGCGCATGTACCAACATAGGAGAGCTAGCACTGGTTGCGGAGACTCTGCGGTTTACACGCACTTAGATAGCACTAATCATTCATTTGACAACAAGGACGTCAATATATTAGATCGCGAAAGCAGATGGTTTGAGAGAGTCAAGGAAGCGATTTATGTTAAACGGGAGGAGCCTTCACTTAATAAGGGAGGCGGGCTACGACACAACTTGGCAGGGGCCTATTGTCCAGCGATAAAGAAGATCCCTCAGAGGTTGGGCTCATCTTCGACCTGTGACGTAACATCCTCTTCACAGGTCAACGAACTTTTGCCGCTTTAACATCAGTTGGCCTGATGATGCATCCGAGATATGATGTGAAATATTACCACTCACAAAAACGTAAGTCCAGTAGATCAGATTATAATAATTTCAAAGTTATTTATACCTGGATGAATGATAATCTTCATAATCCTATAGTTATGCACTTTATATTTAAATTCAATGATTATTTCAACAGGGAGTGCTTCGTCTACAACAGATGAACATGCAAATGAAGCAACAACAATTGGTCCTACGACCACCGAGGACTATGATATGCAAACCACGGCACACACAAATGCTGCAGGTATAATTCACTATAGAAATTTACAATGAGAATTGGACAAAAGTATGAGAATTTAAAATTGTTGCATTTATATAAAACTTTCTCATTCAATTGAATGAGAAATACCAATTAACGTGTCAACCACCTGTCACATTGTTTTAAATGAGACAATTTACCACTTATTGAGACGTTGTTGACAAGTTAATTAATATTTCTCATTCATTTGGATGAAAAAAGTTTTAATTCTCATAGTTTTGTTCAATTCTCATCGCTTTGAAAGAATTCTCATTTTAAATTTTCCACTTGTGATTGTTTGATCATGGACTGTTTGATTTATATAGTTTCAGCTCGTAATCGGCGGGCCTTATAACATCGCGGATTAATATCAATATGTTTTATTTTGAGAATTGTCTTGTGACATCTCGCCAGAAGCATTACAAATTAATAATTCAAGTCCTATACCATGTCTACTATCTTTAACACACAAAAAACACTTTGGGTTTATAAACTGTTAATTATTTCTTATTAAATATACTAATATTCAGTTTCCTCTTGTAGCGAGCAATCGTTTCCCATTATGTTTATTTGTTCTTGTGCAGGATGCGTATCCCCATTACCTACTTTACTTTATAACTATACTGAAACGATTAAGCATCAGTAATGATCGCCTTCACTTGTGTTCTTGCGTAATATTTGTTTGTGTGTATTGTATACCATGACTGCTATAACATTAGACCCAGCTTTAACCACCGTTTATCAGTGGTAGCCTAATGGATAAGGCGTCCGTCTAGAGATCGGAAGGTCGTGGGTTCGATTCCCATGCCGGCACATTCCCTTTTTTTTTTTTTTAAGTTGGGTTGTGTGCCGGTCGGGAGTTTGTGCTTATTTGTTGTCTTGTTTAATTGTAACACTTTGGGTTGGTATACTGTTCTTTCTTTCTTATTAATTATATTCAGTTTCCTCTTGTAGCGAGCAATCGTTTCCCCATTGTGTTTATTTGATCTTGTGAATATAGACCAGGCAGGTTAACTATAGCACTCTTTCCGTGGGTCTACTTTTTAGCGTAGTGATAAAAACTGTAACGATTTCCGCCAATTACAAGCTGATCAAACTATTTATGAATTATACTTTGCTACCAAATACAATTTTATGCATTTTGGTTATTTTACATAATTAAAGCTTATATCAGATGTGTAGACCTAATTAGAAATGATGAGAACAAACTTTTTACACAGCCGTGACGTTAGTTCTTTTCTTTCTTCTTTCTTCTGTCGACCATTAAATTTGCTCTAGCACTCACATGCTTACATCGATTTTGACCCAGCAGATTTGCAACACAATGATCATTGACCGTGCCCCTACATGTCGCATGAAACTCGTGGGGTCAAAAGGTCACGCAGGGAATCTGGGGGTCAAAACGTGATTTCAGCTCAAATGCATCTTCTCCTACAAATTACGTAGGACAGTGACGCCACTTGCACACATGCATTATAATTACCCAGTGTCTATATGGGTGTACACAGATTTGGGGTCAAAGGTCATTAAGGGGTCACTGCCGGCATAAAACGGAATACCTTCAAATTAGCTAAGGAAAACATAGGACAGTAACGGTATGGTCACATATGAGTTGCAGTTACCCAATGTATATGTGGTATTTTTTTTTATTTGAGGTCAAAAGGTCATTGAGGGGTCACTTCGGTATAAAACAGAAATACCTTTTAAAATGCATCTTCTCCCACAAATTACGTAGGACATTGACACCACTTGCACATGCATTGTTGTTAACCAGTGTCAATGTGGTGTACACAGATTTGGGGCCAAAGGTCATTTAGGGGCCACTTCCGGTCTAAATCGAAATATCTTCAAAAAATTTTATTTGCTAAGAAAACATAGGAGTAGTGATGGTATGTTCACACATGAATTGTGTTTACCCAATGTATATATGATATTTTTTTATTTGGGGTCCAAGGTCATTAAGGGATCATTTCCGGTATAAAACGAAACACTTTTAAAATGCACCTTCTCCCACAAATTACGTAGGGCAGTGATGCCACTTACACACATGCATTGTTATTACCCAGTGTCTATGGGGTGTACACATATTTAGGGTCAAAGGTCATTAAGGTGTCACTTCCGGTCTGATACGAAAAAATCCTTCAAAATGCCCTTCTGCCACAAATAGCATGGCAAAGTAATGCCACGTGCACATTACATTGACATTAGCCAATGTCTATGGGGTTTTCATATATTTTTGGGTCAAAAGGTAGTTAAGGGGTCAAAACACGGCTGTGTTCGTGGTCTTAGACCACAGCTAAGTCTAGTTGTTGTTGTATCTTAAAGATAAACAATAAAAAAAATTCTCGTAAACTTGCAATACAATCATGCAAATCATGTTTGCCAATTTGGGCAGAAAATGTAGAGCTGATCATTTTAGGCTATGGGCATTTTATCAGCTTCCCCATTTGAGTGGAAAAGGTCGCTGAACTTTGCACAGAGGGTCAAGTTCAAAATTAGTCAAACCATCGTAATTCTTTTGCAATAAGGTTCCAAAAACTATACTTTGATGTATCTATGACTTACAATTGTGAAGTTATGGGCAAAAGAGTAACTGTGACGTCATTAGGTCTAAATCTTTCTAATTTGAAGTTTTCATTCAAATACAAGTAGCTAATTTCATTAGAGTTTGATGTAAGAAAGTCATATTTTATTTTTTTCGTGGCTTTAGGCTAAAGCACACTAGCAGGCCCCTAGGTTAGCATATCTATTACAAGGTGCTAAAAACTGAATTTTGATATATTTTACCATTTTTCCGAATGAGCAAATCGCTTTTAATTGACTCCGAATACTGTAATCACGAGGTATTACCTGATTTAAAGGGCCATTTCGTGATCCACAGCCTCATCCCCCACTTTTCTCCCAAAAAAAAGTTGAGAATTTTACACCACTGGATAAAAATTTCTTTGCCAGATTAATTCGTTTAGCAAAAAATATCATTACCTTTGAATTTTCGTTCTGGTGCACCAGAACAGAAATTACCTAACACGTTGTCTATGGAGCAGTGTAATACACATAATCATGCATAACTCGCAAACGCAAAATCGGAATCCCCAACTGGAAATTTTGGAAATAAGCTTTTTTTCGTGGATATCTACTGAAAAATGTCATAAAAGAGGATGCTAGGAATCACGAAATACTCCTTTATTTTATAAGTAAGTGTAAAATGAAATTTGCCCAAACACACTTATTTCCGTATAACGCAATTAGGTGGCCCCAATAAACATGAGCGATAAAAAGACGGCGTGGTGTTTTATAACATCCAAGCAAGAATTATATCCAAAAAAAGGTACAGGGGTGTTAAGGAAATTACTTCGTATTTTCGGTGGAACATACTTTATTTTAAAAAGCTTACTTTGGTAAAAAGCGGCCAATGACCAAGAGGATCCTCCCTAGGCCAGCAACAAGAAAAAACGGGTAGTCACTTACAAATTAGCGACATAGAGAATAAAAACTAGATAACTAAAGGACCAATCACAGGACGAGCTTGGCTGGAGGAATGGCGACCATATGCTAATTAGGAGATTGTTGTTTTATGTCCGTGACGTCATTTTTTGCCACCAATTTTTGTGCTTGAAAAAATGACCCGAACAATTCTATAGTTTTTCTTTTTTCCATTACTGTTATATTGTAAAAAACATATAGCTGTGGAGTTAGTCCAATATATTAAGAAAATATGTTCTGATGACACCATGTTGACACTGGCTAAATAAGCTGTATTTTTCACTCTGTATGGGTGAGCAAAGTCACTGTTGCAAATTTCATCCTTTGTATTTTTCACAGACGCCTTGACTCTTTTGAGGTCAAGTAAATAGAACTTATTTACCAGTCGTTTTGTTTTCGTAACAACAGTTCGCTCCTTTGAAAGAAGTGGAACTTCGACTTACGAAAGTGCAAGCTTTCTTGCAATTAATTTCTTGCCAGGATTTTGTTGCGGTGCTTCCAGAATCTTCTGATCGTGTGGTGGAGCAATTACGCATGAGCAGCAATGACACACGGCACCGATTCGCTTAACTTGCCTTTGCTTGGTAGCGGCCCCACAGAGTATCCTTCACCACTATTTGTAAATAAAATATTCAGCAAAGGTTAGGAATTGCAATTCAAAGAATGGGTGACATTTGGATGAAATCATCATTTACACCGGAATGTATTCTTTTTCCCCGGCACATTGAATATATTGATATGTTCTATTCCATTGTATTCTCTCAATATTACCAGATGGGTCTCGCTCTAACATCAACAATAATTATCGTGAGTAACTGCTGCAGGAGTCGGGATACTTGTAATCGCATTAGTCATTATTGGTGGATATATTGCAAGAGGTAAGATTATCATGCGCGACATTTTGGGAAGGGCTTTGGGGGCGCTTAAAGTTCGAAGGAGAGTAAAACAGGGGGCAGCGAAAATGGAAGGGGCGGCGGAAGAAGAAGGGGCAGCCTTAAAAACAGGGCGTAAAAACGAAGAAGGCGGCAAAAAAAGATTTAAGTAAATAAAAAGGGCGGAAAAATTTGATAAAAGCATAAAAATTTTTTGAAAAAAATGAAATTCTGCGCCTGCAAACCTGTTTTTTTTTTTGTTTTGGTTTTTGCTCTTCACTTTTTCAAACGACCGAGAAAAAATTAGGTCAACCTTTGTGGGCTGTTGAGGAGGGCAGCAGAATTCGAATTTTCTTCAGCCCCAGGGCACCAGGCAACCAATGGTACGCCACTGGATATTGTAATTGGTCATTTATCCTCGAGAACCGCACAGTACAGCGGTAGCGGCTCAAATATAATCGCGGCTCGATGTCGTGGGTTCCTGCAGCGCGGACGTGTTATCTGAAGTTAATAGAGGATTAGCAATTTTCTATATGCGGCACATTGGACCGCGTGCAGAGCTTAAACGTGCGTCAATCACGCACGTTTGGCAGAATAGGTGTGTAAGACATGTGAATAAGAATTACAATGGCACTCAATATTCTTTTTAATCTCGCATCCAATTTCCACCCTCACACACCCCGAATCGGCCAAGTCAGCATTCCTTACACGCACTTTCCAGGGTAGGTGTACCGCGTTACGAACGATAAATACTTTCTGTTTTTATTATCATCTCTATTTTTAGGCTAAAGAACCCCAGAACCTGAATACGCGAACCATACGCTACATATATACTCCAACGGACGACTCATCGCAGCATCAACCCATCAACCTATCTGGTCCAGAACTTCCAGGACATCTTCCTGTAGCATACTCCCACATATGTTAAGCTTCTCCGGACAACTCATCGCAGCGTCCACCCATCAGCACACTTGGCCCCAGAACTTCCAGGAAATCTTCCTGTATCACACTCCCACATATATTCCTCCGCTGAACAGCTCAACAGCTCCATCAACATGTCTGACCCATTAGACTAAGGAAATTCCATTAGAAAATATAGAGGAAATGAGAATGTGGGTGATGATCTCTGGGCAACAACCGCCGACCAGAGTGGCTACATCGAAGTGATTGCTTAACGCTCATCCTATGAAGGGGGAATGGTAGTGATGAAGTTGATGCAACGTCTTACGTATAAACTGTTTGCATATCGCTGTTACGTCTTATGTCTTGTTTGAACAGTCCCAGCTGCGTGTAAAACTACGCAAACACCGCGATGATAATAATACAGATCAAGCGATCAAATACACGCATTGTAGGCGCTGGAATGAAATTGCACTTTTCTTCGCTTTACCTCATGTGTTTGGTTCCAAAAGGTATTAAGTCCAATGAAGTCAATGGTAACCATTTTTGAACCTTGCATTGGAGAATTTTTAGGGACAAAAAGGATATTGAAAAATAGTTAGAGAATATGCTGGAGAGTTACTAACTTATGTCTATTCCTAATCGTTAAATGGCATTTCTAAACTTTAAAAATGTAAAAATATATACCTCAGAAAAATGTGACTACAAGGCATTGGACTTAATGCCTTTTTTGGACTTCTTAATGCCTTTTGAAACAAGCTCTTCATATGTATTGCACTTAATAGACTTTTTAAATCGGGACGTTTTTGTGAAGGCATTTTTTAACTTGTAAAGAGGCAATAATAAGATTTGAGATAAATAGCGCCACCAGTGTTCAACTTTTGATACGGTATCGATATTATAAATTACATCATACTAGTGTATATCATTGTACTGATTCAGATTTAGACTTTTTTCAAATGGCAAGGTTTTCAAAGACAGCAACTGTGCTAGGTTTAACTTTAAACTGTACCATGACTGGATCAGAAATCATTAATTAGCTGGATATAAAGTTGCAGGTGAGTGTTTTGGTAAGACCAGAAGCAATTTTTTGAAAGATAAGTTTTTTGAAATGTCAAAGATGAAATACCATCTTAAAGCTAATAATGTACGGATTAATACGAAGTATTAGATTTGTTATTCAACACTCAAAAATACTGCAATAATACTAAATAATAATTGTCATGAAGGGTTTCTGTCTATTTTGGGTTGAAATGAAAATAAGGTCAGTGAAAAACCCTACTGGTTATTTTGATTATAATATGCAGTTCTATAGGGAGGACATGGTTGATGTCGAATTTTCCTCTGCACAAGTTAACAACAAATTTGACTGATTCCTTTAAGGTACAAGTTGGGACATGCACTATATGTGTGAACATTACAAATATGCCACAATTTGGGAACATAGAATCGAATTTGATCTTGTTAATCTACTTTTTCAATATCCTTTTGTCCCCTACACTCCCTCCAATGCAAGGTTTAAAAATGGTTGCCATTGGACTTCATTGGACTTACTGCCTTACGGAGACCAAACATAATAAATTTTCTTTTCTATTCTATCTCTCTATTCTATTCTATTCTATTCTATTCCTTATTCTATTCTATTCTTCTGTGTACGTGCTTTGAGGTTAAAAAGATTTGCAATTATTTTGTTAAAGATAATAAAAAAAAGATAAAATTTTTTATTACTATTCTACTGCTCTAATGTCATTAGATTGGCAAGGTTACATTGCTACTTTTAGGAATATTCTTCAAATAAAAAATTCCACAAAAGCAGCCTTTGGACTCAATGCCTTTTGAAACGAACTCTTCATATACCCTAGTATGATATAAGTTAACATAATGCTGAGACACCACGGCTTCAAATCCCTCCAGCGTCGGTTATTGTCGTGAACTTGCGATCATTCCTCATCAGAAGTGTTGACCACAAAGGCAGCAGTGGTTGCTACAACGTTCACAAGTAAGTGTATAATTGGATCAGATGCAAGGAACTTTAGTTACTGGGAATGCCGAGATACTACTTTTATTTTCAAACAGGATTTAGTTCTTTTCGATGACGCATTGCTTCCTTCATGTTTATCGCCAAGAGTTGTCAGGAAACAATAAGCTAGTATTTGGTATATAAAAAAGGTATTCTCATACCGGTAATTCAAGCTGTCTCTGGTTTAACTTAAGTAAATAGGAAGTGATTCTTTCGGCAATTTGTATTACAAACAAGTTGTGGAATAAATAAAAGGCATTACATTGTTAAAAGAATATTTATGTACAACAAGGTTCAATACAATTATCCTGTTTTTATGAATTGTCCGGGTTTTTGTACATAATTGGCGTGGTTTTTTTTTACAGAATTGTCCTGTTTTTTTACAGAATTCCAGGTTTATTTTCTTCCTGTTTTTTACAGAATTGTCCGGGGTTCTGTACATAATAATATTGTCCTGTTCTTTTGCAGAATTGTCCGAGTTTAAGTACAGAATTATCCTGTTTTTACAGACTGTTCGTTTTTTTTACAGCATATCTCTTTTTTTCGTTATAAAACTGGACAAATACAGAATGAAGAAATATCGGGTTGTCTCGTAAAACTGCTTGCAGTATTTTAGCATTTTATGCCGTTTTTGGACGGCATGCCTGAATTAGCTTTTCTTTTGATGATATTTATCTTCACATAAAGCTCAAGAAAGGCTATTTCAAAACGTATAGCTCCCTAAACCTTTGTAAGATTAAGATTGATTATTTGTGTGTATTTGATCTTCGTACATATTCAGCATTGTGTACAATTGTACACATGGACTTCTATTGCTCCCCGTATAACAGGGAAGCTTATTACTGCAAACAAACACCATGGTTGCACAATTGTGCAGAGCGCCCTTGCCTAACTGAATGTCACTTTTCATAATCTAAGAGGCATCACCCACACTACAGCACGTTGCCAGAAGACATGTACTTTTTCCTTTTTTAATTTCATATATGAAATAGCATTGTGACAAGCTAAATTCTAGTCAGGGGTTAGTGTAAGACCTGTAGAAACATGGAACACTATTTTTGATCAAATGTTTCAAACATGTGGTGTAGAATTTTTTTTAAATGGTGTGTACAATTGAATACCTGAGGAAGAAGGCCCAACTCAATTTTTTACAAAAGTAAGAGTTAGACCCAGCATTTTATTGCCAGCAGACTGTTCTTCCTTGTGTGTGAAAGATGAGGCCAAATTCACTCTCTAAATAGTCTTCAATCATGAGAGCTTCATGGAAGAAAGGTCCAACTCCATGGAGTTGGGCCCTTCTTCCACAAATATTGATTAAAAGAGGAATTTTGTTCATCCATGAAATCTGCTTTTCACTACAATAAAGTTTCTTGTTAACATATTACATGCTTCTACTTGTGCAATTAATGGATATTTACCTAATTTCTGTAGCCTATTTATAGCACATCTGCTTACGGAACTAACAGGTACTTGCAAGTATATAAGAAGGGCCCAACTCAGCCTTCGCATTAAGACCTGTACCGTTGCCTTGGACACATCATATATAATTTCGAATGTATGTAATATTGTATGTTCATGTATTAAAAGTCCCCTGAAGATGAAAACATTCTGTCTAGAAAACTTTTCCAAATGTTAAGTTTTTTCTTAATATCTCAAAAACAGTTTTGATGGAGTTGGGCCCTTCTTCCACTCAGGTATTCAATTGTACACAGTGTGTCTCACCTTTTGTAAATATAAGACTAATATATTGTGTTCAGTTGTACACAGTGTGACTAATCTTATCAATATATAGGAGTTATTTAGTATACTTTGTACATCATTATAAGTTATTCTTTTGTCAATACTATGTAGGCCTATTATTACAGAGATAGTTAGGAGTAACTGGTCGTTAAGGGCCCGAAAAAGGATCGTGTAGAGTGGAGTAACAAAATTAGTCTCAGAAATCAAGTTTATTAAGTTTGATGTCTTTTTCGGTCTCTCCAAAGACAAGAACTGTTTATTAGCATTTTATACCAAATTAATGAGAGTTAAGAGCCTACAGATACGGACGTATGAAGGCAACAGAAAAAAGAAACAAAGGGTTCAAGTTTGTTTGGGCTTCACATATGTTACCAAGTTTTACTGCCATTACTTAGTCATAATGTGTACATTTGTATCCAAAAATCATTGTAAACGTCGTCACTTTAGTCACAATGTGTGTACAATTGTACACATGCCTAATTTGCATAATTGATGAGGTAATTTTTTTTTTAGTTTTTCACATATTACTATCCAAAAGATAGTTATAATAAGCATAAAAAATATTTTTTTGATCGAGCCATCTTCCTTCGTGTCCGAAGGGGATAATAAAAGGATATCCTTCCCTAATGTACAAAATACAAGTAATAACAAAAATTGCAACCCAGCAAACACAAAACGTTTTACTGAAAACGTTTAAAAATTGATGTAAAACAGTCTTACATAACGTGTATTAAGTGTTGACAAACTATTTTTGTAAAAATGTTTACAACAAATATTTTACAATAGCATGTTTACAACAATTTTTTAAATGTTATTGTAGTGTTTGTTTGTTTGTTTGGTTTTTTCTATATAAAAATGTTCATGATATTTATATAACAGGACATTTAAATGTTAGTAAAACTTTTTGACCAAAACAAAAACGCGTTTATAAATTTTAACGTGTTTTAAAAACATTTTTGTGTTTACAGGGAAGTTGGCTCTAAAATGAAAAAAAAAATTGACCCGTATAAACAAAACAGCAATATTTAACAGTGTAACAAAAAGGTATGATGCAGCAAACGAGAATGAAAGTTTCATCACTTAACATTTTGCAATTTCATGATCAGGGAAATTTCTTTGAAATAGTTTCTGTATAGTGGGTTTTGCAATTCATTTTGGACTAAGAGAGCAAAATAGCTATGTCTGGAAATACAAGATCTTGGCGCTATACCGTTTACTTTGTTCTTGTGTTGATATTTGGTTTGACCATGTCGACAAGGAGTGTTTTTGGTTTGACATCAACCGGTACGTAGTGTTGAGCCAGAGTAATATTATTAAGGGGACAGAGTTGACGAAACCACAAGACTGAGCGTGTAGATTCTTTGGGTCGGTATGATTAATTTCTTAATTAAATTCAAATTTTGACCTCCCATCATGCAGTTATTGTTAACTACATGTATGCACACAACACAGGGGCACTCACAATAGGCAATTGAACCCTACTGGTAGCGCTGTGTTGTAGCTATATGGGATGAACTAGTTAGCATCATATATCAAAAAAAGTATAAAAGCTATGTCAATTTAGTACTTGCTCTATGTTTCAATTACTTATTCTTTTCCAAATATCTGAATCTATAACCCGGTACAAGCTTTAATAACGGGGGAACATACATTTTATTTAAAAAAAATCCTACCATCTATCCAAACTCGCCGTGTTATTCCAATGCACATTTTGCTTCACCGGGGAGCCATTTTTTTGTCGTATTTGGAAGGTAGGTGTCATAAAACCGTCATAGGTACAAATTTAGTACTTTCTGTCAATCAATTATGGCTTATTCTCTACATGTCAATCTTTAAATAATTGGCATAGTCCTTATAATAACGGTGGTCCGCCTTGATGAGTAAATGACAGCAAACAGCTGCAAACCAGTGAAAAATACCCCAAAACTCGGTCAGTGGAGCTCCGTCATTATCGATTGGATTAGTCGTCCGTAGCGGACAATTCGGTCGCTCATTGGATCAATATTATCAGGTGGTAATAAATTTGCATTGGACAATAGATTACTATATAATGGTTTAGTACTGCATATCGGTTTAATCTTCAATAAGCGGGTTTATGGCTGGAAAGGTCACGGTGAATATGCCGTGGACGGCACTGCACTATGCCCAGATACTGTATTAACGAAACGGCTCACACCAACCTCCTGGGACCTCTTGTCAGTCATTCAGAAAGATCGCACAATTTATTCAAGTAATGCTTTGAGAAAATGTATTGGAATCGGCATATAATAACGATTTATGGCCAACCTTTTCACACTCAGTTATTACCCGACCGAGCCTCCCAAACAACAACTTCGAACGCCAGCTGTACTAAACCAAGAGATCCATTCAAACACCGGGAACTATTTCGCCATGATTGTATCTAGCGCACACCGACATCACATTACATTATACAGCCAGAGACACTGAAATGAATACCCGGGATCGATACACGTGAATGTGCTATGCACGATTGATATTCAGACGATAAATATTTGGATACCGGGATAGAAAAAGATGAATATCTCCCGTAAATAATTTCGTATAAAGAAACCAGATCTGGTTCCTTGCACTTGAACATATATGTTCAACGGATATTATCGTCGTTAGCTAGCGTCTTGAGAAAGAAGCGAGCGTCTTAACTAAAAAACTGACAGAAATATTCTGATTTTCTGATGTGACGCTCACTCACATGGCGTATACACACAGAGGTCACACACAGCGTAGTGTGAGCACGCCCCCCACACATAGCGTATACAAGCTCACCCCCACACAGAAGTTAATTACCGAGCTATTGTCATTAGCTTTAGTCGGGATGTCCCTCGGCTCATTATGTGCGTCTCCAGGTTGGTTTCAAGTAGCTGCATTGGCTGTGGATTCAACCTACCATGAAGATATCAGGGCAATGACACTGTGTAGCGTCATCATCTAATGATGGAAAGCTTTTGAAGACTGCGTCTAGCAATGCACCATTTAACGATGGAGAGAAAATATAAAGACTGCATCTAACGATGAAAATATAAAAACCTAGGGCTTACATAATAATCAAAATTAAATAGCTCTTTATGCTTATTTTCATATTATATTCATATTTAGATTACATAGTGGGCAATGCATCAAGCAGAAACTGACTCAGAAACCAATTCACCTAAATAGAATTTGACTAATGTAATGTGTTAATCTGTACATAAGATCGATCATATTTAGAAAAATGAAACAAAAAAACTGCCATATTCGTTCGTGATTTTGTGCCCACATGCTATGGAAAGCTTATGATTTCAAATACGCATCGTGCAGGGATACTATGCCTACTCTTAAGCATAAAAAATAGGACAATCTACACCCTAGAAATCAACGTGATAACTATAGGCGGCTGAACAACCTAAAACAAATATCACAATATTTTCCTTTTTTATTTATCTTTTTGTTGAAGCACGAAAAAAATCTGAGGGCATAGTAGCTTGGCACTCTCTCTATTTAACCTATGTCAACAATGGTGCTGATTTCTATCCTTCCTTGCCATATACAAAATGAATCGACCAAAATACCAATTCAAAACTGAAAATGGCATAAATTGAAACAATTTTACTGATGCTTCTGAAGAAGAGAGGAAACTTAACCACATTATTTACAACGATAATGAAAATATGCCAACTGCGCCACAGGAATGGGGAACGTATTACTGAAAAATAGAAGTAAACCTGAATATTGGATCTACTCACGCATTCGCACACCTCATGTCGTGCCAAAACGCAACGGAAAGAAAAATCAATAAATTCCAACTCAAGTGGGCTCTCAACTGATTAAGTGTTCCTTTAAGACTGAAAATGGGCCAGATTGAAATCGATTCTACTAATGCTTCTGAAGAAGAAGCATACCACACAAAACTACACTTAATCACACTTTTTTTCAAACGAGAATATAAAAATTACAGCAACAAAATAGAACATGTTATGGAGATAGAAACTGAACCTGAAGTCCCGTGACACCTGTATAATCATACTATTACGTAACGCAAAAAAGAACATCAATATATTATATCCGGGGCTCTTAACCAAATATCTTTTCCTATTTTTAACTTAAAGTCCAAACCTGTTTCAGTGATTATCTCACTCCTGCGCGACTCATTTTTTATGAAGCCATCTCAAACTATTCTAATCAATTTTAATCAGATCAAACATGACACAAAAGGAGTGGTGGATGGGATAAAAAAATTCTGCGTCCGTTCCCAATGATCAACTAACATAGAATGCGTCCTAGCAACAAAACGGACGCCGAAGATTTTTGACCATTTTCAAAAATTAAAAATCTGTGTATGAAATGTTATTATTATTATTTTTATTATTATTATTATTATTATTGTTATTGTTATTGTTATTGTTATTGTTATTGTTGTTATTATTATTATTACTAATTATATTGTTGCTATCTTTTCATTCATGGGATAATACCACAGAATGCCCAACAAACTGGAGTTATTACAACCAACATTGTTATATACTGCGATGACACAATGGTGAGACAAGAGGCGAGAGAAGCGTGTTTACAAATGGATGCAGATCTTGTTGTTATCGACGATGGGGAGGAAAATGTAGGTACCGTAAAACGCACGTCGGCTCCAATGGATTTCTGGCCTTACTAAAATTGGCCATGATGTAATGCATCATTAAATGGATCTGGCTTGTGATTGGTAGCCCAGATCTCGTTATGGTTTAAATCCTCCGGGCACGTGCCATTGTCATTAAGCAGCATCAATGCACAACCATTCGTGTAATTTGCGGCGCTTTGTGTTGGCGGAAAGTTAAACTCCTCACTAGGGCTACGACGTACTTTCTAGCGCGTCTTGTACTTCCATGCTTTTGTGTTTGCGGTCAAATTGGATTGATAAACAAGTATGATTGACAGTGTGTGTTAGGGACAAAGTCCTCGATCAAAGTCCGTTTTAAAATCCAAAGGACATAGTCGACTCTTTTTTTTACTCGGGCTTTCGCGATCAATAAACTGGTAGATTCTAAATCAGAATTGTTTAGTAATGAAGTGAGTCATTATAATTAAGATATGTTGCATCTGGCAATAATGTAAACCTCTGTATTCTTTGACTTTTACTGTCACTAATTATATAAACTTTTTATATAATTTTTGACATATTTTTATTTATCAAAATCGACTATGGCATAGTCTAAGTCTAGAATAATGCAAGGTAAATTGGCAGTACTGAGTTCCCAGCAAACAGGAAAATGTTCATAAAACATTGGTTCAAAACGTTTTAATAATATTTAAATGTCAGGTTATATATAGGTCATGAAAACGTTTTTTTAAAAACGTGATTGTTAAATATTTTTGGCAAACATTTTACTAAATATTTTGTCAGCACTTAAATATCATTCTGTTTAGAATATTTTGCATCAAGTTTTCAAAAATGTTTTTGAATGTTATTAAATCGTTTTTATACCCTTTATATAACTCGACATTTAAACGTTTTAGTAATTCTGAGTAGCGGGCCTTCTGAACAACGGACTTTCTGAATAGTGGGCTTTTTGTTGAATTTTATGTAAAAGTCCTGCTAATCAGATTTTTTCTGACTAGCACTAGTAGGCTGTATCCAACCCTAACCCCCCAACACTCACCCCAACCCTAACCCTAACCCTAGCCCCTAACCCTAACCCCTAACCATAACTTGCAAATGGCCCGTTAATCAGAAGGCCCGATACTCAGAATATACCCGCTACTCAGAAAATATTTTTAGCTGCCCTTCTGATTAACAGGTTTTCTGATTAGCGGGTCTTCTGGTTAGAGGGTCATTTTAATTGACAACAAGCCCACAAGCCCGCTATTTATAATTTGACGGGTTTTCTGAATAGTGGGCCTTCTGAGTAACGGGTCTTCTGAGTGACGGTTGCCCCCCCCCCCCTCATGCGCATGTCTCCAGTACATGAGCCATATCATTTCCTTTGATTCAAAGAAATCAAAAAATTACAAAAACCAAACGAAAACCAAGTCAAACACGTGAATTAATAAATGTATTGCATTAAATCAGTTCTTACTTTTTCTACGTTTTGTAGGAATTCGTAACCACTTTGTTGCCAAGATTTGCACGAACAGCATACTGATAGGTTTGGGGTCAAGTACCAACATGCCAGATGAATATATTTGGGTCGACGGAACGGTTGCCAGGAACGCTGATGAGAACAACGCATAGCATTTACGTAAGCTAACACATGGTGATGTTAAAGAATAAGAAGTCCCTGCGCGCGATTGTATGTTCGATGGGAAATCAATTGCCCTAATATTGAGATGTTTCAGGTATTGCCTAATGGGATAACCTGTCCAAGTGATTTCGTAGGTTTGCTAGTAGAAAAACCATGAACATAGTGCCATCCCATTGGTATCACATTTCCATCTTTTTAATAACCAAATGGTCCTTTGTAAATATAAAAATGTTCTTGTTGTTCTCTAACAGCAACTGGCAGCCAAGGGAACCGAGTTCTTCAAACGAAAACTGTGTATTAATAACAACCGAGGGTTACTGGGTGCAATACTCACGAGGTGGATGGAACGACGAAGATTGTGAAATGGGTTTTGGCTATATCTGTGAAAGAATGAGTAAGGAAATTATATCATGAACATATTATGTTGTTTGCGGTGTACATGTAGGTTTGTTGATGTGCGTGCAACTGGTGGGCAATGGTGGGCCAATGGTGGTGGAGGTGGCGACCGGCCGATGCCCCCCAGAATGGCTGTCGCGACGCGTCGGTTCATCTAATCCCGTGGGTCAACGGTAAAAAATTGTGTGCGCACTTCTAATGTAGAGTAAAGAAATAATGAGTACATGTAGCCCAAATAAATTTACTTGCAATAAGTGGCCCACGGCGAATACGTAAATCGGGCATAGGGTTTGAACCTGAACTAGGAAAGACACCAAGTAAAGTTTTTCTTGCTAGCCAATATTTACGCCATGCCCCTATTTTTTCTGAAAGCAAAAATATTGCTAATCATGAACGTTGATTTTACGCGGAAATGTCAAAAATGGCCCAACTCGGTTTCTGGACGATTTAGTTGATTGAGCAAAGCGTTTGAGCCCGAACAAATAAAGAAACCAAGTAAAGTTTTTTTCTGTTTTTACTACTTGCCCTGCACAACATTGTCGCCATGATCTCTTTTATTTTTTTTAAAAGCGAAATTGCAATATATATAATTTTTATTGTTACAGTCTGTATTTTGAGTAAAGCATATTAAGTCTAGTACACAACCATCGGTACGCCACTGATTTATTGCTTCTTACTAGTACAAGGAACTTATACGATGTCCTCATTCACAAACTGATACTATCTGTCCATCGTATAAGACTGTTACCGCACGGCAACTGGTTGAAGGAATATTACACAGTCAAGAATAGGCTCCATCATTTTTTTTGTTCTGATCCTTCCCAGTCTCCCAAAACATCAAAACATCAAAAGCGTTGTACATTTACTTACTTAAGACTGTCCTTTTCATATAACGCAGACAAAGTAGGGCCAACTTGCTAGAAATTGTCAAATTTGGCAAGAAATATCTCTGTGTAATCCCATGTAAGTCCCATATCACATCGTTATCGGCGATCATGTTTTTTTCTGAAGTTTGGCTGGTACCTACCAGCGCGGCGTCATGCACATGACGTGACACAGCTAAAAAAATCGACCGGGAATCAGGGATCATTAAAACGTCAACAAATTTCAAAACATAGAAATCAGTAAACTTAACGGGTTAGGCCATTTTTAATCGACTTTCGAAAAGTTTTTTGATACATTCATTGATTTCTCAAAAAGTAAAAATCGCAGTTTAACAAATAACGGTTCAAATGAAAGCCATTATTGGGGGCTAATTGTTGTATCACTATGAAAGGCCTGACACCAATATAAACACTTATTTCGGTGACCCAAGTTCATGGTCATTTCTGCTCACGCACTTTTTACAGATGGCCTAGAATTTCATATTTCGGTTTCAAAGCGATTGCCCGAAAAAAGGTGGTATGTTTTGAAAAGCGTTTCCGCTTGGAATGTAGATAGTTGTTGTTTCTATTACTGTTCGCGATTTTAATTTATGCACTTTTTAGACGACAATTTTCAATGCATTTTACATAATAGAAATGTCGCTTGGCATAAATACCGATATTTTTAACAGTATCGTTTTTTTAAACCAAAATATCATAAAAGAGTTCCCAATACTTTTATGAAACCATAGATACCAAATCGGACTGCAGGTGATGAACAGATTTTGAACTAGAATTAAAAGAACCAGCGTAGGCCTTCTCAAAATGTACTTTCTTTAAATATCGAGTTGTTTAATTTTGGACTGCTTTTTTCCTTGTTTTTATAACAAGAAAATGCTTTACATACCCCAAACTTCTCACATAGTCTTGGCTAAGTGTCCGTTACTGGTTGATATTATTAGAATTAAACGATTTTCATGATTAACTTACTTTTACCGCAATGTTTTCCCTCGCAATGTTCAAATATATCCCCAAAATGGCGTTGCTTTCAGTCTCACATTAATGACAAGGTTATCCCAAGATGTGTGAGAGTTTCTGACACTATATTCACGGGTATTCTATAGCTATTCAAACATATACAAATTTGGCTGGTTTGCGATAAGCTATACCATTTTCACCCTGATGTGGTAGACTGGATCCTTCAGTTTTTCAACAACTACGCACGGTCATCGGGTTGTGCTGTTGGTGAATAAGGCAACGTGACGGATTGTGGGTAAATAAAAGACGCCGTCATTAGAGGCCAGAAGGATTCAGGCTACTGATATGGCAGCAGTGACATCAGCACTGTATGAATTTCATTACACTCCCTAGCGTTCGATCAAAGCGCTGATGTACACTCGCACACGCTTAAAGACGCCGCATAGATGCGCGAGCGAAACAGCTGCTTCAACGTGTTGACGTCACTGCCACATCGGGGTGAAAACTGGTATAGGTCAGGCTTCCTCAAATAGGTTTGTTGAAGCGCCACATGAAATAAAGACTGAAAAGCGCCACTCAATGGCTGCGAAGCAGCTTTCGCGGTGCTTTAGCACGGCTGGGGAGTCAGAGGGTGCCCCCTATGAAGTTATCGTTTTGTTTTTTAAGTTGAGGTGCAATGACGCCATTTGGTGCAATATTTTGCACTATTTTAGCCTGTCTTTACACGGAGAACATGGGAATTTATTTATTTATTTATTTATTTATTTATTTATTTATTTTAAATCTAAACGGCGCCTCGCGCCACTCGGGAAGCCACGCTATTTGCGGACCCCTGGTATAGGTAATAGATGACTATGAAAACTTTCCGCATACCGAATATGGGTTTAGCCCATATTTAATTGCCTTTAGGCCCTAGGATTTATTTTTAGAAAAGAAAGCCTAAGACTGGAGCCTAATCAATTGAGAAGGGAATGGATTTTGTCACAATAATATCAAAATTAATATCGTCCATAACAAGAAGGAATGCATCACGATTTTTGATATCCAGCTATAGTATTTTAATTGATCTACACTGAACATGAAGCTATAATATCTCTACTATATAGCTTCATGCACTGGACATTTGCAGACCGACCTTCTCCATGTAGCGAGTACCAGATTAGATTGTGTTTACAAGAAATATATAATAAGCGCCACTTCCACGAAATGTCCTATATGCCAGCAACTTTGATGATAATATATTATCTACAACATCACACCTGTTTTTCAAGAACTCTTTATCTATTCACCTCAAAGAAAGGATTAGAATTATTATAATAGAATCCCTGACCTGATGCAACGCATTTTTAATGAGTTGCTGAGGGACTAGAAATCTTTTATGGTCGAATGAACAACGTATGACCACTACACAGGTCAATGGCCTTATTGTGTTCTGGCGGGTTATTTAAAAGCACAGTCCCTGAATTTTTCCAGACAAGGAACAATAGGAACAAATTGCCTGGCAATGGGGTCACATATAATCCCAGTCTATAGTGTGATCAGAACATTATAGGCAGGTAATCATTATAGTATAATCAGTACGAAAAGTCCAATGCGATTTTTAATGTATTTTAAAAAAATTCAAAGAACCACTTTTTAGCGGGAATTTTTGCAAGTTACACAGCTGAAGTTGTAAAATGGTTGAAATACTACAATATTACGGCGTAAACAAGAATATGTTTGTTTGGTCTTTGTTCCTATAGCCACATCCCTTAATGGCGAGCGGTCCGAATTTTGAGCCATACAAGTTTACGTGGTGAACTAGCTTCTTACATCCAAAAGCAATTTTGTTCTTAAAGACCTATTCAGTGATCTCAGCGCAAGTGTAAAATTTAAAATTAAAATTGTTTATAAATTGCTTAAAAGTGAAGGATAAGTCATTCAAATTGTCCTATGGTATTTCTGAAATGACAAATTTGGCAAAAAACGTAAAAAGTTGAAGCCCCATTCAAATGCATGTAGCTAATTTAGATACTGCCAGTATCTAAATTACAGATTCGTGTAAATGTGGTTATTTTGTCTTAAATACACAGCTTTTGGCTGAACCACTCGCAGGCTATGTTAGCACATCTATGACAATGACAAAGGTACTAAAATCTGAATTTTGATGATTTTTACGATCGTCTGAATGAACAAATCACTGAATGGGCCTTTAAGTAATTGTTGATTGAATGATAATTAAAACCCCGAATTTGTATTTTTTTCAAGCATTACAAAATGATGTCACTACCCATTACGCAATTCATGATACAATTACATGGTCAACTGATGATTTCTCTACGGAAAGTCGTACAACGATAATAAGATCAGGTCAGACATCAGGTAAGCATAATAGACGCACCATATGACTTGAGAGAGGGTTGTGGGCTGTAAGTTTCACTTTGATCACTCTGACTTTAAAGGTCAAATGCATATTCAAGTTTTTCATGTCTAGCGACGATAACGCATCTTTAAAAAGAAACTTTTATTTGACATTGGTATTAAAACATTAGGCGGAGGCGTTTATTTAGCGTTAGTTTGGATATTTAATTATTTTCTTTATTCCCCATCCTACTTACCCAGGTGAAAAATCAATAAAATAATTAAATATCCAAAGCTAACGTTAAATCGGGCGCCTCCGTCTAATGAATAATTCGGTCAAATTACACACGACGACCTGTTGATAATACACAGCCTAAAAGGAAAATACAACTAATTCCAAACAGTTAGTTGATACCGTTACTAACTAAATTCAAATTCAAACAATAATATCATAAGAATATTTTAAAATGATATTAAAAGAGGTTTTTAACCATATATTTGATAAATTCCAGGTAATCTACAGATTATAATTCCAGTATGTGTAGTTGGAGGCGCTCTCCTGATTGGGATAACAATGCTCTGTTATTACATCAGGTAAGAAAGGTTCCTTATTGATTATTTATTAATTTCTAATTTAGTTTACTTATTTTTATTTTAGTTTAGTTTTGCTTCTGCTGGTAATGTAGTCCGGTCAATCTATAGTACTTTTTAGGGTTTGATGCTTCAAAATGGTATATTTTCTCTCATTATATGACATTTTTGTTGTAATAGTACCAAAATTCATACGCACGGTTTCGGTTTTTGGTAAATATTCGCCCTACCATATTGTAACTTTCGAGGGCGCACTGCCATTTTAAGGTGTTTATGGTTCAGTGCGTTAAAACAAGAAAAGTCGCAGGTCAACCTATGTTGAGTTTTTGATCCTTTGCATCTAAATCATATAATTTTACCTGATATTGATATATTTATTCTGAATATGAGAAAATTCCACCAGAAATTAGCCACTATCCCATTGAAACCCGTGTACTACATAATAAGTGGTATTTAACCTATAAACTAAATGGAGAACTATGCCTTTCATCATTTTGAATTCGGCCTTGGTTATTCTGGGTGATACTGCTTCCAAGCTTACGAGACAATTGAGGAGTCTTTGAGATTGCATGATCGCCACTCCTTTTCTACAGATGCCAAGCTCCAAGTGACGATTTTGGCTACACATTGCCTGGTCATGAAATATCGTTCCCACAATGCATTGCGCATATATGGTTACTCAATTCAAATTCTAGCTTAAAATCGACCGTTTATGTATGGTGTTTAATTATTTTTTACAGAAAATAAGGAATGCTGGTGTACTGAATATAATGCATGTTGACCTTTATTAACGCAATTTTGAGACACTTTATTAATTAATTGTTAATATAATTAATATTCAAACCTCACAGCAAATACTTAAAAACTGACAGCAGATTTACAGATTTATGATATTATATGTTTTACAAATATCAAAAATAAAATAAAGTGTCCATCAAAGAAAATTACCTGAAATTACCTGCCGAATTCAACAGACATGCAAAAGGATCTATTTCCAGATCAGGAAATATATATATTTCCAGATTTGTCACGTTCCCTAATCTGGCAATTTGGCCGGACTGATAATCAGGTCAAATGTTGATCATCTATCACCACCGTTATTTAAAAATCGGTGAAAATCAAGTTCAATTCACTGAAGTTTGTTTTAATTAACATTCTTAAACACTTGAGGACGTTCTTGCAATCTTATTGGTTCTTACCCAGCTTTACCCGTGTGATATGACACGATATCACACGGGTCAGCGCGTGTGCGTCAACGTGCTACGCGTACTCGCTATTTAGACCAATCGGAGGCGCTGATCGGGACTGATCGATTTTAAGCCCTAGGTAATTCCTTGCAAAATGTAGATTTACTTTGATTGAAGTGTTTAATAAAAGTATTGTTTTAGCTGTTGTCGTGCATCTATCGTCTCATATAACACGGGCGACATCATTATCTTTGGCTTCGCCTCGTTATTTTACTTAAAACAATGATGTCGCCCGTGTTATATGAGACGATAGATGTACTCCAGTGACTAAAACCAATACCTTTATTCTCCAACTCTTCACCAAATTTTCCCCTAAAACTACTCGCCTTCACCTCGCTGTTTTACTTAAAATAATGATGTCGCCCGTGTTATATGAGACGATAGAAGCACGACAGCGGCTAAAAACAATACCTTTATTCTCTAATTACAGAAAAAGGTCTTCTACAGCATCAACAGCTGGACACAATCCACAAGCAACTTACACAGGATCAACATTACAATTGTCAAACACCAATAGTCGTCAAACAGCTGGCAACCAATCAACTCGTACAAATACCGATTCATCTGGGTACCAAATCCCCAAACTTACAGATGGCAGCGATGTCGTTTACGAAAACCAAAGTGCACCCTCTTACGATAATTTGATGATGCCTGAATTGAATCGAGGATCAGCGCTAAGCAATGTATATGAAAATCCGGATATGCTGTAGATTTGCTGTAGAAAATAAACATATGTGACCCGGCAGCACAAATGAGCCGTAAATTCCCTAAATTGTATTCTGAGTTACGGTGTAAAATGTGTACGAAGGTCGTATTCATCGGTAACTTAAGCTGGCCCGACATCTGTCTCATTTTGATAGTCAAAAATTAATCAATAATCATATTGTTGAAGTGGATAATAAGAGCAAGCGCTCTTCCAAGGCGCTTTTAAAAGCTCTGGTCTTTGTTTGCTTTTGCTAAATCCTGTTCAAGTGGTGGGTTACCAGGCATTGTATTTGTACAGGTATGCATAACCAACAATTAACAATGAGAGAACTTTCTTAAACCTCGTTGACTTGAGGATGATTTGAAATGACCGCCAACTATGACTATAATTTTGTTGAAGGAGCAAAGTTTAACAAACCATAACCCCGCTTCTGGATATCGTTTGAAGTCAAATGATATACCATTTTTAAGTTTATGATGTTTATTTTTTAAACACGAAATTTACGGCTCATTCGCCGTGAACGCTCACATATAGAGACCTATGAGTTATAGCAGTGATGTTCCGGGGTGATGCGCTCCACGAACATGAAGGCGAATCGGTGTAATATTATAGCCCTACTGTTTGTAATCGAGGTTTCAACAAAGAGCTTGTAAATATAAAAAGATGGTTGCATACTGCAGTTACTGTTCATTTTCCTATACACAATACACAGTACTCTCACCGTGACCTCTACAAACAGTGCATGTTATAGGTATAGGGCATTGCCTAGTTAACGTCACTGTGTGAAAAATAACCGGCCAATATTTAAAGTACTCTCTGAAATTCTAGAAAATATAGTTTTGTAACTAATTTTTAGCGAAGCATAACAACATGGCGGCGGTATGAAGCACGCGAGGGTGTCACCGTCCGGAATAAACGTTAAGTTGAATGTCTAAATAATCACCAGAATCAGAAATATTGATACTGTCGACGTATTTAGCAGTTTCGGAACACACTGATCAAAATTTCGAATGAAAATGGATACCAGAAGAAGAAAAAATCAAGGTGGAAATGATACGGCGGGTGATTCAAACAGCGGCGGTAGCAATGTGAGTACTGCACGTAACACTAGCGCTAAACAAAACGCAGCTGATCCAAGGCCGACTACAAGTAAATATTTCGCCGATGATTCCCGTAGTGCTAATGCCCAGCCTACTGGCAACGATAGTGCAAAGGATCAGGACGTAAACGCATACATTAAACGGTCGCTAGAAACCCTTATTACTGGACAGAATGAACTGAAGAAGGAACTGAATGATATTAAAGCTGCCGTGAATTTTCAAGGTGAGGAAATTAAAGACATAAAAAAGGACACAAAACGCCTGGACATAATAGCAAAAAATCAGAAAGAAAAGATCGGATCAAATACAAGCCAAATCGCCGAGCTGCATGATCACATTAATAAGCTTGAAAGACATTCACGAAGAAGTAACATACGGATAATAGGGTACCCCGAAAAAAAGGGGGAAAATGTCTTTGAGATAGTGGAGACCATTTTGAAGGAGCATTTTGACAGAGGAGACATCGAAATAGAACGTGCTCATAGAGATGGAAAGTTTCGTCACGGTGTAAATCGACACATCTTGGTCAAATTTCTCCGGTATCAAGATAAAATGGACATTATGACCGAAAAGAAGGAGAAACTTAAGTATGAAAATTATCACATAGTAGAGGACCTAACGGTCAAGGATTTAAAGGAGAAAATGGCGTTCTCTGAACGAGTAAAATTACTGTATAAGAAGAAAATTTATTTCCGGTTTGTCGCTGGTTACTGGAGGGACAAAAAGGAAACAAGGCGCCTTTTATGCAGATGATACATACGGTCGAGATTATGGAGAATATACAGGCCCAATACACAGGAATTGCCGGCACACTGAACAACGAGACCATAGGGATGATCAGCGAGACCTTGGTGATGATCAACCAACTGGAAACGAGTTAGAATGATAGCTGCACCCCATGATAGACTAATCTTAACACATTAATATGGACACAATACTGTTTACAAGTATAATGAAAGACAGTATGATAGCGGAGTTCCGCATCAATAAGTGAATCTCAACACCATAACTGAAAGTTTAAAGCGCAAACAATGAAAATAAACGAACATTAAATATTAAGAACTATTTAAAGAACTTGGCTATAAAAGCCAGGTGAACTCTTGAACTGATTGGTGAACATTTTGTAATATTTTCGGATGGGTAGACACCCGCAAAACTGATCAAGTAGATCAGGATTTATCTTTTGATTACATTTTGTAATCGTTATTATTTAATATTATTATTTTTATTATTTGTTCTTCTTATTTATGTCGTGTATAAATGTTGCATCTCTGAATGTCCGTGGGTTGAGAAATGTAAAAAAACGTAAAGCAATCTTTATGTATATGATGAAGAAAAAAATAGACATTATATTCCTTCAGGAAACACATTGCTGTAAAAATTTAGAAAAACAGTGGAAACGAGAATGGTCAAGTAATATTGTTTTTAGTCATGGAACAAACGATAGTAAAGGTGTAGCTATTTTAGTAAATCCAACAATTACATGTACGTTTGACCAAGTGATAAGTGACTCGGAAGGAAGATTCATTTTAGCAAAAGTTAGTATCGAAAAAAAACCTTTTACCTTTTAAATGTGTACGCTCCTAATAATGACAAAGATCAAGTTATCTTTTATGATCAGTTAAGCAATATTATAGAAAAACATGTAATTAAAGAATACTTGATTATAGGAGGCGATATGAATTTAGCTATGGATATCACTTTGGATAGAAAATCTAAAAATAATATTATTAAGGATGAGCATAAGAATGGCTGAATTTCCCTCAAACGTCTTCTTTTTAAAAACAATTTAATAGACATTTTTCGTACAAGAAACCCTACCAAAATAGCTTACACATGGTCAACACGTAATCGCAATTCTGCATCAAGGATTGATTATTGGTTTATACCTCAGTCGCTTAAAATGAATATAGTAGATTGTAATATTGTACCAAGTATTATGTCCGATCACCAAACAATTATTATGAAGATTTCTTTGAGTGATACCGAGCCTCGTGGGCCGGGTTTTTGGAAGTTCAATAATAGTCTTCTAGAAGATGTTGATTATCATAATTTAATTAAAAGTGTCATTTCAGATGTTAAACGTGAATATGCTAACTTAAATGATCAACAATTTTGGGAATTTATGAAGTTCAAATTACGTATGGAAACCATATCATATTCAACCACAAAAAATCGAGAAAGAAATGCACGTGAAAGATCTTTGAATAAAAGATTAATTGATCTTGAAGAAAAGATAAATAATGAACTTCAAGAAGAAATTGTACACGAGTATGCCGAAGTGAAGAAAAACTTAGAGGAAATATATAAATACAGAGTTAATGGTAGTATTGTGAGATCAAGAGACAGGTATTATGATGAAGGAGAAAAAAGCTCTAAATATTTTTTTACTTTGAAAAAGAAATGTTTCAAAAAAGGGAATTGATGAATTACTTGTAAATAATGTCCTTAAAACAACATCAAAAGATATTCTTGATGAAATCAAAGTCTTTTATGAAGATCTTTTCTCAAGTAAACAAGATGGTGAAGGTTATGAAGATATTAGGGAATATTTAAATCAAATTGAGATTCCAAAGCTTTCTCCACAACAGCAAGAGCTCTGTGAAAAGCGTTTGACTTTGGACGAATGTTACAAAACCTTAAAAGATATGTCTAAAAATAAATCTCCTGGGAGTGATGGTTTCTCTAGTGAGTTTTACCTATGTTTCTGGATTTGCTTGGAAATATTTTAGTTGACTCTTTAAATTTTGGTTACTTAAATGGTCAACTTTCAACAACGCAATCACAAGCAATAATTTCTCTTCTACCTAAGCCTGGAAAAGATCCAAAGCTTATCAAAATTGGCGTCCAATATCATTATTAAATATCGATTACAAAATAGGTACAAAGGCAATTGCTAAAAGAATGGAAGGTGTACTACCAAGTATTATAGGTAATCATCAAACAGCCTTTGTCAAAGGTAGATATATTGGAGAAAATATTCGTTTAGTTGAAGATATTCTGCAGTACACAAAGGATAACCACATTCCTGGTATGTTACTTTTTGCCGATTTGGAGAAAGCTTTTGATTCTGTTGAATGGAGTTTTCTTATGGCAACCTTGAAAAAATTTAATTTTGGTCCAAACCTGCTTTCATGGGTAAAATGTTTTTATTCAAATATTAAAAGTTGTGTAATAAATACGGGGTTTTCTACTGGTTGGTTTGATCTGACACGAGGTGTTCGTCAAGGATGCCCGTTATCAACAGCATTATTCGTGTGTGTGATAGAAATGTTGGCTTTAATAACTTTGAAATGTAAAGATATTAATGGCATAGAACTCCCAAGTGGGGTGGAGCTTAAGTGCTCCTTTTTTTTTGATGATGCAACCTTTTTTCTATCCGATTCAAAATCTGTGGAGAATCTTGTAAGAGAAATAGATAAGTTTGGAAGGTTGTCTGGTTTGAAGATAAATTTGGAGAAAACAGAATTGATGAAGATAGGAAGTCTTAGAAACTGTAATGATTATGTTTATGGTATTAAACCAACTAAGGAACCTGTGAAAATATTGGGCTTATTTGTTGGTTATGATAGTAAAAAATGTAATGAGTATAATATTCAACCAAGACTCACAAAATTAAAGGACAAATTAGATATTTGGAGACAAAGAGATCTAACACTTAGAGGAAAGATCTTATTAGTAAAAAGTATTGGTATTTCACAAATGACTTATTTAATGTCCACAGATTATGTGAGTGGAAATGTGTTATCTGATGTTCAAAAGATACTGTATAACTTCTTATGGAGTGGAAAACCAGAAAAAATCAAACGTTCTGTTTTAATTGCACCAAAAGAAAGCGGAGGAATAGAGATGGTAAATATATTCAATACAGACAAAGCATTAAAGATAATGTGGCTAAAAAGATTTTTGAGTGAAGGTTATGCACCGTGGAAAGATGTCCCAAATTATTTCTTTAATAGAATGGGAGGTCTGGAATTCCTGTTACAATGTAATGTTGATGATTCTGTTTTTCCTGCAAATTTCCCCCAGTTTTACAAAGAAGTCATTTTAAGCTGGCAAAGTTTTAAACAATGTAATAACACAGAAACAATCAATTTGGAAGATGTATTGCATATGCCACTAAGTTATAACAAGTTGTTTTCAAAAGATGTAAACAAGTCTCTTAATAGAGCTCGAACAAGACTAATAAAGATTAAAGATATATTAGATGATAAAGGTTCATTTTATTCATACGAAAAGCTTTGTGAAAAATATGGACGATGTATTGATTTTGTAACATATTACGGTGTTATAAATAGTTTACCAAGGAATGGAAATTAGAAATAAAGAAACTTTCTGAAACAGATATGGGAAAACTTAAAAGTATTGAAAAAAACATTTCGTTAGAAGTAAAGAAGTTAACAACTCGTGATGTATCTAAACAATTTAACATGTCACAATCAACAAAACCAGTAAATCAGAATTATTATGATCGTTTGTTTGATCATTTGGGTAATCTAAATTGGGAATACATTTGGACATTACCTTTTCAAATTACCACTGAAGAAAGAATGAGATTTTTTCAATATAAAATCCTTCATCGAATTATTCCAAGCAATAGTTATTTAAAGCTTATTAATCTGAAAGAGAACGAAAATTGTCATTTATGTCAAAATAAAGAAACAATTGATCACATGTTCTGGGAATGCCATCAAATAAACTCTTTTTGGAAGGAGATAGAGACATGGTTGAATGGAAAGATACAGACTCGAATACATCTATGTTACAAAGATATAATTTTGGGACTGGAAGGACATTCAAGGTTCAAAGTGCTTAATTATATTATTCTGAGTGCTAAGTATTATTTATTTAGGAACAGGTTTTCAAATGAGAAACCATATATCGCCACGTTCTCACATTTTTAAGTAAAAAATTGAAGAAGAAAAAGCTTGTTTTCAGAGAATAAATAAATTGAATATCTTTCGTATGAAATGGGAAGGTTTTGTGTAAGAAAATAATGTAACAACAAAGTAATTATATATAAATATAACATATTAATTATTATTGTCTTTCTCATGTGCCCACGGACAAACAAAGTATTTAAACGAATTTAAAAATATGTATAATATTGTATCGTACTAGTGATATAAGAGATGCTTTTGTATTTGTGTGTGTTGTTTTTATTCTTTCTATCTTTTATTTATTTTTTCTCAAGTTATTTGTCTTTTGTCCTGTTTAATCTAAAAGCAAAATGAATAAAAAAACAAAAAAAACAAAACTAATTTTTAGCTAATTTAGGTGTTTGGAAATATTCGTACTTTGGTGTTTTAGGAAGGAAGGGCACGGCACGGCCTGCAAAATGTTCTGTGTAAATCGAATGCATCTTTTACTGACTATCACCACTTGTGTACCGCTCTCTTGCGAAGGGCGTTAAAGAGAAACGACTTGGAGGATATTTTTTGTGATTGATGTCAATCAAGAGTAATGAATACGTTACATATAGGCTATAAACTGAGTAGGTTAAGATCTGCAAATGGTCGTACCTCCCTGATATGAGAATGACAGATAACACCAAAAAAATTTAACAAATTATTTCCAAACCGTGTTAAGTCTACAACCATTATGTTTCTCATTTTCAAGAATGCTGGACGTTAACAATATGCAGACTATTGTCTCATTTGGGAAACAAAGGCCCACACAGTATTGTTACCTTGCGTTTGCTTTATAATCGTTCACCCAACTGAAACTATTATACCAGCTCATTGCAATATCGCACAGGTAAAACAGAAACATGTGTAGTGTGGATTGAACCAGAGATTTAACATAGTTGAGTTGTTTTTAATGAGTGTTTATCTTGGTTTAATAGCTTTTAATGGGGTATAAGTCCTGCAAAGGTCGTGGTGAATTCTACTGTAGACATAACTGCATCATGGCAAGTAAATAAATCCTAGTACAACCTGCGTCTATAGAGAGAGTATGCAATTTTTACGTGAAACGTGAAACTTGAACTGCTACTGCATTTTACAGTATACCTCTATAAATGTCAAATCTATTCTGAATCGGTAAATGTTACCAAATAAAGGTAAATCAAACTTAGGCACTGCAAACTACGTCACGGATGTTTTATACACGAGGATAAAATACATTTTGATTTAAAGTTTATTAGAAAAGAGTTATGGTCTGGCTTGCATAAAGTACCATGCTACTGCTTTTGGGTAAGCTCGACGATTAATGACTCTGTATAAGCGAATCAAGAAAGAGTTAACCGAGAAAATTACAATTATGTATTGAATCTAAGCTACCAGATGCACTATTTTCCTGACTATGATATTGAGTTGGTGGAAAAGATTTCTTTCCACCAAAAATATTACACGCCTATTAACTTAAGGGGTGGGGTATGAACGTTTGGACAGTATTTATTGTGGGACATTAGAGCACATCAGACATATCGAATTGCATTCTGAATACGAAGAATGTCCTTCTGATATCAAATAATTTTCATTTTTGAAATTCGCAATGTAATACACATTTTATGGCAAATGATTAAAATTGATATTTTGATATTTAACAGTACTCGAAGTAAACTTTATAAATCTGATGATTTATACTTAAAGTGTATGTAGGTGGGATGAAAAGCCGACCATCAATTGAAAATTTTGACCTTTCGTATTGAAGATATGGATTTTTTCCCAAAACACCAAAAATAATTAGGTCTTTTGGGGAAAAAAATCCATATCTTCAATATGAAATGTCAAAATTTTCAATTGATCGTCGGCTTTTCCTCCCAGCTACATACACTTTAAGAATATGTCACTAGATTTATAAAATTTACTTCAAGGACTGTTATATCAAAAATGTGAAAAATTTTAATAATTTGTCATAAAATTTGTATTATATCGTGAATTTCAAAAAATGAAAATTATTTGATATCAGAAAGACATTCTTCGTATTCAGAATGCAATTCGATATGTCTGATGTGCTCTCATGTCCCACAAAAAATACTGTCGAAACGCTCAAAACGCTCATTCCCGATCCCTTAAAGCACTAAAATATTTTACGTTAGCTTGAAGCAATAAAATGCTTTTGCTTTTTACGTTAAGTGAAAATAATCAGTCTTTACTTGTAGCAAGACCTAAACACTACCATTTGAAATGGATACTCTGATCGTAAAAATCGCCCTCTAACTTTCCATCTAGTTCACATTCTAGTTCCATTAGTGTACGAGCCCGGTTATTTGGGAGGTACCACTAGTACGGGGTAAGATGCACTGCTACCGTAGGGTGTCGACATCATGGGCTACACATCAATTGCACCGGAATAGCTTTGGCGGGAAAATAGTTATCAAAGTTTGTACAGGGTCAAATGTCAAACTTGCTCAAATTGTGTTAAAAACCATACCAATGTATTCATCTAGTCATTAGGATTCAAGAAATGTATAGTGTATAGTTAGACCTATCTAGGATATAACGTTCTGGAGTTATTTCGAAAAAGATCACAATAAGGGGTCAAAATCATCAAAGAGCTCCGATTTTGACTAAAAAGGTAAAAATAATCGTTTTGATATAACAATTCAAATAAAGTAATGCATCAAAATAGTAAATAGGCCTCAATGGAACTTGACTATTTGCTGTAGTATTATCTTTATTTAAATGTGTATATCAAAACGAATAGTTTGACACATCTCTTGTCAAAATCGGAACATTTTTATATTTTGACCCCAAAGGGCCACAATTTGACCTTTGACCTTTTACGAAATAACACAAGAACGGTGCATCTTAGATATGTTTTTGTTTTGTTTTTTTTGTCAACTGGTAGCAATGCAGCTTTGCCACCCCCCCACCCCTCTTAATGGTACCAAAGCCCCCATTTTAAGAGGGTCGGGCTCATACACTACATCCTAGTATTTCGAATCTCATTTGATACTTGTCGTCTGGGTAGGCCAGGCACGTGATGCGTACAATACGGGCATATACAGGCCGGGGAAACATCGTAGTCACCGGGGTGTGGATGTCAATGTTGCCCGGAAATATCTACAAGAAAGAATAAAAGGAGATTAAGGGATGGGGTATGGGCGTTTGGACAGAATTTTTTGTGGGACATGAGAGCACATCAGACATTTCGAATTGCATTCTGAATACGAAGAATGTCCTTCTGATGTCAAATAAATTTGATTTTTGGAAATTCGCAATGTAATACCGATTTTGTGGCAAATGATTCAAAATTGATATTATTGATATTTAACAGTCCTCGAAGTAAACTTTATAAATCTGATGATATGTACTTAAAGCGTATGTAGCTGGGATGAAAAGCCGACGACGATCAATTGAAAATTTTGACCTTTCGTATTGAAAATATGGATTTTTTTTCTCCAAAATACCAAAACAATTTAGGTCTTTTGGGGGAAAAATGTTATATATCAAAAATTTAAAAAACATCAAATTTTAATAATTTGTCATAAAATTTGTATTATATCGCGCATTTCAACAAATGAAAGTTATTTGATATCAGAAGGACATTCTTCGTATTCAGAATGCAATTCGATATGTCTGATGTGCTCTCATGTCTCACAAAAATACTGTCGAAACGCCCATTCCAGAGCCGAATAGGTTGTGCAAATAATTTGGGGAATAAATAATAATATTTGATACTGTAAAACAATACAAAAGGACTTGAACATTAAATTTTACCACAACGATAACCGAGTTATTTTTCTGTGACCCACATGTGTTGGTAAATTTTTTGTGCATTGATATTACTTTTTATAATAGTCTGGTTATATTCAATAACTTCAAAGGAGAATAAATAGGAGAATGTTAAAGCCATATTATAACATTTGCTGAGGAAGACGCCCTCACTGAATTTTTAAAATTCCTTTTTACACGATTAAATTGTACTTTATTAAACCAATATACCCTGCAAAAATCAAGACTCTAAGTGTTGTAGTTTTGTCAAAATCCGTGATTTTGAATTAAAGGTTGATTCAGCGCTTTATTATTACGATGGAATTATTAGTCGAACGCATACACAATGTTCATAACACACAGTACGTCACGGCGTGCGGGACGGTGATATACACAACAAAGGGTCGTACCACAACATGACCGAAGGAGTGGTACGTATTGGCGACATGTGCGCTGGTAGTAAATTCCAATTTTCTTTGCTTTGCCGTAGTTGTTCGGCTCAAAAATTAAAGGGATATATCTGACAGTAAAAGCTAACATTTTATGGCAAAGAAATGCTAATCTATTTTGTTTGAAAATGTTATAATATTGCTTTAATAAGACCATGCCAGTAGGCCTACTCACCATCACGGCTCCAGTTTGATTCATAACAAACTTCTCATTGCCATTGGAAACCAAGAATGTTGACACTTTGAATGACGACACCCAGTCATCATCATAACCATCGCCTTGCGTTATCAAACCGGATACATAGGTCTGGTTACCTATTAATATGGATGACCAATGAACCATCAACTTGATTAGAACACTCCCATAGACATGCAGGGAGCTCAACTGTGCACTGCTTGCACAGACATTGCTAAATTGATCTCATTCTTTTATTTTTCAATATTTTACTGTAAAATTGGGGAAGTTAATGCCAATTATATTTTGTAACTATCTTGCAATTTACAGCAACATAACTTATTTCATTTTCCTGTAAGTGCGAGTCAAAATTGGTCCATCGCCACAGTGCGCTTAATTACCAGTGGCTGAGTTCAGCACTGCTCAAGAATGGCACAAAATATTCATGTCAATAATTTCAGGTGAAAACGTGGCCTACTGAGCTGAAATTTGGCAGAGTTGCCAGTAATACCTCTATCATACCCTCTGTAAAAAGGTTAAAATATTGAACAAGTAGATCTCGAGTTACAAATTAAATCACCAGCTTCCCTTTGGAATTTCCATACCCCTTTCGAATCATGCTAAGAAGACACCTTTCTGAACATAAATGTGAAGTTTCGTGCTCATTTGATGTATTTTTCACCTGATTTCAACCCTAAACGTTTTCTTATATTTAGGCCCATACCATCTACAACTTGCTGCTGGCTATACCTTGTTTAGAACTTTCAAAAGAAGTACCTGAATGTGCAACCATAACTGTTTCAAAATAGCCCGCGAAAGTCATGCAGGTAACTCCGAGGTCATGTATTGAATTGTTTTGAATGGGGAATACTACGGGAACCAGCACCTTTTGTTAGAAGTCACACATGAGCATGATGAGTGAAGTGGATAACCTCTATTGTTGTGAATGAGTCAATGACCTTCAATGACACTTAATATTTAATTTGCATACACCTACTAATTGGTCATATTAAACCCAATAACATCGAAATTTTTGGTTGTGAAAAAAAAAAGTGAACTTTCGGCTTGCGATCGCTAAGCCTTTTTCAAACTGATGTTATTGATCTTGATGAGTGTCACAAGTCATAATTTATTATATAAAACACAAATTTTGAGGTATGATCAAAAGAAAAGTTAAAATATTTCTTGTACTCTGAAACATATACAATTAAAACTCAATAACGCTTGAATGAATTGGCTTTGCTTGGCAACATAATTTATCTTTTTGTATTGATCACATCACAAATATTGATACTGAAACGAACTTGTTTTGAGAACTCGCGTATAGGTGACATTTGTTAGAAATTAAATTATTAGAATGGTGATATATTAAAAAATACACTAACCGCTGCATGATACTCCATTTCCACTGTAACCGGCATTACATACACATGTAAAGGAACCATCGGTATTGGTGCAAGCAGCATTTGCGTCACAGTTATCAGTACTTAAATTACATTCATTCTGATCTGTACAAAAATGTATGAAGTCATAACTCATTAGGTAAAACACAAACTTTGAGGTATGATCAAAAGAAAAGTTCTAATGTTTCTTTTACTGTGAAAATGATGCAATTAAAACTCAATAACGCTTAAATAAATTGGCGTAGTTAAATTTGTGACACTTATAAGAAATGAAATTAAAAGAATGGTGATATGATACAAAATAGACTAACCGTTGCATGTTACCCCATCTCTACTGTAACCGGCGTTACATGCACATGTGAATGAACCATCAGTATTGGTGCAAGCAGCATTTGCGTCACAGTTATCAGTACTCAAATTACATTCATTCTGATCTGTACAAACAAAATGTATGAAGTCATGATTCATTATGATCAAAAGAAAAGTTAAAATGTGTCTTTTACTCTGAAACATGATACAGTTAAAACTCAATAACGCTTAAATAAATTGGTATTGTTTGGTAACATAACTTATCATTTTTGATTGATCACATCACAAATATTTTTTGAGAACTTTAAGTAATCATAGTAAAAATATAGTTTGGTTCTCGTATACATGTATATGTGACATTTATTAGAAATAAAATTTTTCTTCTTGGCTTGACTTCGCTAACGAAGATTTAAGGCTTTTGTCCACGTTTTCCGCTACAGGCTCGCTGGTGGCTAAATAGGCCGATGCGGGATAGGCAGGTCCGACTGCAGTAGTTGCAGGTAAATGTCTGATCAGTGGTGGGGGTCCTGTTGCTGCTCTCTTTCCGCCGCTTTCTCTTGTCTTCCAACTGGGATCTTCTTGAAACTTCAAAGTCAGAGACAGCTTGCTGCACAGTGTGTCTCCAAACAACACGATCAGCAGCCAAGGTAGACCAGTGCATGGGGTCCATGTTGCAGGCCTTCAGAGATGACTTAAGGCAGTCTTTGTACCTTTTTAGAGGTGCCCCTACATTTCGTCGCCCAGATGTCAGCTCGCCATACAGGATGACCTTTGGCAGACGGTGGTCTTCCATTCTATACACATGTCCTGCCCAACGTAATTGTGTCTTCAGTAACATGGTCTCAGTGCTGGGGATGTCTGCTTGCTCGAGGACTTCGACGTTGGTAATGAAGTCGCTCCAGTGGATGCCAAGGATACGACGGAGGCATCTCTGATGAAAGCTTTCAAGAAATAAAATTAATAGAATGGTTATAGACTAACCGTTGCATGTCACTCCATCTCCACTGTAACCGGCATTACATGCACATGTGAATGAACCATCAGTATTGGTGCAAGCAGCATTTGCGTCACAGTTATCAGTACTCAAGTTACATTCATTCTGATCTGTACAAAAATGTATGAAGTCATGATTCATTATGTAAAACACAGATGTTGAGGTATGATGAAAGAAAAAGTTGAAATGTCTCTTTTACTCTGAAACATGATATAATAAAACTCAATAACGCTTAAATAAATTGGTTTTGCATGGCAACATGATTTATCATTTTTGATTGATCACATCACAAATATTGATACTGAAACGAATTTCTTTTGAGAAGTTTAATTAATCACAGTAGAAAATTGCGCCATTTCCAAAAAGTTGTTTAACTCGCGTATAGGTGACATTTGCTACATAAATTAATTAATTAATTAATTAATTAATTAATTAATTAATTAATTAATTAATTAATTAATTAATTAATTAATTAATTAATTAGAATGGTGATATGATACAAAATAGACTAACCGTTGCATGTTATTCTAACTCCACTGTAACCGGCATTACATGCACATGTGAATGAACCATCAGTATTGGTGCAAGCAACATTTGCGTCACAGTTATCAGTACTCAAATTACATTATTTATAATTTTTGATTGATCACATCACAAATATTGATACTGAAACGGATTTGTTTTGAGAACTTTAAGTAATCATAGTCGCAAATGCACCATTTCCAAACCGTAGTTTGACTCGCGTATTTGTGAAATTTATTAGAAATGAAATTAATAGAATGGTGATGTGTCACATAATAGACTAACCGTTGCATGTTACTCCATCTCCACTGTAACCGGCATTACATGCACATGTGAATGAACCATCGGTATTGGTGCAAGCAGCATTTGCGTCACAGTTATCAGTACTCAAATTACATTCATCCTGATCTGTACAAACAAAATGTATGAAGTCATGATTCATTATGATCAAAAGAAAAGTTAAAATGTGTCTTTTACTCTGAAACATGATACAGTTAAAACTCAATAACGCTTAAATAAATTGGTATTGTTTGGCAACATAACTTATCATTTTTGATTGATCACATCACAAATATTTTTTGAGAACTTTAAGTAATCATAGTAAAAATATAGTTTGGTTCTCGTATACATGTATATGTGACATTTATTAGAAATAAAATTAATAGAATGGTTATAGACTAACCGTTGCATGTTACTCCATCTCCACTGTAACCGGCATTACATGCACATGTGAATGAACCATCGGTATTGGTGCAAGCAGCATTTGCGTCACAGTTATCAGTACTCAAATTACATTCATCCTGATCTGTACAAAAATATATGAAGTCATGATTCATTACGTAAAACACAGATTTTGAGGTATGATCAAAAGAAAAAAATAAAATGTTTCTTATACTCTAAAACATATACAATTAAATGTTTGAAAAAATTGGCGTTGCTTGGCAACATAATGTATCATTTTTGATTGATCACATCACGCATATATTGATACTGAAGCGAATTTGTTGTGAGAAGTTAAAGCAAGCACAGTACGACGTAGAATATAGGAATGCACCATTTCCTAAAAGTAGTTTGGCTCGCGTATAGGTGACTATTATCAGAAATACTAGTTCACCCGTAGCTGTATAGTAGTATAGAAATAGATTTGTGATATGGTACAAATTAGACTAACCTGAGCATGTTGCTCCATCTCCACTGTAACCGGCTTTACATATACGAGGGGGTATCAAAAAGTTATAGAAATCGCTCAGAAGTGAAAGAGCTATATCAATGAAATTTTGTCGGTGCAATCACTGGTCCTTATGTACATTATGGTGCAAAAATGGTCTCATAAGTATGTGCACTGACAAAATTTCATTGATATAGCTCTTTCACTTCTGGGCGATTTCTAAAACTTTTTGATACCCCCTCGTACATGTGAAGGAACCAACAGTATTGGTGCACGCAGCATTTGCGTCACAGTTGTCAGTGCCCAAATTGCATTCATCAATAGCTTTTCAAAAATTTGTAAAACGAAACGAATTTGTTTTGAAAACTTTAAACCAATCATAGTCGGAACTTTTGATGGGAATGCACCATTTCCAAAAAGTTAAGTTAATATGGTGTTAAACCTAAAGCTTTTCAAAATTGTATAAAGTAGAACTTTTTCCTCAACTTATATGTGCAACTAAGTGCAGTGATTTTTAATGATATTATTTTCTTTTATACGATTATTACATCTTCAAGTAACATTTCAAAATTGAATTGAATCTTACTATTGCAATTCCAGTTGTAATAGTCACTAATCTTCATGACGTCGTTCTGATTCACCGGTCCTAACGACAAATTAGGTAAGTCTATATTTAACCCTCCAAACCTGAGGCCTGTACATTGACATGGATCTTCATCAAGCAAAACCCATGGCCAAGCACGGTTATCATCTTTTTCTTGACCAACTTCACATACGTGAGCTTGAACATGAATCCAGCTTTCTAAAATGGACAAGAACAAAATACAAATAAAATATGATATTTAGTGTTGATATTGACGGCGGGGTTGGCGGTAAAATATGACGACAGTTTACTGTAGCCAGGAATATGAGATAACCCCCCTCCCGTCCCCCAAAACAGCTTCTAAATACTCATAGTACAGGAGCAGCTACCTAAAAAAAATGACTTCGTTCATCCCCCACTACATACAAGGTTTGACATAGTTAGTATGGACCCTCTAGATCACTGCTAGGTAGGTAGTGGTCTCAAATTGTGGTATCACTTTTTTTACAGGTCATTTTATATATGGACGTATAATCGCATAAAATCACAAAAAAATAGGACACAATTAAGGGGTAGGGGAGATATAAACTCCAAGAACTCAACTTTTACTCGTGATTTTGAATTCATTTTGGTATCAATATGTAGCTAAATGATTTTCCTAACTTTCTAGTATTATTTTTAAACAAAAACAGGTTTCATATGAGCATATTTGGAAGTATATAGTCATTAAATGAGTGGTAATCTGATTTTTTTAAACCATATGTGTAAAGTTTGACATTGACCTCAAATCTCACAACTATACCACTTTATATTTTCAAAATTGATTCAGTTTCCATTTTTAATTTTTTAATTTAAATTTTAATGTTTTATTTTGTTTTTAATGTTAAGCATATCAAGGGAAAACATTATTGTAACAGTTCCAATCATTATAATATGTATGAGTTCGTTGGGGTGTCTGTGGGACGAGGTGTGTGTGGGGTGCTGGGTGTACATAGGGTATGTGTGGGGGTGGGGAGGGGTGTGTGTGTACATGTCTTAATATGTCACTACACTGCACCAACTTCCATTTACAAAAATGTTTCCATTAATATTTAAGTAATATTTTGAATATTTATGTGTAGGACGTGAGTAACCACTGGGAAAAAGACAAAAAATGTTTTTAAAAAACCAATAAATCCAACAAAAACTGATGCTGATTTCCCTCGTATATCAGCATAACATAGAAAAATATTAAGGGGTACGGGAAAATAAATCATCAGAACTCAATATTTTACTCATGATATTGACTTCATCTTGGTATTAATTCTATTCAATTCAATTCAATATGTATATCTAATTGATTGTTCTAACTTTTTAGTATTATTTTAAAGCAAAGCGACCATTAGTTGTCAGGTAGATATACAGAAACTGTGAGAAAAGGGTACGTTTTCTATGTCTAATAGCGTAAATATGACAACATTAAGGGGTAGGGGAAATATAAACTGCCATAACTCAACTTTTACTCATGAAAATAAATTCCTCTTGGTATCAAAATGTATCGAAGTGATTGTTCTAACTTTCTAGTATCATTTTAAAGCAAAGTAACCATTAGTTGTCAGACAGATATACAGAAACTGTGAGGAAAGGTAACTTTTCTATGTCTAACAGCGTGAAGATGACAATATTACGGGGTAGGGGAAATGTAAACTGTCATAACTCAACTTTTACTCATGAAAATGAATTCATTTTGGTATCAAAATATATCCAAGTTATTGGTCTAGCTTTCTAGTATTATCTTAAAGCAAAGCGACCATTATTTATCAGGCAGATATACAGAAACTGTGAGGAAAAGGTAAATTTTCTATGTCTAACAGCGTAAAATGACAATGTTAAGAGGGTAGGGGAAATTTATAACTGCCATAACTCAACTTTTACTCATGAAAATAAACTCATCTTGGTATCAAAATATATCCAAGTGATTGGTCTAGCTTTCTAGTATTATTTTAAAGCAAAGCGATCATTATTTGTCAGGCAGATATACAGAAACTGTGAGGAAAAGGTAAATTTTCTATGTCTAACAGCGTAAAGTGACAATATTAAGGGGTAGGGGAAATTTATAACTGCCATAACTCAACTTTTACTCATGAAAATGAATTCATCTTGGTATCAAAATGTATCTGATTGGCTGTTCTAACTTTCTATAAACAAAGCGATCATTAGTTGTCAGGTAGAAACACAGTCTTTAATAGTCTTTCCTTGGTTTAGCAGTATAAAAGTACCCAAGTTTGTTCAGTGCAAAAATTCTTAAGTCAATTTAGATTAATGTTACACAATCTTTTTGGACTATTGATTTTTTTCTTTGAGGTTGTTCTAAGTAGTCCATTTATATTTGTGGCAACAAATGTCACTATGTCACTATTCCCTCACAAAATCTTGCAAATGCTTGGGTGGATGACGGATGCGCTGACTGCGTCGTTCAATCGGGTGTTGCGGATCAAGCGGTGCATTTGGTGGCTCAACTGGTATTTCAATGTCGTCGATGTCTTCATCATCAGGTGACATGTAATGTTTCAGGACTTTGAAGAAGGTTGCGTTTCTGGTTACTTTCTTGTCCTTTCGTTCAGCGGTGACCATGCTACCTTTGATTTCAGTGACTTGATACGGGTCTGGATCATAAGGCGAGGTTTCATTGCTAATATGTCCTTCTCGTCTCAGGAGGACCATGTCACTGATACCGATTAGTACAGGTTTAGCGCGTCTCTTTGAGTCAGCGTATTGCTTCATGCGCTCTTTCTGGTGTTTGTCATGCTGACGCGTAGTGTCATCGCTAGCTTTAGGCTGTGCTGGAAATTCTGGTAAGCGTGTTCTTGCTGTGTGTCGTAGGAGCAATGACGATGGCGATGCACCAGTTGTAGGATGGGGGGTTGCTCTGTAGTTGCGAAGAAACTCATTGAGTGCTTGTTGGCTGCTTTTCTGCTCTGTGTGTGCTGTCTGGTGTACTTTCTTGAGTGATCTCATCAGTCTTTCAGCGATGCCATTAGCTTGTGTCCATCTAGGCATTATCTTGCGGTGCTGAAATCCCATGTGTTGCGCAAACTTGGCAAAGTCATCACTGTTAAAAGGCGGGCCATTGTCGGTGCGCAAAACCTCTGGAATGCCAAACATTGCGAAAATCTTATCTAGTTTAGGGATCACTGCCTTTGCTGATATTGAGCTCACTGGTTCGACTACAGGAAAGCGACTGTAGTCATCAATGACTACAAGCAGGTAGCCTTTGTTCTGTCCTATTTCTTTAAAGTCTGCGCTTAGGTGTGTCCATGGAGCAGCTGGTAATTCAGACATGTGTACTTCTTCATGACTGTTGTCTACGACACGGTATGCATTTTGCAATGGTTTCCTCGACTTTCTTGTCTATCCCCGGAAACCACACTTTCTCTCGAAGTAGCTGCTTTGTTTTGACCACTGTGCTTTGACTTCGTGTGCTAGATCGATGACCTTTTGGCGCAGCGATTGAGGTACTATGATCCTATCATTGCGAAGTAAGACATCAGATGAGGTTTCTGTGATGTCATCTTTTACGCGATTTAGAAGTGTCAGCTCTGTCTTGACATCCCCTGTTGCATCGGCGATTTCTTTCTGCCATGAGTTAGAGCGGTGTGCCTGCTTACATCGTTGTAGAGTTTCGTCTGTTTCAATAGCTTCTTGAATGTCTTTCAAACTCACAGACTCGGGAATGGCACTATTAAGAATATCGTCTGTGTCCATTTCTGGTGCGGTGCTGGAGAGTGGATGGCGAGATAGGTAATATGCTGGATTATTCTTGCCAGGGCGGTATATATACAACTTCATACGTGTATTGCTGTAGTTTCAAGATAAGCTTCTCAACGCGGCAAGGCGGTTTAGAGTGTACATTGTTAAATAGCGTTACCAGTGGTTTGTGGTCAGTCACAATGGTAAATTCACTACCGTATAAGTACAAGTGGAAATGTCGACAGCTCCATGCTGCTGCTAAGGCTTCGCGTTCCGTTTGCGAATAACGTTGTTCAACCTCGGTCAGCGACCGGCTGGCTAGGGAGACTAGAGTTGATGCGTTATTAGTGTCATCAAGTTGCACGAGCATTGCGCAAAGTCCCACTGGGCTCGCGCCAACAACCACCTCTGTGCGTGCATGTGGATTAAAGTAGGCCATATTGCAATGTTCGGTTATGGACTCTTTGATCTGCTTGAGGGCGCTTTCTTGTTTCTGTCCCCAGGTCCATGGTGTCGCGTCCTTTATCAATAACCGCAGTGGTTCAGAGGTCATGGCTAGTGACTCAGGATGAATCGCGAGCAGTATGTAGCGAGTCCTAAGAAGCGGCGGACCTCTTCCTTGCTGGTTGGTGGCGCTGCGTTTTGCAAGCTCTCAGCTTTATCTGGCGATGGAGAGATTCCGGCAGCACTGAAAACATGACCAAAGAATTCAATCTTATTCTTTGTTGAAGGCACACTTGTTCTTGTTTAATGTCAAGTTTCTTGTCGTTGTAGACAGTTTGCGAGGCGTTGCTTGTGTTCCTGCGGATCTTTCGCGTACACAAGGATATCATCGCTGATGCTGATGACGCCTGGTAATCCTGCCAAAGCTGATTGGATCAGATTCTGGAACTGTTCAGCTGCACTGTTGACACCAAAATTCAGTCTTTTGAACTGAAATAGTCCAACATGTGTTGAGAAGACTGTTAGATACCGTGATTCTTTAACAAGTTCTATCTGATGGTATCCATTCTTTAAGTCCAGCTTAGAGAAGACGGTAGAACCATTCAAGTTTGCGATGATGTCGTCAACCGTTGGGGTGACATGACGCTCGCGTTGTATTGCTTTGTTGGGGGCGCGCATGTCTATGCATAGGCGTATCTCATCAGGGCTTTTAGGTTTCTTTACAACCCGAATGGGTGAGATCCATGGTGTTGGCGTATCCGACACAGCCTCAATGACATCCAGGCTTTTACGTCTTTCTAGCTCAGCCTCCACTTGCTTTCTCACTGGAAAGGGTATGCGGCGGTGTGGTTGTGTGATCGGCTGAATATCATCATTTACATGGAGTTTACACTTGGTATCAGACAACTTGCCGAGGCCTGTGAACCGATCATCATAGCTTTGCACAAGTTCTTCTTTGGACATCTCTGAACTTGAAGTGTTGACAGAGTGCAAGATGTGTATCTCAATGATTTTCAGTTTCTTTGCGCTGCTGTAGCACAAAAGCGGGTCACTGACTCCTATTGCTCGGACAACATGAAATTCTGTGTCTATGCGGGTGTTGTTACAGAAGATGACAACAGGTATTTTGCCATATGTGTATAGTTGTTTCTTAGCGCCATACGCGAAAATTTTCTTGGTTGACCGTTGCAATTTGGGTTTGATGCTCAAAGCATCATATTGTTTCTTGGTCATGACATTGACAGTCGCGCCAGAGTCTACTATTACTATCGTCTGTTGGCCATTAATGGTTATTGGTACTCGCGGCTGTTTTTCTTCTCTATCTCGTCTTCAGATCTGTTGCTGAGAATGTATGCATATTCTTGCTCAGATTCACTGTCTTCATCAATATCGCCTTCCTCGGTCACCATATTCGCGCGTGCGTATGATTTTCCCCTACATTTCTTCTCGAAATGTTTTTTTTCTTGCAGTAGTTGCAGGTTTTACCTTTAGCTGGACAGTCATTGCCATTAGGGTGTGGGAATTGCCCACCACAGTTTCTTTCGAGCTCGAGGGTTTGTAGGTGGGTTGGCCCTGGTTTGACCTGGCCCTTTGAATTTGCGTACCGTGCCAATTGTGTTAACTGGGGCAGCCTGCGCCTGTTGTGTATTAGTCATGTGCTTAAGCTGCACCGATGCAGCTGCTGTGGCTCTAATTGGATTAGTAATTCTTTCAGATCACCAAATTCGCACGTTTCGGCTAGTTTTTTCAGTGCGACAACGAAAACATCTACGTTTTCTCCCTCGCTTTGTGTGCGACAATTAAATACGTATCGCTCGTAGGTTGTGTTCTTCTTCCCTTTACAGTACGTTTCAAATTTTTCGATGACTTTATCGAATTTCTTTTCATCCCCATCTGTAGTGAATTGGAATGTATTAAATGTGTCCAATGCTTCTTGACCAATGACTGACAACAGGGTTGCTATGCGAGTTTCATCGCCCTTTTCCTTAATCCCTGTGGCTATCTCAAAGTTCTTGAAACATTGATGAAATTTAATCCAGTTTTGCGATAGATTATGATCTGACATAGACAGTTATAAAGGTGATGGGATGTTGAAGTTTGCCATGATCAGTGTTCATATGATGAGACGTAATCTGTTTCAATCTTACCCAATCGTTGAAAAGTCTGTACATATGTCGGTTCAGAGTGGTGGCAAATGTTTAAATTTATCCTCGTCGACAGTGAAAGATCGTTGGAGACCTCATAATAAGATGAAACGCCAGATATAATGCATACTGCAGTTACTGTCCGTTTTCCTATACACAATACACAGTGCTCTTTCCCATTGACGCGTGACCTCTACAAATAGCCCTACGTTAAAAGTATGGGGATATGACTAGTTAACGTCGCTGTGTGAAAAATAACCGGCCAATATTAAAAGTACTCTTCTAAAGTTCTAGAAAATATAGTTTTTAACATGTCCTAAATTTTTAGCTAATTTAGATGTTTGGAAATATTCGTACTTTGGTGTTTTAGTTAATGTTATAGGTAATAGTACATTGCCTAGTTAACGTCGCTGTGTGAAAAATAACCGGCCAATATTAAAAGTACTCTTCTAAAATTCTAGACAATATAGTTTTGTAACATGTCCTAAATTTTTAGCTAATTTAGGTGTTTGGAGAGGGTCGTACTTTTGTGTTTTAGGAAGGACATGTAAACGACAGATAACACCAAAAATATGAAGAAATTATTTCCAAACCGTGTTAAGTCAACAATCATTATGTTGCTCATTTTCAAGAATGCTGGTTTACAAAAAGCACGCCATTGTCTGATTTCGTGAACAAAGCCACACATACCATTGTTTCCTTTCGTTTCCTTTATAATCGGTTACCCAACTGAAGCTATGAATACCAGCTTTATATTGCGATATCGCACATGAAAACAGACACTTGTGCACAACCAGAGAAGATCCGATTTTATCAGTTGAGCTGTTTCAATGAGTGTTATCTTGGTTTAATAGCTTTTAATGGGGTTAAGTCCTGCAAAGGTCGAGATGAATTCTACTGTAGACATGACTGCATCATGGACGGTCAAATGACTCGGTAATATGTTTCTAATATCGTGTTTATATCGAGTGCTGATTTAGGTCAAAGGTTATGATTTCGTACAAGCTGTGTTTAACTACTGGTACGTGATTGGTTAATCGCCTAATTGAGTTACGGGCGCACAACACTACACCAAGAAAATTTCATCATGTGTTCATACACAATGGAGGAAACTGAACTAAAAATGTTTCTATTTGTGTACGCAGGGAGGGGTGTGTTCATGAGGGGGCTATCGATGCTGGGTGTAGAGGGTGTGTGTGTCGTTAGGGGTGCGTATGTACTGGTAAGCGAATGTGTATCTGTGAGTGGGGGTGTACTTACCTGGTACAACGCACAGTAGTTGAACGATCAGTACAATTTTGTAGCAGTTCATCAAGTTGGACAACCACATGATTAAGGACCTGAAAGCATTTAATATTGATATGAATACGATTTGCGATGGAAATTTACTAAACAACACCAACATTCTTTCAAAATATTACAATATGCCCTATTAATAAGACGAGTATTATTACCACAAGAGCAAGTATCTTATTAGCAATATGCGACACTATCTGCTATTTTAAGAAAGGGACACTTATATTATGATGTTTATAATAATTATACATATTTAGCTTCTATCATGTCTATGATGAAATTGATTGTTCTGCATATTTGTTTTGTGCTTTTCCTCTTAAAATATTCGAAATTATTAGTAAAATATTAACATAGAGTGGTTATTTGCAATTAATGTTTTTACACCAGTTACCTGAGTTATCTTAAAGATGGACATTTTGGTTTTCCTTATAGTAGGTCAGCTATCTACTGCCACCGTACACCCCTGGCGGGATCCTCCGACTTGGTCAGGGTGACATGCCATATGGCCTGGTAAACAAGAAAAATGATGTTCAAAGCAAAAATTTTGGGATGCATAGACGCAGTGACGTCATTTTGATGACGTCATCAAATTTTTGAGAAAATGTGTCAAATGTACCGAAATATTTTATTTGCCTGATAACATAGCAAATGTACTCATCTTTGCATTTATTGGTATTAGAAATAAAAATATTGTTTTTACAAATGTGTTCTGAGTGTGCCACTTTCTCTTTCTTCATTGACTTGTGTACAAAAGTCTAAATTAAAACGTGATTTTCTCGATTCGCGATTTGTTGTTGTTTTTGGACACAGAAAAGTTGTCTATTTTCTCTGACACAGATACTTTTCAGTAAATTATTCAATCATTTTAGCTAATTTTACAAACATTGGGATGTATTAACCAAGAAAATGTCTGATTTGTTTCAAAAAAATTATATAAAGGGTTCCTTTCGGGCGAAAAATGATGACGTCATCAAATTTGGCCAATAAGGGGAAAAATTACCGAAATTCAGTTTCTCACCAGAATATGTAGATATTATAAGAATCTTTCGTTTTATCATCATTCGGAGTCATAAATACAGTTTATAAAAGATAGGCAAGCTTAAATATAATTAATTTTACATAGATCTGTATACAAAAATTGAATTTGAAATGCATATTTCTCGAATTCTTATTTTCATCCCTTGAACCTCTGCTAACCCAGTTTTCCTTTTCCGCTTAGTCCTATAGACTGGAAGAGGCCCTTAAAATCAAGCACAGAGTGTTTAAGATGTGAATGAACACGTTCAGGTATTGGGGAGGGGCACAGTTTGGTACAGGAGCATTGATGACGTCACCCGCTTACCTCACATATTAAGCTCCAAGCTCCTTTTCATCTACATACCTTATTACCGTAATATTATTTCTTTCTTGCGCGATCGATCTCTCCCCAGGCTCTTTTATCCTGAATTTTGTCTCATTTATTGAAATCGTCTCATATTCGCAATAAAATTAGATACATATGACCAGCTTTCCGTATATTCAAAGACTGCCCGCTTCAGTGCGATAATCTCTGGACATGTATGTACACCTGAGCAAAATATATAGTGAATTCATCAAAATGTGTGTACTTACCGACATTAATAACGTAACCTGTTTCATAGAAAATGATTAAAAACACCACACCTGCTTTATATATGAAGTAGCATTTATTATATGAAGGATGTTTATAGGGTTTGAATTAAGTAAAATACTAATTAATGCTTATAAGAGCACAAATTGATGGAGTTGATCATCGTGATGAAGGCCAGCGATTGCGCCCATCATTTTGTGCCAAGAAAACTTCTTCGAATGAAGAATTATACATGCTGGAAGGTGCGAGTTGGGGGGAGAAGAGTTTCAGGTCCTGGACTGGAATTTTGGATTGAAGATCTTTGATATTCTTTGGTAGGAAGACAGGTAAGCCTAAGCACAGTATTCGTGGATTATAAATTCGTTTACAAGAGATAATATAAGTAATACAAGTTCCCCTAACAGTCTGTAAGCTATAAACATGACCATTTGCAGTTGAAATATCGTGTTATGAGTGATTAATCACACAGGAGACGTAGCAATGATGACCAGAATAAGCGGGTATGATCTTTTTGTCTGTGAGGCGCAGTTTCATCCATCATGCCGGAAGAAATATCCTAAGAAAGATACAGAGTACAGAACGAGACGAAGTGCTGAAGAATCCTCTGAGCAAAATGAACTGATGGATGCCCACAGGACGGCATTTTCTACTGTTTGCATGCCCAAGCATGTTGTAATCTGCATGACGATGAGACATCTATTCAGAAGTGCCCAACTTATCACTATGTTGAATAGATTAGGTCATTCCGAGAATTATGATTATTCCTTAGAAGTGGAAACGGCTATTGCAGAGGCGTTAGAACAGTCATCATCTTTGGTGTCCGACCAGATTGTAAGAAACCCATAATGCACATCCCTATTTCATTCAGATTTTGACAACTTTGACCAAAACCTAAATTCCTTAACAGGAAAAGCGTCAATACACACAGCGCATGGTATCATGCTTCAAGAAGTTGCAGACGTTGATAGTTCTGGTGGAACACGTCTAGAAGCATCAAGTATTCCCAAGACCGGTGCCCGGTCGATGAATGTACATCCTTCTGAATCTCTTCCCGCATGTTATGTAACACGCCGAAAGAGCCCGAGTTATGAAGTGGAGCAATGGGAGTACCCAAACGGTAAAGATGCAATGATGTCAGCAATGATGGAAAATGAAGTTTGGATGCTGCTAAGGTCATTGAATGGGAAAGCTGGACAAGATCAGGCCATACCAGGATGGAATGGGTTTGTCTCGTCGACTGGAATAAGACCGACTAATCTGACGACCATTGATTACTATCCTGTAATCAACCACCCCATTACAGATTATGAGACAGTACAAGAATGTCTTCGATATTCAGAGGCTACAAGAAGTAGGTCAGAAGTACGTCATTACTACTTTTGATATGAAAGCGTAACCTCTGTTGTTCAGCAACCCAACTAGATACACAAACCACATTGTAATGATCGGCACATTCCATACTATCTGTGCCTACCTGAAAATGGTAGGGAAGAAGATGTACGGGTCTGGCATAGCTGATGTTTTATATACTTGAGGCTGACCTGATCGCGTCTGGATCAATTCATGGAGTGCTCTCATGAAAGAACTACGACAGAGCGATGAATTGTCACAAATGTATGCTCGAATCACTAGAGAGGTTTGTGTTGGATACATTTCTAATGCAACGAGGAGACACCAAAGCATTCCAACCATTAACTGGTCAGTCGGCGCAGATGGTCAAAGATCTGGACGAACGACCGTCCAAAGAGGCCTTGGATGCAGTGCTTAATGACAATCTCTTACAGGAGTATGTAAATGACTTCAACAGATACAAAGACGACATCAGACGTGGAAAGCTTGGAAAGACGGCTCAATTTTGGATGTCTTATATGGATCATATTTGGCTAAAATATAAGCAGATGCTACTGTTGAACCAATATCTGCAGAGTTATATACCAAATATGACTGATACTTTCCTCTTGATCTTGTTGGGTGAACGATACCTTGGTAGAATATTCAGCACTGTTTTCAATTTTACGTTTGAACTTTTCACTTCGGTATTTGGGATTTGGGAACTTAGTTTTTTCTAGACTTGACATATAGATTTTCTGCAGATCGCTTAATTTCACCACACGACTGTTACCCAATATTTCATCATCAATTACAGTGCAAACAGTGTATCGATTTACGCAAATAGGGTTTAAGAATATTATCTCTTGTAAACGAATTTATAATCCACGAATACTGTGCTTAGGCTTACCTGTCTTCCTACTAGAGAATAGCAAAGATCTTCAATCCAAAATTCCAGTCCAGGACCTGAAACTCTTCTCCCCCAACTCGCACCTTCCAGCATGTATAATTCTTCATTTGGAGAAGTTTTCTTGGCACAAAGTGATGCGCGCAATCGCTGGCCTTCATCACGATGATCAACTCCATCAATTTGTGCTCTTATAAGCATTAATTAGTATTTTACTTAATTCAAAACCTATAAACATCCTTCATATAATAAATGCTACTTCATATATAAAGCAGGCGTGGTGTTTTTAATCATTTTCTATGAAACAGGTTACGTTATTAATGTCGGTAAGTACACACATTTTGATGAATTCACTATATATTTTGCTCAGGTGTACATACATGTCCAGAGATTATCGCACTGAAGCGGGCAGTCTTTGAATATACGGAAAGCTGGTCATATGTATCTAATTTTATTGCGAATATGAGACGATTTCAATAAATGAGACAAAATTCAGGATAAAAGAGCCTGGGGAGAGATCGATCGCGCAAGAAAGAAATAATATTACGGTAATAAGGTATGTAGATGAAAAGGAGCTTGGAGCTTAATATGCGAGGTAAGCGGGTGACGTCATCAATTCTCATGTAATAAACTGTGCCCCTACCCAATACCTGAACGTGTCCATTCACATCTTAAACACTCTGTGCTTGATTTTAAGGGCCTCTTCCAGTCTATAGGACTACATAGCGGAAAAGGAAAACTGGATTAGCAGAGGTTCAAGGGATGAAAAATAAGAATTCGAGAAATATGCATTTCAAATTCAATTTTTATATACAGATCTATGTAAAATTAATTATATTTAAGCTTGCCTATCTTTTATAAACTGTATTTATGACTCCGAATGATGTTAAAACGAAAGATTCTTATAATATCTACATATTCTGGTGAGAAACTGAATTTCGGTAATTTTTCCCCTTATTGGCCAAATTTGATGACGTCATCATTTTTCGCCCGAAAGGAACCCTTTATGTAATTTTTTTTTTTCAAATCAGACATTTTCTTGGTTAATACATCCCAATGTTTGTAAAATTAGCTAAAATGATTGAATAATTTACTGAAAAGTATCTGTGTCAGAGAAAATAGACAACTTTTCTGTGTCCAAAAACAACAACAAATCGCGAATCGAGAAAATCACGTTTTAATTTAGACTTTTGTACACAAGTCAATGAAGAAAGAGAAAGTGGCACACTCAGAACACATTTGTAAAAACAATAATTTTATTTCTAATACCAATAAATGCAAAGATGAGTACATTTGCTATGTTATCAGGCAAAAAAAATATTTCGGTACATTTGACACATTTTTCTCAAAAATTTGATGACGTCATCAAAATGACGTCACTGCGTCTATGCATCCCAAAATTTTTGCTTTGTACATCATTTTTCTTGTTTACCAGGCCATATGGCATGTCACCCTGACCAAGTCGGAGGATCCCGCTAGGGGTGTACGGTGGCAGTAGATAGCTGACCTACTATTACAATTGCTTCTCCATTCTTGCCAAGGCTGACTTTGTGGATTTTGTATTTCGAGAAATCAAATAAACACAACAAACAAACTAAAAATCGTCTGGGGACAAAACCCACAAATGGGAGAAATGGGCATATTTTCTTTTACAGCTGTATAATCAAAATCAATTCAGCGCTCTGTTTTGGTACATTTCATAGGTCCTTTAGAGCTGCGGGGTCCAAAAACAAAGGGGTTCCCGAGGGAGCATACACTGTCCGCATTTTATGACACTAATCTTCCAGTGGCGGGCGAATGTTTTAAACTAACAACGGTAACAAACAGAATCATTGATATTTATTTATTTACCTTGATATTTCAGCGATTCAGTGAATCTTACAATTTTACAGTGAAAAAAAAATTGGCATTACGATGAATCAAAATTAACTGCTTACCGTTTCCAAGCTCTAGTCCATGGAAATCGATAGTTAGTTTTCTTCCTCCAAATTGAGACAAAAAACGTTTGTTGTGAAGCGACGCTAGGCACAACCAAAATGACGCCGATATTATTAACAAGATGTTGGAACTGTTGCTAACACTACGCACATGCCTTCAGGATTTCATTACACGAATTTGGCTTATATTACTTGAAACTCGTGAAATGAGAACAATTAATAAGGTTGTTGTTGCAATAAATAATAATTGCTAAGGTGTTCAGGTGGTAGTGATATTAATTAATCGATTATTTCTTGAAAAATATTAATTCGTGATATTAATCAATTGGGCTTTTCATTTTCATGAAAAGCCCACATTGGTGGTTGTACGCTGTTGGTTTTCCTTTTCAGTTTATTTCATTTTATTTTTTATTTTAAATTTTCATGAGGTAAAATATGGACTGTTCCATTCAACGAGGCTTTGTACTCGAGTTGAATGGAACAGTATTTCACCAAATGGCAATATTCTTTCCATTGAACGAATAAAAACATTCAATATTTGTTTTATATAACTCATATAGAAGTTTCCTTTCTTGCACTCAATTATAGGCCTATAAATCACCACAAAATAAATTAAAACATATCTAAATGTATATTTATTTTAGAAGCAACACTCGCACCTATAATTGGTGAGTCGAGGTCTCTCGGGCGGAGTGCAATAGTAGTTTTGCAGCTGGCCGCTAAAAATAGCAGAAATAATCAATAGTAATTGGCCAATCAAATGAAAAGAATCTTTGTATGAGTTATATAGGTCTATTCCATGCCTATTTAGGCTAAAAATCTCACGAACATGCGCTTTTCACGGGAATTTCTCCTAGATATGGAAGGAGCAAAATTATAATCATTGAATTTATTGTAGGAACATATGGCGGGCTTCCACAACGCCCAGGTGGTAGGTTAAAATACATGTACAAGCTGTATCAAAATGATTGGTACCCATAAGTTTCATTGATAATGGATGAGTCTGACACATCAACATTCAACATAAGATGCAAATAATTTGTAGATTGATTGTAAAACAAGTCATAAACTATACATTTGTGGACATTGTTCCAAGAGTATCCAATGTTGCATTTAAAAGATGCAGGCTTTTCAATAAACATCACAATTTATGGGTACCAATCATTTTGATACACCATGTATGTATTACTAAAATCAGCGCAAAGAATGGATCTACAATTAGATTAAGTCATTTGTGTGTTTTATGCCGAATGGAACCCCTTGGTAGGACGAGGGTTATGGGTGACTCCACATGAGAAAGCGGAATCTACATTAAAACGTTTCAATGCGTTCTGCTGGGTCTGGATGCGCATCCATAATAGAAAATGTCTCCACGCCACTCGTATCCACATCCGGGAAATGATCGCGTAGTGAGCGAGTTTCTTGTAAATGAGTTACAGTAAGTGTGTGTATACGGCGCTCAAACGCAATGCCGTCTGCGCGCACAAAATGATATCACATTGAACCGCGTCCCATACGTTTTAATGTGGATCCGGCCTCTTGTGTAGAGTCAACCGATATTGTATAGGTCAATTGACCTTTTTGGTAAATCCCATAAGCCTTTGCGAGTACACCTGAGAAATCGTCATTTGATGTCACGCCGATCTGCGCCGATGCGCACATCGTTTATCGAACATCGTTACTGCGCATTGCAAGTCGGCGTGACGCGAGGTGTACTCGCAAAGGCTAATGGGATTTACCGAAAAGGTCAATTTAGGGTCAGTCCATGTCAAAACAGACTGAGTGTACACCCACCCTCTTGGATTATGCTCTCCTTTGGCTCAGGGGTACCTTTCATGGACCCCTAGGTGAGGTCACAAGAAAAAATTCAAATTCAATTTCGTTTCCGAATGGCGGGCCATCTAAGTTTGGCGACCTTGACCAAAATTGGGAATTTAAGGTGTCCAAATGACAAAGCACTCTCTTTGAGAGGCATTTTCTTCTTAATTAAATCAGTTGTGACCCTCTTTTTGAATGTGGTCACTCACTGGCTGTGTCTGAAATGCCTAATGCCAAAAAAGATTGATTTCGGAATTTCGTTGGGATTTCAGAGGGGGCCAAAATCAGCACTTCATACTGTTCAATCAAATTATCTTTGATTTTGAAGGACCCATGATAATGCCACAGTGCACTTATAGGTCCTAATTATGTTCAGAATGGATTAACCATGTGCCAATGTCTATGAGCAATTCAAAAAAAGAGACATTTCTAGACACCCTACAGAATTTTAGGCCCCCCTAAAGTGGTTCAGCCACAAATGGCGCATAAAATCGGCAAATTTTGACACCTAATAACCTTAGGTGTACACCAGATATGAATTTCTAGTCTTTTGCATCTGAAAGAATGTAGTCTAATGTTACTAGGAACATAAGATTTGTTTTGTATTTTTGTGTTTTGATACTTTCAAAAGGTCATTGACCTATGAACATTTTTTCGTCATAGCGCCCTCCTGAAAGGTCTGACACATAACAAACTATACATTTTGGAATCCTCATGACCATACGAGTAATTTGATATATTACTTGACATAATTGGGAGCATTCTGAAAATTGGACCCCCATAACCTGTACTTTGCATGTGCATCGTTGCCAGGAAGTGCATTTTTGACCCCCTTAAAAATCCATACAGAGGATTAGGAAGTAGTTTTTTCTTATTACTTGACTCAAGAGCAACTTGAAATATCAGGATAAATAATACAAATGGCTATAAAGTGATCAAAAATAAAATAAAAATATCATACTAAAATTGGCATTTTGTACCGTATCCTGTATGCATGGTATGTTAGGCAAAAATGACTATTTTTGAAAGCGTCAACTTAATACTAAAACACAAAAATACAAAACAAATCTTATGTTCCTAGTAACATTAAACTACATTCTTTCAGATGCAAAAGACTAGAAATTCATATCTGGTGTACACCTAAAGTTATTAGGGGTCAAAATTTGCCGACTTTAAGTGCCATTTGTGGCTGAACCACTTTAGGGGTGGCCTAAAATTCTGTAGGGTCTAGAAATTTCTCTTTTTTTAATTGCTCATAGACATTGGCATATGGTTAATCCATTCTGAACATAATTAGGACCTATAAGTGCACTGTGACATTATCATGGGTCCTTCAAAATCAAGATAATTTGATTGAACAGTACGAAGTGCTGATTTTGACCCCCTCTGAAATCCCAACGAAATTCCGAAATCTATCTTTTTTGGCATTCGGTATTTCAGACACAGCCAGTGAGTGACCACATTCAAAAAGAGGATCACAACTGATTCAATTAAGAAGAAAGTGCCCCTCAAAGAGAGCACTTTGTCATTTGGACCCTTTAAATTCACAATTTTGGTCGAGGTCGCCAAACTTTGATTGCCCGCCATTCGCAAACGAAATGGAATTTGAATTTTTTCTTGTGACCTCACCTAGGGATCCATGAAAGGTACCCCTGAGCCAAAGGAGAGCAAAATCCAAGAGGGTGGGTGTACACTCAATCTGTTTCGACATGGACTGACCCTTTAGTGCACTTTTTGGGCGGGTGCGGCGTGCCGCACCCGCCCTGTATTCTCTGACTATTGACCTACTTTCTCACATGCCGCAGTGTTGAGAAAATATTCGTGCCGGTTATATCCCAAACACCTACAGAGGTGATAGTTTACGGCGAGTTTTGTAATTATTACTTGATTTTGATATGTAAGTAATACGATAAAGTCAGTAATGTGTTTGTATTAAAAGAAATAACAAAAATAATTATTTTAGTAATAGAAATACTATTTGGAAATTGCAGCAAGATTTGCAGATGTTTTTATTTGAACAGTACCAGTTCACCAGTTTTGCTAGTTTTCCTAATCTTTGGGCTAAATTAATAGCATCGTGAAGGTCATATATATCATTTTATACTGATAGCTTCGGCATGTACTTAAATACAGCTTGTATGTGCATTGTGTTCAGTGTGTACATAGGCTATTTACTTTTCAAATCTTGTGACAAATAGTGTTTGCTGATGCTTGTATAAGGTATTATAGACAAATTATTAGAATGCATGTGCACCAGTAGAAATGGCCCAGGTTGAATAAAATAAATAAACATATGAATGAATATTTTATTCCCTGAATTATTTTTGTTGGGACAAAATAATGATATAGTTTGACGCTTTGAAATACAGTTATGTTAATCATAATAAAGTTACAAAGTTAAAAAATAATATCAAAATATTGTAAAATCAAACTTTCCCCCTCATAAGTTGTATCAAAACAACATATTGAGGAAATTGATATGACAGATTTTTAAACTTTGATATGGAAAGATACCCCAGCCCTGTTGTCTCACCAGAGAAGATGAGCAGAAGCCTTTCTATCTGATGATAAAAAAAACTCTAGGTATGATTACGAAAATGTTTTAAATAACTATTATCTACAAAAGTTTTATAACAATGTTTTATATAAAATGTTAACATAAAACGTCTTCTGTTATGATGTGAAGGGTTAATATAAAAACAGGGAACATCTGTTCCAACTGACCAGCAGAGAACAAAGGATAAGCAATAGATAAGATTAAAATCAAGGAAAATATGACACAACCTCCAATGGGGGAATAACAAACGTATAAACGTATAAAGTTAAAAACTCTTTTAACTTTGTTTATACGTTTTGTGTTATTCCCCCATTGGAAATCGATGTTGTGTCATATTTTCCCTGTTTTTAATTGTGAACTTGACTTACTCATTCTTTTTCATTTCTCTTGACAATTTTTCATTTGCCCGCCCTATTCCTTTTAAAGGAATTTTTATTTTGTCCAGTTTCGAATTGTGCTAATCAACGTCATCCAAACAGTCCACAAGGTAAAACAGTATGTCACAAATAATGTTATCTCTTTTCGTGTGCAAAGTGTGTGAGTGACAGACACAAAATGTGACTTCTTTATCTAGCACAATAAACATTTTGTAAGCTTGCATGTCGCCATACCTGATAACACGTTTGACGTCATACGTGATAGAGTTAGTATAAGATAGCTACGTTATCTTAAACATTGGTAGGCATATATCTTTTACTCGTATCAAATGGCTTTTTTATTTGTATTATTCAGTTTCAAACATTATTGGTTTGTGTTCTTTAAAAACAGACGAAAACTTAAGGGCTTTAGTCACTTTTTTGTGAATTGTGAATACGAGGAATGTCCTTTTGATATCGAATAATTTTGATTTTTTTTTAATTCGCGAATAAATTTTATGGCAAATTTACATTTTTGACATATAACAGTCATCAAAGTATACTATGTAGACTTGATAAATCTATAATGCTATGAACATAAAGTGTATGTAGCTGGGATGAAAAGCCGACCATCATATGAACATTTTGGACTTTAGTTATGAAGATATACAAGTTTCCCAAACTAAATTAAATTTAAAACAGCTTATAGAATGATTAAAATAACAAAGTCTAAGTTGAAAATAGCTAAAAGATATATTTGTATATTAGTGTGATAGCTGTTGGTATTGTGGTATAGAATTGAAAATTATGTAATGTTTTGTTAGAAACATTAATAAATGATCATATCAAACAACCGTGAGGTGCAGTTTTGTCTGTTTTGTTCGTTTTTTTTTTATTTATTTCAGGTTATAAACTTATAATTATTGTATTAATAACATTTTTCCTATTATTCAAGTTTTTGTTGTCATAAAAACATAGCAGAAAAGTCACGATTTACACATCTCTTTTCTATTTAGATGTCGTTTCTAAGATCCTATTTCCTGAAATGTAACATGAGCAAGCATTTGAATTTTTAATTTAATGTGTCATAAAGTGTAAGAATCACCCGCCAACTTCACAACTTCCTACTACGATATCACTTTATATCTTTTTATTTAAACACAAACATATGATTGTCTGATATAGCTTCTGTTATCCAAATAAATATTATCATGGATATTAAACTTGTTTCTTAGATACACGAAGAGCTTATATTTGGTTCGCTTCTCCATCTAGACCTACTGGACAGCGAAAATACATGGCGATACTGTGCGATGATACGCGCGGTGCGTAACGCGAACAGTTGTAGTAATTGGTAAACACAATATTGCCTTTGAGATCCGAATCAGGAAATCTAGATCTGATGTCGGAGTGCCACTTTATATATACTGGGCACATGGTGCACATGAATCTAGATTGATATAGATTGATGTGTTTGGTGTAGATTTCTACTTCGATGCAAGTTTGACGTCATTCTGTAATCTTAATTCCTTGGACATTGGAGGAAAATGTTGCCAAGACTTTTCACACCAAATGGTGGTTTATTTCCCGGGGTGCATTTTACAATGATATTGCGCCTGATTTATGTTTTAGTTATAGACCTAAAGTACTCCAAATGTACGGTATACTGGCCTACGCTTCTTTCATTTAACCATGTTTTAAATTGGGCGAAAATCATTAGTTTTTTCAAGTTAAAAACGCCCAAATCAGCGATGATACCACGCCGCTGGCAACACTGTGAAAAACGTCTTAGAACGTCCTCACAGGCCTGTGTAACACAATGATATTAATAGCTAATTAACACGCCTATCTCGAAAGTACATAAAGACCATCCTTAAAGATCAGCAATGCTTTGCTTTGGATCAATGTTATTTTTAGATGACATGACTATGTGACGCATATTGCTACTGATTAGGGATATGAATTTATGATGATTTCTTTTGTTTGTATTGATTAATTGGTGAAAAATGTCGGTGAAAATTGTATCAACGTCATCAACAAGAATTGTGGTTACGACAAGGTCGCCTGTTCCACCAATGAATGTAGATTCAGGTAAGCCAGCCTATTAAAGGATTGTACACGTTTTATGTGTGTCGGAAAAGCCAAATACTCGTATCGGCAGGTATTAGAGAAGGGTTATTTCTTTCGTATCCTACTTTCCAGAAATGTTTTATTGTTCCAGGACTTGACACGATTTTCTTTTTCTTCCAACACTTCCAAAAAGGGTATGTTCCCATATTCACCAAGTAGAACTTTTACAAGTTTATCAATATTATAATGCACGCTAAATGAAACGGACGTACGCCTGGTGAAATAGACTCCTCAACAAAAGTTTAAAAAGTTTTTTCAAGCATCAATATCTCAGATTATTTGTGACATGTTTATATCGTGTTGCATAGCAATGGATAGCTACTTTAGTTACCTTTACCATGACACCACATTTGAAACAATCCCCTTTTTCACGCCTGAATACCAGGGACGTAGCAAGCGGGAGGACAGGGTGGACGAAGTCCATGGGCCAAAATTTGGAGGCCCAAACTCACCGTAAGGAAGGCATTTGCACTCAAGAGGCCAAGTTTGGTTTACAAATTGGGGGTCTACTATAAGATCGACAGTGGTGGCAGAAGCATTGTAAATTAGAGGGAGATAAGCATATTTTGTTCCGATCTTACTAGGACATTTGCGCATGAATTAAATTTTTGATTTCAAACCATTGTTGCCCAAAATGAAGATGAATTTTGCTATGTGAAGGGCTAGTATAATATGCGAGAAGCGCACGCAATTTTGCCATATTTTGGTCCAAAACACGCTTTTGTCGGGCTAAGAAGAACACGCACAGGGCAATTTTGGGGCCTCTCTGGCCCAAATGGTAAATCCGGCCCTGCTAAAAGCGCCCCGTGCATGCTATGCTAAAAGGGCCCCGTGCTATTTCTTGTCCATGGGCCTCCGAGGCTCTTGCTACGCCCCTGCTGAATACACGTCTTGTGAATGCAGTGGGGTCTCAACAGAATGTGCCAAATTGACCATCTTCTCAATCTGGGTCCCAATGCAACCCTCCAAGATGACAACGCTCACCCCACAGAGCCAGGGTAATCAAAGACTACCTACAGAATGAGGGAGTATAGAAAGAATGGAATGGCCTGTCATCAGCCCAGACCTCAAGCCGATTGAACACCTTGGTCGTGCTGTGCGTGCCAGAAGCTGCCAGAGTAGCAAATGCAATGCAACCACATTGAATGACCTGCGACGAATTTTGGTTGTAGAATGAGCAGCATGAGGAAGAGGTACCTGGCTCTTGTGGCTGTTTTTCCACCCGCTATTGAGGTTAGCAATGACAATAGTGTTGTTTGAGCACCGAAATAATGGTCAATTTGGCACATTCTGTTTGAGCACCCATTACATTCATAAGATGTGTACTCAAACGGGGGAAAGGTGATTGTGTCAAATGCGGTGTCATTGCAAAGGGGAATAAAGTAGCTATCCACTGATATGCAACACGATATGAATATGTCACAAATAATCTAAGATATGGATTCTTGAAAAAACTTTCCAAACTTTTGTTGAGGAGTTTATTAATGAACATCCTTTACACACAGATTTTATAACACCTTTAAACGTTTGTTTGTGTTTAATACTAACGTATATCAATTGAACACAATGGTGTTCAAAATGTGGTCAAAATATTTAACAATCTTGAGTGAGCAAAACGTACCTTTTAGTCAAAAGTATAAAATGGTGAAATTTACGTTTTCTCATCAGTTTTACTTCAATACAACGTTTGATAAACTAAGGGATGCTACAGGAAGTGGATACAAATTTTATTATCATTAAGCTGTTCGTCAGTATAAGAAATCAAGACGAGTGCATTATTACGTTGCTGTTGCCTTTACTTATTTGTCTTTGTTTATTGCAGCTATTGCAGTGACAGTTGGTGTTATATTAATCGGAATACTGATCACAATATTCTTGTGCATGCTGGTCTGTTGGAGAAGAGGCAAATCTAAACACAGGTAAAGCGTAATAAGCCTGCACTGGCCTGCACGGATGAAGAGAAGACGCGGTTACAAATGTTGTTCTTTTTCCTTTATTTGACATGATGGCATAGTATTAATGTGGGCGTCTTTTGGTGACGATGTTGCACGGTTGTTTGATGGCATGTAAAACTGTGCCATTTCAAAGAAAAGTTGTAACTGTTTAAAAACAGTGATGGCGCTATTTATCTTAAATCTTGTTTGCATCGTTACAAGGGGTAGACACTTGTATATTGGTATTATAACATCAGAAAAAGGCTAACAAATGCTAATCAAATTTTCAAAAAACTTTTTATAATGAAATGTAAGGAATTACTAATTAATTGGTTAATTTAAATCAAAAAATATGTAGAAATAGCGCCTTCAATTTGCACACAATACAGTTTATAGAATAAAAATTACCACAAAACAGCAGAAAAAGATGAATAATTTGATAAAAAATCAAAAATCTGTGTTAAAAATAGCTTTAAAATATGTAAATATTAGAAATAGCTGTTGGTATTGTCCAGGTCTAGAATTGAACATTATATAATGCTTTGTTAGAAGAACTTAATAAATTATCACATCACTACATCCGTGGTTGGGCCGTAAAATGATCAGCCAAAATTTAACTAGGAAATGCTATATCTGTCCTACCTTAATGCATGGCTATAGACCTTTTTCCCTACTTCCCACTGCTTAAAGGTAACATTTTATACGTTTTATACTGAAGGTGCAAAACTAGTGACGGGACACGTAGTGATATACTGCCGACGTCTGTTTCAAGAATGTAAAATAAACATAAATACTAATCTCTTACACAGATGTTCTACAACGCTCTACGATAATCCACATATTATAGAATCAGTATCCCCATATTAAGACAAAAAATTGCAAAGACCGTCAGTTGCACACGATCTATGAGGTTGATGCACTACCGTAATGAAATCGTGCATGATAGGAAGTAGGGAAAAGGTATATTGATAGACTAATTATTGTAACAATTTATTTTCCCACCCAAATTTATACACAAACGTCATACTTTCATTCGAGTGGTAAGGTCTAGTTATAAACGATGTAGTGATGCATGTGAAAATACTGCTATTCATGTTGATACCATTTGTGTGACAAGAATGAAAACATGTTTCTGAATACCGTAAAACTTCGTCTACAAGCATATAGAGTGCTTCCGATGAAAGCTAAATTGATCCAGCGCCATTATGGAATTTGAGCAAATAAATTACAGATCCAAGCATAATTATACAAGTATTATTGTAAGACCAATATACTGTATTGGCATACGCATGTATCGTATTAATTTAGCTTTCATCAAAAACGCTATTATTCTTGATTAAGTTCATCAGGACTGTAATATTCCATTAATTCAGCATTTTCTTCTATACAAGTCCAATATTGAACACTTACTGTATGGGACGTTTCAAGAGCTAAGGTCTGCTCTTTTCATCAGCCAGATGATGCACTGATCTGCTTGGGTTGTCAGTTGACTTCTTGTTGGTATTGATTGAAGTAACACTGTCATCACCAGAAATCAATACATCATAAAGGTGGCTTAATTTGAATCCCGGATTTGAATGTGCCATCAACTCTGTTCATAGATTGGAAGTAATTCAGAAAGGATCGGTAGACAAGCTTACACAGCACCTCAACCAAGTAGACCCAACCAATAGTATCAAATTCACCCATGAGACAGCAAGATAATCAGATTCCATTTCTCGACACGCTTATTGTGAAAAAACCAGACGGTTCAATTAAACTTCTTGTTTACCGGAAAAAGACACACACCAACCAGCATGACCAGTATCTAACTTCCAATCCCATCACAAGCTTGGTGTGATAAGAACTTTACTAGACAGAATGAACAAGGTAGTAACAGAAGAGGGTGACAAAGAGGCTGAAAAACAGACCATCCAAACAGCTCTCGAGAAATGTGTTTCTTCTTCTTCTTCTTCTGATTACTGCTTAACATTCCAGGTGGAAGACAAACAAGCAGGATTATTGCGCATGCGTGAAATGATTTAGTCTCTTTCGTTAGCTTCCTTAGATTTGAAATAGTTGTGAAGTGCCTCTTTAAACTGGTCTGGATTGTTTATATCAGTTAGGGACCGATCGTTATTTACGGCAGGGGGGGGAATGGGTGTTTTGGCAAAAATATCGACAAAAAATTTCGCGTTCCCCCTCGCGTCCGCTCAAAATTTTCGCGTTCCCCTTGTTTTCCCAATTTTCTCCATTTAAAATTTAACAATCCCCCCCTCCTGGTTCAACTAAAATTTCAGGTTCCCCCTCAAGACCACAAAAAATTTCGTGTTCCCCTAAATTTACCCATTCCCCCCCTGCCATAAATAACGATCACTCCCTTATGTTGTGTGGTAAGTCGTTCCAATCTCGTACTGTCCACGGTACATATGAAAATTTATAGATGTCAGTGCGAGATTGTATTTGGGTAAATGAGTTTGCGTTAGAACGCCTGGTGTGCCGTTGAGCCGGCGACAAGTACGAATGGACTGGCAGTGCCAGGTGGCCCCCTATAGCTTTGTGCAGGATGGTTAGACGCTGGATCTTTCTTCTTGTGGAAAGCATCTCCCAGTCAAGTTGTTTCATGAGGTCTGTGACGCTTGTCTTCCAATCGAAGTCGTTGCAAACCATCCTCGCTGCTCGCCTCTGGATCTTACCCACTTTTTTGATCAGGTCGTTGGTGTGGGGATCCCAAACCCCAGAACAATATTCTAGGGTAGGCCTTACCAATGCCTTGTAGGCAGCTTCTTTAGTGTCTTTAGTGCACGAGCTTAAGTTCCTACGAATAAAACCAAGGGTCTTACTCGCTGAATTCACTGTTCTTGAAACATGAGTGTTCCACTTGAGGTCTTGGGTGATGTCGACCCCTAAATAAGTGTTTACCCTCAGTGGGCTTTTGAAAAAGTGGAAAGTGCCATAAAACAAAAGCAGGAGCAAGTTAAACCAGCTAAAAAGAAAGATGATACCAACAGGAATAAAGGACTTGTTGTTATCCCTTACAAGATGGGTCAAGGAATCCATTTGGATCCGGAGGCGGGGCACCCAATCTATGAACAGAGTTGATGGCACATTCAAATTAAGCCACCTTTATGATGTATTGATTTCTGGTGATGACAGTGTTACTTCAATCAATACCAACAAGAAGTCAACTGGCAACCCAAGCAGATCAGTGCATCATCTGGCTGATGAAAAGAACAGACCTGAGCTCTTGAAACGTCCCATACAATAAGTGTTTCAATTGGACTTGTATAGAAGAAAATGCTGAATTAAAAACGCTATTATGTTTGTAGACGAGGTTTTACGGTATCTGAAGTTGAATAACCCACAAAGGCACTGAAAGATAAACCAATTTACCCTTAACTTCATTCCACCTCTTCGAACATAAAAAAAGATATATTTTCTATTACCTCACCGAAGTTTCTTTGTTATTTTCTCATTCAGACGAGGGCTTAGTCGTGACAGTGAGTTTCAGTCGACGTGGAACTCGTCGAGTATAAATGACACTGCTGTCTTTGGTAGTGAGGATGAGGAGGACGTTGAAGCGGCAGACGATAGCGAGGGTGACGATAGCGAGGGTGACGATAGCGAGGGTGACGAAGACGTCCAAACCGCTGATGTATGAGAAGAATATGTTGTCTAACAGGAAATCATTATATCAAACTGTTTTGCAGACGTCGAGTTGCGAGGCAATTCTCAGTCCATCAGATGCTCGGATGTGTGAGGACACAGTTCTCTAACTGGAATACATTGCTATGGAATGCCGACCTTTGCGTATGGAGGTTATTGAACTATGCAACTGGAACTGAGATAGTACAATGCACACCGACAATTGTGCAATGTTCTTTAAGACTTTAAATGTTGATGTTGAAAGCTACAAAGTGGTACTATAACTAGTTTGTTGACAGATTTTTCGATATCATTGACTGATATGTTGTACCTCCTATTTTGAAATGGAGAACATGATATGACAGCAGCACTCTACCGATTTGGAGGCAATCGAGTTACAAAATGGCCGCTCGGTAAATCGTACTCCGAAGAGTCATAAAATGGTTCCCAATTCGGAACTGTTATAATCAGTGATAAAAATGTTTTTAAAAATCTAATAAATGTGACCGTACACCACGAATGAGCCGTAAATGTCCTAAATTATATTCTGAGTTACAGTGTAAAATGTGCATGAACGTCGTATTCATAGGTACCTCAAGTTGGTGCATCATGTATCTCATTTTGATAGCGCTAGTCAAACACCTTTTAAACCAATCAATAATCCTATTGTTGAAGAGGATAATAAGCATCTACCAATGTCTATAGAATTCTTAAATAGCTCTAGTCATTGTTTGCTTTGGCTAAATCCTGTTCAAATGGTGGGTTACAAAGCATTGTATTTTGTCTAGGTATGTATAACCAACAATTAAAAATGAGGGCATTCCTGAACCTCGTTGACTTTGGGATGATTTGAAATGACCGCCAATTATGACGGTTTGATATTCATTACCAGCAATGTGGCAAAAGAGACGCATGTAGAACCGAAAGGTATACAATTTTGTTGAAGGAGCAAAGTTCAACAAACCATAACCTCTGGATATCGTTTGAAGTCAAATGACTGCGCTTGCGCTAATCTCGACTAAACTTGGCGACAAGAAGCACTGACCCAAGCTCCTTCTAAGTTAGAGGTAAAAGGTCATGTAAGGTTTATTAGAGGTCATTATGTGAAAATCTTTAAAATGCTACTAGTGCCAGGCACTTGACCCGATTTCGACCAAAATGTGGCCATAAGAACAGCTGGCCCAAGCTTAATATAAGTTATACACTGATAGGGGTCAAAGGTCATATATGGGTTATTAAGGGTAATTTTGTGAAAATGTTTAAAATGCTTCTCCTTTAAATTACATGCTATGACCACCAAACTTGGTCAAAAGAACCACTGGCCCAAATTGTACCAAAACCAGAGGTCAAAGGGCAACATTTGCCCAATTTGGCTTAAACTTGGCTCATCCTGAATATGAGGGGAACATGTAGAGGTCACCTGAGGTCAAAGGTCAAATGTTAAACTGGGCCCGATTGGGCTTAAACTTGGTGCAAATCATCCTTGATATAAGGGGAGCATGAAAAAGTCAACCTGAAGTTACCCAAGGTCAAATGCGGTCACATGGTAAACTTAATAACCCAATTGGGCTTAAACTATGATTATGAAGGAAACATGAAAGTCAACCTGAGGTCACCAGAGGTCAAAGGTCACATGAGGTCAAATGTTAAAATGGGCCCGAAAGGGCTTAAACTTGGGGCAAATTATCCTTGATAAAGAGCATGGAAAAATGGTCAAAGGTCAAATGAGATCAATCAGAAGCCGCCGTCTGTTATATGTGGCTCTTCAGCCACAGTAGCTCTAGTTTTTTGTCGTTCGTTTCCTTTTCTTATTTTTGAATTTATTGAATTGTGTGTTATGCTTTTGTATAGCTATTGTTGTTCATGAAACCAATATTAAATGTTGTAAATAATATGAAAATGTTGGTTTTGTGTTTGGAATTCATTGATTTCATTCATTTGATTTCATTCATTTGATTTCAATTTTGCTAATGTTCTGAGCAGAGTTGAATATACAGCTAGTCCGTGTACGCACATTAAAATACCCCAACAACCAAAAAAATGTTTTTTAATCCTTTTTTTTTTTTGACAAAATGCTATGTATGATAAAAAATATTCCATTCTTAAATGCAAAATATTGTTTTGCAAACATGTTTGCATAATACAGAAAGCAAAAGAAATAAGGTACCAGTAATGTTTACCCCTGTATATCCTAAACAGGCAGACAATAATTGGAACCAGCAGGCAATAGCTGCATCTTTTAGCTCGAATTTAAGACCTCATTCGCTGAGATTGTTCATGAAATAAAGACATGACGATCCAAAAACCCAAGGAAGATGTAAATTCAGACGTTGCAGTTTTCCATTTCATGCCCTATTGAAAACGTTTTCTAAACAAGAGAACTAGCGCCGTGCTTCAATATTGAGTAGAACAGAAAAGTGCAACTTTTGATTGCGTTTCTTACTCGGGTTTTAGATCACCGTTTCTTTTATTCTCTACCAATTTTAACACCCGGGGGGGGGGGTCTTCCTGGTTGAAGGTATACGGGGATGTGCCACGGTTTTGGGGTACCTTTTCAGCGATTTTGGTATATCGATGGGTGGGTTTTCAGTTGGGCGCATTTTGGCAAAAGTGCCCTTAAAGCGCCCAATTATGGCAAATTTTGGTGCTTTTTGGGTGTTTTTCTTGAAAATTGGTATACTGATGGGTAGCAAAAACAGCAAAAAGTAGGTATAGAGAAAGTCAGCATCCGAAAGTCTGCGAAGAACCATGCACCCCCCCGGTTTTAACAAATGAGGTCAGAACTAAAGAGTACGTGTATTGGCCGCTTGTTTTAATTTTGACATATTTGACTTTGTTTAGGATATACAGGGGTGAAGATAACTATCATATGGGCATAAGGGAAGGATAAGGGGAGACACAATTTCGTCCACGCCCGATTTTGAGATTGATGATACACACTACACATTTTATGGCAAATGATTACAAATTGATATTTTTGATATTTAACAGTACTCGAAGTAAACTTTATAAATCTGATGATTTATACTTAAAATGTATGTAGGTGGGATGAAAATTAGCCGACGATCAATTGAAAATTTTAACCTTTGGTATTGAAGATATGAATTTTTTTCCCCAAAACACCAAAAAATATTAGGTCTTTTTGGGAAAAAAATCCATATCTTCAATATAAAAGGTCAAAATTTTCAATTGATCGTCGGCCTTTCCTCCCAGCTACATACACTTAAAGAATATATCATTAGATTTATAAAATTTACTTCGAGGACTGTTATATATCAAAAATGTGAAAAATATCAAAGTTTAATAATTTGCCATAAAATTTTTATTATATCGTAAATTTCAAAAAATGAAAATTATTTGATATCAGAAAGACATTCTCCGTATTCAGAATGCAATTCGATATGTCTGATGTGCTCTCATATCCCACAAAAAATACTGTCGAAACGCTCAAAACGCTGTGATTATGTGTATGTCCAATGTTAACATACCCAAGTCATATTCAGTATGTCATTAAAGCCAGCAAACGTGTGTAGTCAAAGATTTGTAGTCAAAATGCCATACAGATTTGTTAACTATTTTGACATGCTAAAAGCAGACGTTTTGGATTCATTGGTGCAAAAAGATGCAAATGAAAACCACAAGCCTGGTACAGTTTTCGCAAGCGTGAAAGTCTTACCGTTTTAAATTATAAAGAAATTTTTTGTTTGCTTTTTGGTGTATAATATAGGTTTTTTGTTAAAAGGTTGATTTTATAATATATTTAAACAAAAATATACACCATTATGTGCAATTTTTGCTAAAAAGTTTGATAAAATTAAAAAAAATTTCCTTCAATATTTCGAAAAATAAGGCAAATTTCCAAAAAAAAATTTAAAAAAAATATTTCATGTCTCTACTGAAAATGAAAAGCTAACTGAAAAAATGCTACTCAGAATTGATTTTCTTTTGTATGGTGTCACAAAAAAGTGTTATTTGTGTGATTATTTGAAAAACTAATTCCTTGGCTCATGTGCTTTCCAAAAATGAATAGTTTTATATACTTGTGGACTTTTATAACTTCAGAAATAATAAATCATGGCCTACATACTTAGACACTGCTTCTGAAATTTGGCTGGTTTCAAATTCAAATTTCAAACAAAATGTTAAACACACATTGATCTAATAACAACTTTTTTATTCTTCTGTAATGACAATATATCAGACAAAAATAATACACATCACATTTTTTTTTTTCATTTTTTATGTTTATATGTTTATTTTCATATGGTACAAAATATATAATACACACACCTTGGTGAAAGCATGTACACTAAAACTTTACAAATAACATAATTAGACAATTTGGGTCCTCTGAACAAAATGTTCATATTTGTGACATGATCAAGGGGAATGAGTCACATGTCTGCAATTTTCAATTTGAAGTTTTTTACACCATTTTCTGGCAGTTTACAAATGCTACATTTTAATGCAAACCCCATCAAAATCGGACATCTGGTTACCGAGTTATGAGCAATTTATCAATGGCTGAAAACAATATAAAACAAAAGAATTTCACACTGTTTTTGCCAATATCTCAAACACAATATTAGCGACATCCAACTCATTCCCCTTGATCATATCACATTTGTTCATATTGGGCTTTCCAGTTGACATACACCCCCTATGGAAGACATGACCTTAATCTCACTGCAGATGTGGTATGTATTCCAAATGGGGTTACCTGAATGGGTGACTCCATTTGTAAACCTACACCCCCTGTGTGGAAGATTAAGATGTCTTCCATATGGGTATGGATTTCAACTGGGAAAGCCATATGCAACAACTGGTAATCCTCATTCCATGTTACTTCAAAACCGAACAGCTTTATTGCATGAAAACTGAATACCCATTGTTTATTCGCAGGCAAATATTTATGGTCTGTGCCATATGAAGCCAAAGGCTGAATGGGATATGTGGTGTGATTTTAAGCAAAATCAGTCTGAAGTCGGCATATTAAATTTTCAGTTTTTTACATGATGGTATAAAGCATCTGCAAAGCTACGTTTTTGCAGAAAACCCTATTGAAATCAAACATTTAGTTCTAAAGATATGAATAGTTGAAGTGTTTCCAAAACAATGGACAACAAAAGAATTTGTTTCATTTTTGGTCTATATCTGGAAATCAATATTTCCGACTTCCGACTGATTTTGCTTGATACATCACATATGGCACCAGATAAGAGAATGTATATGTTATTTCTTAGCGCAGTATTGCTACTGGTGCTTGGTGCAAGCTGTGCATGAAAAATAAAGCTTACACGCACACACACAATTTAAACTACACATTTAATATGGATTTTTATCCAAGTGGTGTTTGACCAATACGATTAGAGAATCCAATCAATACATGAAATGAGCAGGGGTTGTGCAATAATTTTGAGCCATGAGGACGGGGTATTTCCTAAATGGTCTGCCCAGAATTGATTACCCAGCCCTTGGTGTGTTACATTATGCCCCTAGCTCTTTAGGCCCAAAATCATTGCCCTCGGTAAATATGCACCTCCTCCTAAGTTTCCACTTGCCAAAAAATTGCTTGCCCTCTTTCGACTTGATTGCCCCCTCCATAATTATTGCACAGCTCTTCGTATGTATAAGGGCTATTTGCTAAAGAATTACACTGAATGAAAAGAAAATAAACAACAATATACATCAGAATCAATGTTCAACCACAAAATAAACATGCACATACAAAATTGGCGTAATAATAAACATGATCACAAAAAACACACTTTCATTTATACTAAAATAGCAAATTTAACTTAACGCTACAAGACACTAAAATGCAGCTATATAGGCCCCATATATTACCTGTCCCATAGAAGCACAAGACAATATTATTCACCAACTCAACAATAATTTTTATTTTAATGTTGAATAAAACATCACTGGTAGAATAATATCATCAGTGAGTCAGAATTTGTACCAAAATTCTGTTAAAAATCCCCCTTTTAGCTTTCTGAATACGATTACTGGTAAAAATTATCATCAGTGATTGAAAATATACCAAGTTCTGAATCCAATTACTGGTAGAATTAACAAACTATCATATGTACCAAGTTCTGCCATTATCCTTTTGGCTTTCTGAATCCAGTTACTGGTAAATCTAATAACATATCATCAGTGAGTCCAAATATATACCAAGTTCTGCAAACAATCATTCTTTTATAGAATTGATAAAATATCATCAGTGAGTCAATATACTATGTACCAAGTTCTACAAACCACCACCTTTTGGGCTTTCTGAATCCAATCTGGTATAATTAATAAGATATCAGTGAGTCAAAATGTGTAAGGTTCTTCTAACAATCACCCTTTAAACTGTCTGAATCCAATTAATTACTGAAAGAATTGATAAAATATCGATATCAGTGACTCAAAATATGTACCAAGTTCTGCTATAATCCTTTTGGCTTTCTGTTTTGAATCCAATTACTAGTAGAATTGATAAAATATCATCAGTGGGTCAAAATATGTACCAAGTTCTGCTATTAGATCAGACAAGATTTCAATAATACAGATTTTACAAGGTATTTAAATAGTACAAGTTGATAACCTACCGGTAGGTATCTTTACTAATTTGAACCTGTGGAAACAAGCATTATTTTGAGTCTATGACCCTCAAAATGACCCTATATGTTATACAGGGGACAAAAATTAAACATGCTCTGATTTCACTCATTAACATATCGAATTATTTGTTTGGTCATAAAGATCACAAAAATATACATTTTGTGCATGTACATCCTGTTGTTGCAGAGTTATTCTATCTGTGATAGCCTGGCAGGGATGTAGCTACGGCGAACGGTGGCGGGCGGCAGAGCCCGGCACTCAGATTTAGAGCCCACCACTGATAAACAATTAAGGCTCAAGCACTCAAGAGTCAAAAATTGCAAAATCACATTGGGCAAATTTAGGCAATTTTCAATAAAATGGTCAATTTCACACAAAAAATCCCTTCAAATACCACCTAGCAGTAAAAATTGAATACATGAATACAAAAGCCACCCAAGTCCATGGGAAGTGATTTTGAGAGAAAAACCTGTGTATCATTTTAATTCCTTCAGTTAGATTTACCTGGTCAATATGGTCAGTTTTACGTGCAAATGAGTGGATTAACCTGTATTAGGTATGACGATTAGCATTTCAGGGACTTTGTGGGGTTCATTTTAAATTTTGGACTTGGGTGGTTTTTTGAATCATACATGACAATGTTAGAATGAGATTACCACTAGTAAGATAATACAAAATAAAGCACACATGTACGTATAATGTTGATAAGCATACTGCCATGTAATATAAACCACACACTTTCCTTGATTAAACCCATTTTATTTTTCAAAAGTCACTCTCTAGCAATGAATGTGTTACATTAAGTGGACTTTTATACATACTAGATATCAATCAATGTGTTACAAGACTCAAATCATGGAATTGGCTGATTCTTTCATACATGCTATTTTTCACATGCTCAATAGACACAGAGGATGAATTTGAGTTGTTCTTTCATACATATGACAGGCCTATGTATAGCAACAATTTCCCATGTTTAACTCAATTTGACCAAAGTATGGACTTGGGTGGGTTTTGTATTCATATATTCAATTGTCTAGCTACAACCCTGCAGCCTGGTCCTGGTTCAAACTACTCCCCATTCCAAAAAAATACAGCACTACTTTTTTGGAATTAAAAAGATACGCCGCTGAAAATTCTGAGGCAGCGTGTAAAAGAAAGTATATGACAAGGAGCTCCAAAAGACCCTAAATAAAAGTACAGTAAGGGGTATAAAGTCAACATAACTGAAAGTGGGAATCTGGAGAGCAGGTACATGTAGTAGTTGCAGCTCTTCCAGGACAGATGACAGGTAGACCATTGCTTATTGGTAAAGCATATGATGACAAAGTAAAGGCGTACATGGAAGCTTTTCAGGGACAGTGGGTGTGTGAACCCGAAAGTTGTAGTTGCTGCTGCTTCAGGTTTGTTGAAGACTGCAAAACCTATCTTGGTTTAACATGGAGGCACTGTACATCTTGACAAGACTTGGGCAAAGTCTATCCTGACCCGAATAGGGTACATGTACACAAAGCGCAAAGGAATGAAAGGGGTGAAAACCCGTCCAGCAGATATGGATGAGATCAGTGGTAAATTTCACCGCAGAATAGGAAGGAGTGTACGCAAATACAATGTCCCAGACGAGCTAATAATCAACTGCGATCAGAGGGGAGTACATGTAGTCCCAGTATCAAGTTGAAGTTGGACAATGATATATGTACGATAAATCAGTTCAAACATTATTTCCTTACATTCAGCTTATGAACGGAATCCTACTGTTTGGAAGAGGATGAGGCACTGGCAGTTGTGCCGACTTGTGGCCAGAAGAAATTGAAGGGCACTATGTCACTCTTGCTCGCATTCAAAGCCATCCACGGGTTGGCTCCACAGTACATCCTGGACTTGATTACCATCTACAAACCAGCGCGGTGTCTCAGGTCATCTGCTATTGAGAGCCCTTTGTTGAAAAGACCATCCTTCAAGAACATCAGAACTGCCACCTAATATGGCAGTTGGGCTTTCTCAGAAGCAGCACCTATGGAATGGAACAAGCTGCCTTCTAGACTGTGTTCCATTAAAACTCTTGGTTCTTTCAAGCGTGCTCTGAAAACGCATCTATTTGACTTATAGGACTCTGTTGTGGAAAATTATGCCCAAACTGAAATCTACAACCATTGCCATCAACCCTGAAGTTTATGACCAGCTTATGTATGAACTATGTGCAAGATATGGAAGTCCAGATGACAGAGGCACTAAAGGACTCATATACCGATGTAACATGCCAAATGACAGTAACTTCTCTACCATAACCATTACTTGTTATGCTAACACCCATAATATCTCAGTACAAGGACACCTTCATGAACAGTGGGTAGAGAATGTTCTTCCTGAGATCCAGCTATCACTTGCCACAGAACATGTAGAAGACAGTTTCAACCACAACTCATCTGTATGTGTACAACCTACCACATCAACTCCACACTCACAATGTACTGCAGCTACTAGTAGCATGCCCTGCTTTGAATTAAGTTTTGGTCAAGAAATCAACACAACAAGGGACATAGCAACACAAACTGATCAAATACCAACTTGTTAGTCGGGCTCTCATTCACGCGCGGATGGGAAATAGTGTTCACTTTATGTTTGATACGATTTCTAGACTGAAATTTTGCGTAGAACACGCTCCCGTAGTCCTCTTTAATTAAAAATGTGCCCAAAGTGCTTTTTCCGGGGGGTGCCCCTACAATGGGGGTCAAAATTACTAAAAATGTATTCTAAGGCCAATGGTGGTGATTTTGGTGTCTAAATATATGTTTATGGACATGAGAAAGTCATTTAGATAGTTTACGAAATGCAAAATGGCTTCCTTATGGTCCAAAAATCAAAATGGCGGCCAAAATGGTGAATTTTAGCCAAACTTATTTGAACGGCTTTTTTATGCCGATGGTGGTGATTTGAGTGTCTATGAATATGTCTGTGGACATGAAACAGTTATTTACATAGTTTATCAAAATCCAAAATGGCTGCCTTATACAAAAAAATTCAAAATGGCCGCCAAAATGCCGAAAATTATTCTAATTTATTTGAACGGCGCTCTCGGGCCGATGGTCGTGATTTGAGTGTAGGTATATGTTTGACAACATAAAACACTCATTTATATTGTTCATAAAAATCCAAAATGGCTGCCCTATGCCCAAAATTTCAAAATGGCGATCAAAATGTCGAATATTAGTCTATATCATTTGAATGCCGATTCTCAGGCTGATGGTGGCGATTTTGGTGTCCAGTTATATGTTTGGGGACATGAGAAAGTCAATCAGCTAGTTTACAAAATAAAAAAAATTGCCCTATGGTCCAAAATTCAAAATGGAGGCTAAAATAGTGAATTTTAGTAAAAATTACTTGAAAGATATTCTTAGGCTGATGATAGCGATATTGGTGTCTATATATGTTTGTGACATATAGGCCCCTATAGTGTACATGACCAAGTCATTTAGATAGTTGATTAAATCTAGAATGGCTGCCCTATGCTAAAAAAATCAAGTGGTAGCCAAAATTGCAAAGTTTATATTGATTTTATCTAATTATCATATAGACACCCCAGCTCCTGGGACTTAATTTTTGTTTTAAATCTAAAGTCGCCTTGTCACAATATAATCACTTATAAATAGAACATAGATGCCCAAAATATTCAAAATGGCGTCATTAACCAAATGTTAATACTAACTAACACTATCACATTTGATGTCCATTGATCTATTATGATTTAAAAAGGTAGTCCAAAGACGATTGAAAATGTTGTATATCCCGTAAAATGTAAACTAGTTATATCTCTAAACCTGGGCACTTGATGACCTTGGCGGCCTTAATATTAAACATCATATAATAATCATTATAACGCAATAAGTAAAGTGATAAACCCTAGAACTAAGTAGGGGAGTTGTACCACCCCAAAGATTTTCATCCGCCATAAAAAAAATATGTGTATTTACGTCCAAACGACTTAAGCTAATCGTAGATCCATCCATTGCGCTCATTTTAGTGATAAAATGTTTGCCCAAGTACCTTACCCGGGGGTAGGACCGACCATCAAAGATGGCCATGGGGTGGGGGAGGTGAGGCTCATCATGATTTTCATTTCACTCGTGTAAAATTATTCCAAGATATATTGACTTGTTACTTGTTAGTTAGGTTGAAATAGCCATTTCCTTTTATATTTATGAGAAAATTCGGTGAAAATCGCACTTTAGATTTAAAATCGTAGATTTTTTTGGCCGAATCTATTTTGCCTATACTTTTGTAGATAGCTTAAATTTTACATGGGTGTGCTCACATTATGACGCCATAGCGATATCATGTGGGGAATGTGGATTTTTTTTGGAATCACTGGAGAGAGTAGACCTATAGCTATACTTTGGTACCAAATATAACGGCATATGACGTTTGTAATTGAATATTAGGGGGGGGTTGCAACATCCCATCCCTTTGTAGTCCGTGTTACACAATATGGCTCAGTAGTTCTAGGGTTAAACTTACAGACGTTTCCACTTTTGATCTGTTATGAGTGAAATTAATGTGCTAAAAGTGGAAATTATTGTTTATTATCTATCCTTGCTAAATGGACACTCGCTTTTATCACAAGGATATGAGGATATCAGGTCTTGGTCAATATTATTACCAAACAAGCGAATGTGATGGCTTTCTAACAAATCCAGCTTTCTCAGTTACCTGACTCCAAGGAACAGTCGCTATATACTACTGAGAACTACTGAGCCATATTTTGTACCACGGACTACGAAGGGGGGGGGGGTTGCCCCTAATTTTCAATTGTATTTGGTACCAATGTATAGCTATGGGTCTCGTTTATCCAGTGATACCAAAAGAAGTACAAACATTCCCCACATAATATCGCTATGACGTCATAATGTGAGCACTTCCTTGAATATATGAATGTACAACCCACCCAAGTCCGTACTTTGGCCAAATTGAGTTAAGAATGGAAAATTGTTGCTTATACATAGGCCTATCATATGTATAAAAGTTGAATCCAAATCAACCCTCTATGTGGGTCTATTAGCATTTGAAATCCAAAATGGCCTATACCCGGCATGTATGATACACATTTGTTTTTTAATTTTTTCAAAATCACTTTCGATGGACTTGGGTGGGTTTTGTATTCATGTATTCAATTCTGGTTATTTACAAAAGTATAGGCAAAATTCATCTTCTTCCAAAAATTCTACGAAAATGCGATTTTCACCGAATTGTCTCCTAAATATAAAGGAAAATGACTATTTCAACCTAACTAACAAGTAAAAAGTCAATATATCTTGGAATAATTTTACGAGAGTGAAATGAAACTGCATTTACTGTACAAACCTATGGTGGGCTTCACCTCCCCCCCCCCACCTCTATGGTCAATCATCTTTGATGGTCGGTCATACACCGGGTAAGGTGCTGGGGTAAATATTGTATCACTTAAAAGAACGTACAGGATGGATCTACGATTAGTTTAAGTCGTTTGGGCGTAAAGACGCGTGTTCTTTTTATGGAGGATGCAAAACCTTAGGGGTGGTACAACCCCCTACGTAGTTCTAGGGTTAATTACTTTCCTTAATTGCGTTATAATGATTATTATGTTTCATATTATGGCCGATCTTCAAATACCCCGGTTTAAAGATAGAAATCGTTTACCTTTTACGAGGTTTATAAGAGTTGCCACCTTTTAAAATCATAATAGATCAATAGACATCAAATGTGATTATTTGGTTAATGGCGCCATTTTGAATAATTTGGGCATCTATGTACCAATTACAAGTGATTATATTGTGACACGGCGACCTTAGATTTAAAACAAAAATTAAGTCTCAAGAGCTTGGGTGTCTATATGATAATTATGTGAAATCAATATAAAATTTGCAATTTTGACCTCCACTTGAATTTTTTAGCATAGGGCAGCCATTTAAGATTCCATCATCTAAATGACTTGGTCATGTACACTATAGGGGCCTATATGTCACAAACATGTACCTAAACACCAATATCGCTACCATCAGCCTAAGAATATCATTCAAGTAATTTTTACTAAAATTCACTATTTTAGCCGCCATTTTGAATTTTGGACCATAGGGCAACTTTTTTGGATTTTGTAAACTAGCTGAATGTCTTTGTCACGTCCCCAAACATATACTGGACACCAAAATCACCACCATCGGCCTGAGAATGCCGTTCAAATGATATAGACTAATATTCGACATTTTGACCGCCATTTTGAATTTTTGGGCATAGGGCAGCCATTTTGGATTTTTATAAGCAATGTAAATGACTGTTTCATGTCCGCAAACATATACATACACCCAAATCACGATCATCGGGCCGAGAGCGCCGTTCAAATAAGTTAGAATAATGTTCGGCATTTTGGCGGCCATTTTGAAATTTTTTTGTATAAGGCAGCCATTTTGGATTTTGATAAACTATGTAAATAACTTTTTCATGTCCACAGACATATTCATAGACACTCAAATCACCACAATCGGCCTGAAAAAGCCGTTCAAATAAGTTTGGCTAAAATTCACCATTTTGGCCGCCATTTTGATTTTTGGACCATAAGGAAGCCATTTTGCATTTCGTAAACTATCTAAATGACTTTCTCATGTCCATAAACATATATTTAGACACCAAAATCACCACCATTGGCCTTAGAATACATTTTTAGTAATTTTGACCCCCATTGTAGGGGCACCCCCGAAAAAGCACTTTGGGCACATTTTTAATTAAAGTGGACTACGGGAGCGTGTTCTACGCAAAATTTCAGTCTAGAAACCGTATCAAACATAAAGTGAACACTATTTCCCATCCGCGCGTGAATGAGAGCCCGACTATGTGTCAGTGTTGGAACTCAAACTCAAACTCCAAAGCCAGCTCCTAGGTCAGCACCTAAGCCAGCTCCAAGATCGGCCCCAAAGCGCCATAACCCTAACAACTGTGCCAATGAACTAAGTGCCATGACAGCTCCTGTTGTCAATTCTCAGCCTACACCTTCTATGCGTACGATACGATTGATGTTCCTGAAACAACTTTTGATATCCCAACCATACCTACCAGCAACCCATTTAGTGTTCTTGAAGTGGAGGATGTGTCTATGACAGATTGTGTTGAATCTGATCTTCCCCCTCTGCCCCTTCCATGGATTACAAATGATCAGCAGAAACCTACAGCGACCAAAACAGTGAAAGCTAAAACACCTACTGTAATTGTACCTGATAAACCTGTATCATCATCTGCAGCACCTGCACCTCCTCCAACAACATCTGCTCCTGCTCCCCCTCAGACACCACAGAAGAGAACAATACTTATTGTTGGTGATTCAATACCCAAAGATCTCTCTGGTCGCCGTATGTCGCGAAGACTCAGAGTTATCAACAGGTGCATTCCAGGAACGACCCTCACCATCTGGACTAAGCTACTGCCAACATTTATTGAGGAGTATAAACCTTCTTCTGTCATCATTCACTGTGGGACTAATAATGTTAATTCGCGATCACCTTCGGAGTGTATTCGTTTGCTTTGTGACATTGTATGCAATATCCCTGTGGGAATTCATGTAGCTATTTCATCTCTAACTAGACAAGAACATCGTTCTCGACAAGTATGGATCACTGAATACAACAAGAGACTGGCAATTCTATGCCATAGCAATGGATGGACATATATTGACAATGATAACATATCTTTCAGAGACTTGGCTGATGACAAACTCCATCTTAAGAGACAAGGTTTAACTACTCTTGCACAGAACTATATACAGTTTATCAGGGATTTTCATTTAAACAGAAATCAGACTGTGAAATAAATCATAATATTAACTCCATGAACAAAACAAAGGATACTACAAAAGGTAAAGTTTCTGATAATATTAACAATATTGATCAAACATTGAATCCTGATTGTATATTATACATGCAAAGTAAATGTAAAATTAATTATGATCCTACAAATGTTGATGATAATAATAGGCTCTTGAACTCAAGTGGTTTTGGAAAATACAAACCCAATCAATACTTGTATGGGTCTGCATGTACAGGTAATAAATCATCTTGTGGTACATGTCTTCGTAAAGTTGTTAAGAAAAAGAAGTTTAATTTTGTAACATGTAGTAATTGCACACTTGACTTTCACATTCATTGTATTGATAGATCCCAGGTAGATACATGCAACAACTGGGTTTGTGATTGCTGCTTCTTTAAAAATAGTAATAATGAAAATCTTTTTGATGAATGTTTTATTAGGAATTCACAAAATTTGAGTGTGTGTGGTAAATGTGCTTGTAAAATTAAGACCTGTGATTATAAAGTATGTAAAAACTGTGAACTTAACTTTCATGTGAAATGTATTGGAAACATTTCTGCTCACACATGTAACTGGTTTTGTGATAATTGCTTTTTCAGAATAGCCAATGATGAGCTTCCCTTCAAGGATAGATTTATTGATTTTAATTGCTCTTTATCAAAAGGTTTTAAAATAGGACATGTTAATATTCAAAGTCTTCGCTACAAAGTAGATCATATAAGAATTTTACTTAATGACAACAATTTTGATGTGTTATGTCTCACTGAAACTTGGTTGGATAATAATATTAGTGATAATTAGATACAAATTGATGGTTATAACATAAGTAGGCTTGACAGAACCCATATGCAACACGGTAATATGTTATGTTATGTTAAAGATGGTATTATTTTTAAAGAAAATTCCAATTTGCATAATTGTTCATATGATGTTGAAGCTTTATGGATAGAGCTGAATTTGCCCCATACCAAGCCTATCCTTCTTGGAACAGTTTACAGACCACCTGATTCTAAAGCTGAATACTTAGACAAATTGGATTCAATCTTTCAAAATAGTACCTCCCATTATGATGATGTTGTAGTAGTAGGCGATTTTAATTTAGACATAAGTAAGAAATGTAACTCAAATAAAATTAATAATCTTTCATCACATTGTAATATGCTTCAGCTTATCAATGATTATACAAGGATAACTGAAACATCTAAATCTAAATTAGACTTAATTTTTGTATCAAAGCCTGATAAGGTATATTCATCTGGAGTTCACAGCCTAGGACTTTCTGATCACTGTCTTACATACTTAATTCAAGTAAAAATAAAAAAGTAAAGGTTCCTCCTAAGATCATAAAATCTAGATGTTTTAAGAACTTCAATGAGCACAAATTTATTGACACAGTTAAGAAAACTAATTGGGATAAAATACTTATATGTAATGATGTGGACAATGCCTATGTAAGTTTTCATGACATGTTTGACCAAGTTTGTAATTTGCATTGTCCTGTGAAAGAAAAGAGGATAAAGGGATCACTTCCTGAGTGGATTACAAGTGATTATATAAAGCTTTCTAAAGATAGGGATCATTACTATGCAAAAGCACACAAATCCAATAATTCTCATGATTGGGTGATGGCTAGAAAATTAAGAAATGATGTAAATAAACTTAATAAAACATTGAAGAAAAACTATTGCAATGATGCTATCAATAATAATATAAATGATTCAAAGAAATTATGGGGTACTATAAGAAAATTAATTCCTAAAAATGTGTCTTCTGCTACTAATGTTCAAACTAAGGATGGTTTTACTTCTAATGATGCAGAAACAGCCAATCAGTTTAATAGTTATTTTACATCCATTGGCAATACCTTGGCTGATAAGTTTAAAAATGATGGTTGTAATAATGTTAATGTTTTGTCTAATAATACTGGGGATTACATGTATGATGATTTTCAATTTGATATCATAACCCCAGATTTCATCTTTGATCAAATTTGTAACTTTGCAAATAATAAGTCTTCAGGTATTGATAACTTAAGTATTAAACTCTTGAAGATAGCTGCTCCAGTAATTTGTCATCCTCTTGCATATATTTGTAACCTTTCCATGTTCACATCTACCTTTCCCAGTGAATGGAAGAAAGCAAAGGTTACACCTATATTCAAGGGTGGTAATAAAAGTGATGTCAGCAACTTTAGGCCCATTTCAGTTCTTCCCTGTATTTCAAAGATTTTAGAACGTGCTGTGCATGATCAATTGTATAATTATCTCACATGTAACAATATTTTGAATCCATGTCAATCAGGTTTTAGGAAAAGTCACAGTACTAACACTGCTCTTTTAGATGTAACAGATCATATTCTAAATAATATAAACAATGGTAAAGTTACAGGTTCAATTTTCTTTGATTTAAAGAAGGCATTTGATACGGTGAATCATGACCTTCTTATTTCTAAACTTAAATCATATGGTATTAAAGGTAATGCAATTAACTGGTTTCACTCTTATCTTAATGGTAGATCTCAGGCAGTAAATATAAACTCTACCCTTTCAGATTTTAAGGACATTGGTATCGGTGTTCCTCAAAGATCAATCTTGGGACCATTATTATTCATTGTATTTGTTAATTCTCTACCTGAATCTATAAATTCTAACTGTAAGTGTGTGATGTATGCAGATGATACAACTCTTTTACTTAGTTCATCTGATCCCAATATTTTGCAAAATGATCTTAATGCTAACATAAATAACATTGCTGATTGGTTCCAGGCCAACAATTTAACTCTAAATATAAAGAAAACTAAACTAATGCTGTTTGGAACAAGGCAAGCTCTTCACAAGTTTAACAATGTTTCTCTTGTCTATGGAAATGAAACAATTGAAAGAGTTGAAAGGTATAAATATTTAGGTGTTACCTTTGATTCACACCTATCATGGAATGAACATGTTAATTATTTATCTTCTAACATATCTAAACACATTGGAGTCATTCGTAGATTAAAGCATTACCTTCCATGGAAAACTGTCAAAAAGCTTTCGCAAGCCCTCGACTTTCCTCATTTTGACTACTGCAGTTCTGTTTGGTCCAATTTCAGTGCCTGTCACAATAATGAGCTCCAGATTTTGCACAATAGGCTGGCCCGTGTTTTGCTCTCTGCAGACATCAGAACTTCAGTAGACAGTATGATGAAAGACCTGGACTGGGTTAAACTTGGCTGTAGATGGGAGCATCAATTACTTATTTTAACTTTTAAATGTCTCACGCACATTGCTCCTGAGTATCTTTCTTCAAATTTTATTTTCACTCATTCTACTCATTCCAAATGCACAAGGGGTCAAGCGCAAAACAGTTTGGTTGTTCCAATATGGAAAACCTCTTCTGGAAAGAAAACCTTCCTTTATAGATCTTCAGTTGCTTGGAACAATCTTCCTCCCAATCTTCGTGTCAATTTTAATTCAATGAGTTTGGGTGAATTTAAAAATGCAATTGGTCTATAAGTTTTGTATAATAATCTGAGCTATATATTGTTTTGTATCATGTTTAATTCCTTCATTTTGTAATATATATTTCTTATATTCTTATTATCATGTTAATGTATGTATATATATAAAATCAGGTCTTCCAGGGAGACCAGTACATTTGTATTGATGGAATTTCCTGAATAAATAACGAATAAATAAATTATTGTTTTCTATGCCATGTTATTTATTTTCCATGTTTTTAAAATTTATTGTTGTATATTATATTGTTTCCTTTTTACATTTTGCTTGTACATTAGTAATATTGTATATTATGTTTGTAGTATTAAGTTGTAAAGCGCTTTGTGTTTTTTTACATAAAGCGTTATTTTAAATGCTGTTTAGTAGTAGTAGTAGTAGTCTTGAAGAGTGCATTGATGCAACGTGTAAGTATTGTGCACGATGAATGGTGTACAAAAGACAAAGGTGCCATCATATGGATTGCATGTAGGTCACAGTTTGTTGAAGTGCTGTCACATAAAGCATGGGAAGTTCTAAAAGGTATGCACTTTAGCAACTAAACGCATCTGCCGTAAGGACAGCGATGCGTAATCAAGTGATCAAGGATGGTCCGGATTCAAGGACTTGATGAGGAAAATACTCCTCAAAATAAGGTTCGTTACATATTATGTCAATCGGAAAAGACGTAATTCACGTAAAAAAACTTCAAAGTGAAATTAGCAAATCGCCAGTGGCATATTCATTTTTGGAAATAATCATAAATATACCTGATGTTGGCATCTCTGCCATCAGAGGAGAAGATCAAGTCTGGGAACTTGAGGTTGAAGGCTATTGGAGGAAACCATACCATCCATGCCCTTCAAAAGCTCTTCTCAATTCCTGTGTTTGAGAACGATAAGAATCTACGATATAGGCGCTATAGTGTCTACATAAACCTGAGTAACACACAAGCATTGAAATTGGGTGTGCGCCACAATGTGGACATACAGAGAAAAAAAACCAGATTTCTTGCAGCACATTCTTCTCTTCTGGTCCGTGCTTGAAGAAGAGACACGATTGGGAGACTGTCAAGCTGCCAGAAGTATATATGGAAAGCAAGGATGGTCCAGATTCTAGGACTTTATGATGAGGAACATGATCCTCAAAATAAGGTTCATTACATTATATGCCAATACTAACATCAAAGTACATACCTTGAGGTTTGAGGCTATTGGAGGAAACCATACCATCCACGCCCTTCAAAAGCTCTTCTCAATTCCTGTGTTTGAGAGCGATAAGAATCGACGATATAGGCGCTGTAGTATTTACATAAACCTGAGTAACACACAAGCATTGAAATTGGGTGTGCGCCACAATGTGGACATACAGAAAAAAAAACAGATTTCTTGTAGCACATTCTTCTCTTCCGGTCCGTGTTTGAAAAGGAGACATGATTGGGAGACTGCCAAGCTGCCAGAAGTATATGGAAAACAAGGCTAATATTTGGCTGTAATGTTATGTTCTTTCTTCCAGGTACATCCAATTGAAATTCAAGATATTACTACACAAATTATTGGTGTGGAACAAAATACAGACAAACCTGACCGATATGATGTCACTTTGCAATTAGCTAATGATACCATAAAAGAGGAAGTTTACGCAAATACAATGTCCCAGACGAGCTAATTATCAACTGCGATCAGATGGGAGTACATGTAGTCCCAGTATCAAGTTGGACAATGAATTATGTATGAAAAATCAGTTTGAACATTATTTCCTTACATTCAGAACTTTTACAGGAAGCTTATGAACCGAATCCTACTGTTTGGAGGAATTCTACTGAAAGGAAGGGAAGAAAAAAGAAGAATAAAATTGCGCAGAGGATGAGGCAGCCGACTTGTGGCCATAGTAGAAGAAATTGAAGGGCACTATGTCACTCTTGAAGAGCCAAGCTGCCAGAAGTATATGGCAAACAATGCTAATATTTTGGCTGTAATGTTATGTTCTTTCTTCCTGACCGTTATGTCACTTTGCAATTTGCCAATGATACCATAAAAGAGTTTCACCTTCTGACATTCATACATTTAATACTGTTGAAGAAATTTTAACGAGGGGAGAAAATTTCCTGCCAATGTCTGTACGTGTAATTTGATCACGCATATTCAGTGGCCCGAGTGAAAAGGCACGTTATTTGCAAGTGAAAAAAAACTACAAGTTTTCCGTGCTAATTTCAACTTACGAACCAATTGTTTTCACTTAAACCAACAAGTATTTAGAAAATCAATATTTAGACATCTCTGCCAAAAGATCAAGTCTGGGAACTTGAGGTTGAAGGCTATTGGAGGAAACCATACCATCCATGCCCTTCAAAAGCCCTTCTCAATTCCCGTGTTTGAGAACGATAAGAATCTATTATATAGACGCTGTAGTGTGTACATAAACCTGGGTAACACACAAGCATTGAAATTGGGTGTGCGCCACAATGTGGACATACAGAAAAAAAAACCCAGATTTCTTGCAGCACATTCTTCTCTTCTGGTCCGTGTTTGAAGAGAAGATACAATTAGGAGACTGCCAAGCTGCCAGAAGTATATGGAAAACAAGGCTAATATTGTGGCTGTAATGTTATGTTCTTTCTTCCAGGTACATCCAATTGAAATTCAAGATATTACTGCACAAATTATTGGTGTGGAACGAAATGCAGACGAACCTGACCGATATGATGTCACTTTGCAATTAGCCAATGATACCATAAAAGAGGTAGTTTTACCTTCTGACATTCATACATTTAATACTGTTGAAGAAATTTTAACAAGTGGAGAAAATTTCCTGCCGTCAGAGGAAAAGATCAAGTCTGGGGACTTGAGGTTGAAGGCTATTGGAGGAAACCATACCATCCACGCCCTTCAAAAGCTGCTCTCAATTCCTGTGTTTGAGAGCGATAAGAATCTATGATATAGGCGCTGTAGTATCTACATAAACCTGAGTAACAAACAAGCATTGAAATTGGGTGTGCGCCACAATGTGGACATACAGAAGAAAAAAACCAGATTTCTTGCAGCACATTCTTCTCTTCCGGTCTGTGAAGAAGAGACATGATTGGGAGACTGCCAAGCTGCCAGAAGTATATGGAAAACAAGGATGTTCTCGATTCTAGGACTTGATGAGGAAAATACTCCTCAAAATAAGGTTTGTTACATTTTATGTCAAATCGGAAAAGACGTAATTCATGTAAGAGCAAATCGCCAGTGGCATATTCATTTTTGGAAATAATCGTAAATATACCTGATGCTGACATCTCTGCCATCAGCGGAGAAGATCAAGTCTGGGAACTTGAGGTTGGAGGCTATTGGAGGAAACCATACCATCCACACCCTTCAAAAGCTCTTCTTAATTCCTGTGTTTGAGAGCGATAAGAATCTACGATATAGGCGCTGTAGTGTCTACGTAAACCTGAGTAACCCCCAAGCATTGAAATTGGGTGTGCGCCACAATGTGGACATACAGAAGAAAACAGATTTCTTGCAGCACATTCTTCTCTTCCTGTCCGTGTTTGAAGAGGAGACATGATTGGGAGACTGCCAAGCTGCCAGAAGTATATGGAAAACACGGATGGTCCGGATTCTAGGACTTGATGAGGAAAATACTCCTCAAAATAAGGTTTGTTCTACATTTTTATGTCAATCGGAATAGACGTAATTCACATAAAAAAACTTCAGAGTGAAATAAGCAAATCGCCAGTGGCATATTCATTTTTGGAAATAATCGTAAATATACCTGATGCTGACATATCTGACATCAGAGGAGAAGATCAAGTCTGGGAACTTGAGGTTGAAGGCTATTGGAGGAAACCACACCATCCATGCCCTTCAAAAGCTGCAATCAATTCCTGTGTTTGAGAGCAATAAGAATCTACGATATAGGCGCTGTAGTGTCTACGTAAACCTGAGTAACACACAAGCATTGAAATTGGATGTGTGCCGCAATGTGGACATACAGGGAAAAAAAACACAGATTTCTTGTAGCACACTCTTCTCTTCCGGTCCGTGTTTGAAGAGGAGACATGATTGGGAGACTGCCAAGCTGCCAGAAGCATATGGAAAAAAAAGATGGTCCCGATTCTAGGACTTGAGGAAAATGATCCTCAAAATATGGTTTGTTACATTTTATGAGTGAAATTAGCAAATCACCAGTGGCATATTCATTTTTGGAAATAATCATAAATATACCCGATGTTGACATCTCTGCCATCAGAGGAGAAGATCAAGTCTGGGAACTTGAGGTTGAAGGCTATTGGAGGAAACCACACCATCCATGCCCTTCAGAAGCTCTTCTCAATTCCTGAGTTTGAGAGCGATAAGAATCTACGATATAGGCGCTGTAGTGTGTACGTAAACCTGAGTATCACACAAGCATTGAAATTGGGTGTGTGCCACAATGTGGACATACAGAGAAAAAAAAACAGATTTCTTGCAGCACATTCTTCTCTTCTGGTCCGTGCTTGAAGAAGAGACACGATTGGGAGACTGCCAAGCTGCCAGAAGTATATGGAAAGCAAGGATGGTCCAGATTCTAGGACTTTATGATGAGGAAAATGATCCTCAAAATAAGGTTCATTACATTTTATGCCAATATTAACATCATAGTACACACCTTGAGGTTTGAGGCTATTGGAGGAAACCATACCATCCACGCCCTTCAAAAGCTCTTCTCAATTCCTGTGTTTGAGAGCGATAAGAATCTACAATATAGGTGCTGTAGTATCTACATAAGGCCGTATAAAATTAATATTTTGGTTCTCGTCCAGAGGATTTTCATGAATTGATGAGGGAGGGAGGTGTTTTTGTTTTTTGTTTTTGTTTTTTTTTTTTAGTGTAAAATCAGCATTGTCTGTAGTTTTCGGTCTTTTCCAACAGTGCTCGAGGAAACGATGAGGCACTTTTTTTTTTTTTTTTTTTTTGTGAGATTCTGAGGTATAAACCCCTTGAGTACCACAAAAAGACATGGAAGTGGTCCTTGTTCTCTAATAAACTTATTTATATGAATGAAAAATTCATAAATCATTCCAAACTCTAAAATAATTGAAAAATCTATAAAAAAAAAAAAAATCTGACAAATCCCAGAAATTGAGGAGGGAGGGGCGAGAACCAAAACATTAATTTTATACGGCCTAAACCTGAGTAACACAAGCATTGAAATTGGGTGTGCGCCACAATGTGGACATACAGAAAAAAAAACAGATTTCTTGTAGCACAGTCTTCTCTTCCGGTCCGTGTTTGAAGAGGAGATATGATTGGAAGACTGCCAAGCTGCCAGAAGTATATGGAAAACAAGGATGGTCCGGATTCTAGGACTTGATAAGGAAAATACTCCTGAAAATAAGGTTTGTTACATTTTTATATCAATCGGAATAGACATAATTCACGTAAAAAACTTCAAGTTTTTGAGAGCGATAAGAATCTACGATATAGGCACTGTAGCGTCTACGTAAACCTGAGTAACACACAAGCATTGAAATTGGGTGTGCGCCACAATGTGGACATACAGAGAAAAAAACAGATTTCTTGCAGCACATTCTTCTCTTCCGGTCCGTGTTTGAAGAGGAGACACATTTGGGAGACTCTGCCAGAAGTATATGGAAAACAAGAATGGACTGGATTCAAGGACTTGAGGAAAATGATCCTCAAAATAAGGTTTGTTACATTTATGTCAATATTAACATCATAATATGAATGTGCAGCAATGATCCAAGACATACATATGGAGCGAGTCGCCGCACAATGGCCATAATTGACAACCTTCTTTTTTACCTAACTTTCACAATTAGAAGTGTCATACATCTCAAGTTGTTTTTGAGGATGATCAATTTTGCTATCATTCATCAAATCATTCAATAGTACTTAATCAATTTCATTCAATTTCACACACAAAATTTATGATCAACAGTATCTCCATGCCTAAATGGTCAGTACTGCCACATAACTAAACCAATTGGAGGTGTTGGCACAGGCCAAATGCTGGTACGTTGATGAACATTTTGCAGTTGTAAGAGTACCTTTCTACCAGCTACTTACAGTACATTATTGTGTTAAGAAAGACCCATCACCCCAATGCAATTGCGGAAAGAGGATTCAGCACCATGAACCGGACCAAGACAGATTCCAGGAACAGGATGAACCTAACCACAATGAAGAATCTGATGCGTATCTCCATAGACAGCCAACCACCTGACTTATACAATTCCCAAAGTGCTACAAATGCCACGATATACAAGCATGACAAGAATTTCTGGAAAGTATGGCCTTTTTTTAGCACTTTTTTCGTGCCAAACCTCTTCATCGTTCATGGGAAACTAATGTTGTGAATATGTGAACAATTTTTAAAATGACAACAACAAAACATTTACCCTATTGATATGAGGAAAAAATCATGTAAAATCAGCTGAACATTTTCAGAAAATTTCTTTGCAAAGAATCTTCAGATTTGTGATAGTCTGATTTTGGTGAAATTATAGGATAATTTTAGCCTCCAGAAAAAAAAACCTCTGACTGATCCCCCTATACTGAAAGGTCTGTTCACCTTGAGTTGAGTTGAGTTTTTTTTTTGTTTTTTGGTGATAAGGAGACGTACTTTTGAAGTAGGGTTGGTCGGTTGGGTCTTTTGGGTTTTTTCTGCTTGAAATATCTGGCAAAAATGTGATTATTTCTTTTCAAACATTTTGAAAATATCCTGAATTTTTTTACATAAATTTTCAGTCAAAAACTCAAAATCAATAAATTTTTGACTAAAAACAGCTGATTTTACAAGATTTTGAAATAGCAAAATGAAGAAAAAACAATCCCCAAATGCAAAGTCTGGGTCAGTCGGCTCATACAAAATGGTGAATCCCTACAATGTATCTGAAATGTTATTTCTGATACAGTTTTACTCATTCAATATGGGTGAAATTGTTCTGTATCCAGTTTCCAAGACTATTATAATTGACACTTCACTCGTTGTGAATTACAGGTAGTATATAACTTATGCATCGATCAGAGACCCATAATAATAATAAGTCATAATACAATACATATTGATAAATGGCATACAAATATTACTCCTTTAGAATTAAATTATTTTAATTAATTGTTGATGAAATGTGCTTGCTTTTTGCAGGAGCTTACAGGGATCCATGCACTTTGGCTACAAGCATTTAATGAACAGTGTGGGGTGTTAACACAATTCAGAGGCAACACCTCATGAAATAATCGGTAGCTTGCTACCACATGAGGCTATCAACTTGATTGTAGCAGAAACAAATTGCTATGCTAAGCAGTATTTTGAGAAGACAGGCGGGAAAGATGTGCTACCACCTCACTCACTGGCAAGGGAGTGGAAGGATGTCAGAACGGAAGACATCTGAGCTTTTATTGGCATCATTTTATTCATTGGACTTTTGCATCTTCCATCATATCCTCTGTATTGGTCGAACTGTTGGCTTGTGGACTTGGGCATGAAATCGGTGATCAGCAAAGACCGTTTTCTGTTGATCATGCGCTTTCTGCATTGCGCCGATAATACTCAGGCTGCACCAAGAAACCATGTCAACTATGATCGTCTCCAAAAAATAAGAGGTCTGGTTGATATTGCAGTTGGTAGTTGCCAGGAGCAGTTCTACCCACGGCGAGAGATTTCTGGTGATGAAACCAACATACCGTTCAAGAGGAAAACTTTATTGAATGGATACAATCCTCAGAAGCCACACCAGTGGGGGCTGACAATATGGAGTCTCGCCGATGCAGTAACACGGTATGTTTACAATTGGAACATATACATGTATGAAGGTAAGGGTGCAGATGATCAACGCACACAGAACAATGATGATAGAGGTAAGGTTAACTGGATCTCATGGGACCTTCTAGAGTCTGAGAACATGCTGGGGAAGAATCATCACTTCTACTGTGATAATTACTTTACTTCCCCAATATTGTTTGAAGATTTGGTCACCCGTCAGACCGACGCTTGTGGCACGTTGAGAAGAAATCGTACGGGCATGCCTGATGTTATCAAACACGCCAATCCCAAGAAGACGGACCCTACTGTGGTGGCAAAATCTGGCGAGGATACCTTTTTTTCATGGCAGGATAGAAACCTGGTCACTGTAATTTCCACTATTCATACTGAGGAAACCTTTATGAAAAGGACCCGGTGTAAGGACTCTGAAACTGGTTGGCAAGAGCGTGAAAAGCCCAAAGCCATTTAGTGCTACACAAAGTACATGCGCGGTGTAGATCAGGCTATGTGGTATAACCTTTTGGGAAAATTGCACTTCCGACACAATGTTCTGCATCAGAAGAGAATTGACATTGATGGTGAGAGTACTTGCCAACTCCTACTGCCTAGAGCTTGTCGTACAAGCGCTTTAAAAGGACTTCACAAGGACATGTGTCACCTTGGTAAAGACCGCACTGTAGAGCTAGCACGCTCTCAGTTCTTTTGGCCGAAAATGGCGGCAGATGTGGAACACCACCTCAAGCAATGTGAACGGTGTCTTTGACACAAGTCTCATGTACAGACAAGTACTCTGGCTTTACTAAAACCCATCATGACCAGTGAGCCTTTAAAGCGCTCAAAGGGCCACATTGAGAACATATTGGTCATTACTGACTATACACAAAGTATGCTGTAGCAGTCCCAACTAAAAATCAAACAGCTAGGAGCCTAGGACTGTGGCACATGTATCATTTTATGATTTCATACTGCACTCACTTCGCCTTATCACCCAATGGGAAACGGGCAGTGCAAACGATTCAATAGCACACCACTGGAAATGCTAGGCACATTGCCAATAGACAAGAAAGTAGACTGGAAATCTCATGTTGGGTCTTTAGTCCATGCATACAACTCCACTTGCTACGACATCACCGGATACTCCTGTGTATGGATGCAATCCTAGGTTGGCTATTGATAATCAGCTGGGATTGGAGCCATCAAAGTCTCACCAGGATTATGCCATGGTTCTTCGGGACAGGCTTGACTTTGCATATGCTAGAGCATCTGATGGTCAGAAGGGGGCAGCTGCATGCAATAAGGCCAGATACGATCGCAAAGCCCAGGACACAAAGTTGGAACCGGGAGATTGTGTCCTGGTGCGCAAATGTGCCTTTACATCCAAGCACAAAATTGGAGACAGGTGGGAGGATGCAGTGTACCAGATAGTGAACCGCATAAATCCGGATGTATATGTATATGTTGTCAAACGTGAAGATGGTGAGGGTCCATCTTGTACATTGCATTGTAACTTGCTTTTGCCATTCACCTCCTTTTCTGACCAGATTGATGAACAGCCGCAGGCATCGGGTAGCTCTGACAAAACCCTTGACTCCATGCCACAAGACATAATCGAAGTGCATTGTTACCAATCAATTCATTTTTGGAATGTTTTTACACTTCATACTTTTTTTTAAAGAATCACCATGTAACTCATATTGAGTATGAATCTAACTCTTGAAAGGATACCATTAAAAATGTGCACTGTGCAGTATTCAACTCTTTCTAGATTAATGTACTTCCAATTGTACTTTTTTGACTCTTTTTTGGGTTTTTTTAGTTCACACCAGCTATGCTGTACAAATTCCACTTAGCTTTGCATCTGATATCATTACTACATTTACTATCATCAGTACTTACCAGAACACAGCATTATAACCTACTCAGAAACTTTGTATGTAAACTCAACATTTGACCCAAGTCAAGCCAACTGTGAACAAAATGTTACAAAAATCAATATTTTGTGGAGAATTATGGGATACTCCATAGGTCACTTACACTTGCCAAGTACCAAGTGCCAAGATTATTGCCAAGTACTACTTGTCACAGATAGATATCTCATGAATTCCTCCATATCAGTAGGGGTGGGCTTTATATGGGTGATATGTAGTTTTGCTCCATTAACAGTTTTTAAAAATACCATTTGACCTATCTCAACATAAAATGACAAAATGTTTTTGCCTCGGGTCCAACAAAAAAGTGTGCCAGGCCAAAATCCAAAATGGCCACCGTTTTCCCTAAAAATCAAATTTTTTCATAATTTGTGGGTCTTTTCACTTAGTTGTGGTGTCTAACTCTATGTTTTAGGGGTCAATGAATCCATTTAAGCATCTACAAGGAATCACAAACCATCATATGTTTAGTTTACACATAAGTTTAACAAAATTTTACTCTTTTTACTTCAATTTTGAGCCACCCCTATTGATCACACAATTATTTAGTAAGTCATGGAAAAACACCAGAAACCACTGAAACAAGTTTTAAAATGAGGTAAATTTTTTATAAAACAACCCAAACCCTTATCATATACACAGCAATACATTACCAGTACTTATAGTTAAAACATATGTTTAACATGGATTAAAAAAATATTCAGCGAGTGTATATTCCAGCACGTATTCCCACAGTCACAATTTTGTAGGCTATAACTTGGATCAAATCATGTGCCATACCATTTGCTATATGCAAGTCTCATACATGTAAATGGCTTGACAACCTCACAACCCTGGCTGTTCTTGAGAATAAGATTGGTCTTCGCGAACTCATTTTGAAGATAGCCTGAAGCTTTTGGCATATGATGGAGATGGGAAAACAACAGTTTGACTTGATTCATTCAGCCTTCACAAAGAGACGCTTTTACATGACTTGGATATCAGGCAGGCACAGTCTACAGTTGTATTCCTTGCATGAAGAAGCCACTTGACAAGATGCCACTAAATAATTGAGCATGCAAGATTTACCTTGAGAATGATTTCATCATTGCAGGATTTAAAGCACTTGCAAATTTCACCTACAAGGTGCATGACAATGCCCTTTCTCAATTGTGTCGAGAAAGCAAACCAGGATTTGCTGGTTGATCTACATGTGTACTTCCCAAGCTCTACAGTTATCTTCCTGACAAAAGGACAGACACAGTTAGTGTCTATCATTTAGAGTGGACACATGTGAAAATGGAAGACAATGCCCTCACAAAGTGATCTTGATTTAATCAAAATCTTATTTATCATAAAATCAGCCATCTTTTATATTGTGAGTTTTGTTAATAAATCATAGGCAGTAACACTATGGCTGTCGAAAGATTTTAAAAAATCTTACTAATCTGTTGTTTTTTGTTTTGTTTTTTTCTTTTCCCTAGATTCAGGTAGATGTTAAATGTAAAGTATGCTATCATCATGATGTGGAACATGTAATAAACACATGTGGACACACTCTGTGTTCAAATTGCCATTCAAAACTGAAATCACTGGCAAGAATAGAGAACAGACGTTCAAAATGCCCACTTTGTAGAAAGCCATACAGCATCAGCGGTGTTGTCAAGATCCATTGTTGTTAACTCCTTTTAATGAGCAATAAGCAATATATTGGAACTAATCTAATCCTAGGACTAGAAGGACTATCATATATTTAGGCATGCAGGTCTGAGAGACACAAACTTTTTTTCTTCAATATTTCTAGTTTTATTCTCACCAACCCCAATAACCCCACAACCAGTATAAACATGTTGGTGAGCAGATTATGTATACATTGTATGTTAACATAGCCCTACATTCTGTGATATTGGCTTGGATGCATGGGGATTATTTAGAAAGAAACTGTTGGCTGCAATCCTTGTAAGAAATTGAATGAATTTTATGAGGCTGTAGCCCTACATTTTATGATATTGGCTTGGATGCATGGGATTATTTGGAAAGCATTAAATTATCACTTCCAACTTAGCCAAACTTACTCTTTTGCTATAATATCCAATTATTATTATAAAAATACATGCATGTATATAGCTGGATTTGATAGGTCAACGGTAATATGCAATGATATCTTTTAAATATAAATTTCCATATCAATTGTTGCATTCATAGATGAGTATGTAATTTGTGATTGTGTAGGGAATTGACTTCATTCTATCAGGCTTTGTAGCCTAAGAGACCCGATTGACTTTGTTAAGAAGTCAATAGTCAAAAGTAATATACACGATAGTCATGTAAATTTATGTATCAATACAATTCAAATGCATAATTCAAATACTGATTTCATAACCCATGTGAAGACTTGAACAGGATTGTGTCTGCATGAGATTAGATGCTCTGTATTGGTACAGAATGGAAGTCTTTGTCAGATGGACAGGTGGAAGCATTCAGGCAGAAACCTAGGCGGGAGAAGCCTGTAAACAATGAAGAAGCATGGACAAAGCAAATGCAGTATGCCTGCAGTGAGCTAGATTATGCCAGCGACATACTACCAACTCCATCAGTACTACTCTACATAAGCCCCCTAACTGGGCTTGTACAAGTTGAAGGAACAGACGAAGGGCAAGAGTTTGTGCGAAAAAACCCATACATCCTTTTAGAATAGAAACCTAGGCGGGAGAAGCCTGTAAACAATGAAGAAGCATGGACAGAGCAAATGCAGTATGCCTGCAGTGAGCTAGATTATGCCAGCGACATACTACCAACTCCATCAGTACTACTCTACATAAGCCCCCTAACTGGGCTTGTACAAGTTGAAGGAACAGACGAGGGGCAAGAGTTTGTGCGAAAAAAATCCACACATCCTTTGGAGGTTTGATGCGTTTGCTGCAACAGCAGAAAGCAAGAAGGCTGAGAATCGGGAGAATCTGTCCGTACACTGTTCAACAAACTGTACAGTGCAGACGTGTATCGTCATGATGCCAGGTACTTTTTCTTTGCACTTGGTATCAAGATGAGGCCTTTGGCATACTCCAAACACATACTACTATCAGTGAGAAATGCTGTTGACCAGAAACAGAATAGACTTGATACATGGAACACTATAAATGCACTGAATAACATGGCATACCTGCCAACATTGAAAACCTAGAAAACAGAGTACATGGCGAACGTAGGGCGAAGCGCCAGTAGTATCGCCTCTGACGGCGAAGTGCAGGGGCCGCTTAAAGTTTTCGGCGACTTTGGAAAACCACTGGACCTATTCTGAAGTGCTAGGATCATTCACAGTTAATTTGAAAAAAATTGGAAAAAAATTACAAAAAAATTACAGTTTGTTATCCTTAATATGGAAACCACTAACTAATGTTTACCTCTTCATCTATCACATTATTATACATGCATTGGTTTTCCATGCATTTATAATATGTGCTAGATGAAGAGGTAAACATTAGTTAGTGGTTTGTATATTAAGGATAACAAACTGTAATTTTTTCATAATTTTTTTTTTCTAATTACTTGTGAATGATCTTATCACTTCAGAATAGGTTCAGTGGTTTTCCAAAGTCAAAAACTTTGGAAAAGAAATAAAAAAAAAAAAAAAAAAAAAAACCTTCAGAAAATCGGAGTACTCCGATTTTTGGCGATTTAAAACTCGAAATCGGAGTAACTCCGCCAAAATCGGAGTAGTTGGCAGGTATGACATGGGAGAGGCTGTAAAGCTGGCCGTTTCATACAATGGTCAATTGAAACCTGTATTTGTGTTCGTGGCTTTGACCGTATATCCCTGAACTTGGTGGATACAAGTGTCCCAGTGCCTGCAACTTTGACAATCTTGTTTGCATCCCTCTCAAGTCAACAAAAAGTGGTTTAGACCGTCATGACCGTGTCCCTGAACTCTGCTGATATGAGTGTCCTATGGACTACCTTGGAAGATCAAATATTCAGACAAATGGAAAAGGGACAAAATCGACTAATAAAAAGGTTCTGAAGAAACCTACCAAATCATCATCTTCTAAGTCATCCAAAACATGGAATAAGAAATCAGAAACCAACAACTTGCAGGATAAAGTCAAAGATCCAGAATGATATTATCAATTACTGAAGCAAAATAATGATAAGAAACTGAAAAGACTTGACATGTCATTGGCAGAGTCCTTGATTCAGAAGAGAAATTTAAGCGCTAAAGAAAGAAAAAGGTTTTTATAACTGTTTCTGCATCAACATTACAATGTTACAAGATATGTCAAAACAGCAAAACTAACCACCTGAATGATTCAGTTCTACTTTGATGAGTAATTCACATAAATCGCACAAGTAATTGTTTTTCACCTTTGCACACTAAAAGTCTGGATTTCCAACAAAGAGTCCGGGAATCAAACTCCTATATGTACCTCGCCTTCCCTTGCATTTCCTTGCTAAACTTGCCAAGGATCTGAGCAAGACTTAATTCAGTTATCTCAAACTCGCCATTCCTCGCCTTTTATAATAGGCTACCTCACCTTTCCTGGCCCTTTCTCACCTCGCCTCGCCATTTCTAGCCCAAAATGGGTACTTTCTCGCCTTTGAGGGTTCCTAGTGTAAGGAGACAATGCATAGACGTAAAGACAAGAGTTTGAGAGTGAGGGGAATATTATTCCTCTCATTCACTCTAGTGAATCAATTACATGGCTGGGGGAGCTGTATGGACAAGGGGGTTGGAAACTTCAGGAAGTTCTATTGGTTCATGAGTATGATATCACATATGATAAGATAATTAAGAACATGTCTTGATTAACATGATGCTGTAACATTTTAACTTCTCTAAATGTCTTTTAACTTTGACGCATCAACCCTCACTAAATTTAAGACTTGGCGTCAGCACTGCCTGTGAAATTATAAGTCCAATAGCTATTTAATAATGTATAATGGTGCAATTTTTGCTAAGTTACAAACACAATGCCTTGATTCCATCCTGATTTGGTTACGCATGTCCTGGTAGTCTGTCAGTGTTACAGGTGTGATTAAAGATATCACAAGATGTGATAGCTTGGTTTGGTGAGATCGAGGAACCATAGTTAATTTTAGCAAAAGAACTACATGTGTCAGTGAGGAAAATAGCGCTTTGGAGTATTCAACTATTGTGAAATTTATTCAAAGTTAAATTAGTGCAACATACATCTGTAGAATAAATATTTGGAAACTTATATTATCCCCAAGTAAAAGTTAATTCTGGCCACTTTGTTTGTATGTTATGAGTGTCGTTGGTAGCATAGAGAGCAGACGTGTCAAGTTCAGCTCTCAAGTCCAAGTACAAGTTCAAGTGTATTAGTATGGATGGTAACCAGAAGCGTGCTAACCTAGCATCTACCCCTGTAAGACAGTCAGGTCTTAAAAGATTTAGATCTGATTTAGACAGCTCAATTTTGGAGTTACAAGGGATGGAAGGCCCAGCTAGCGCAGATAGCAATAATGAGGAAGTCAAGTTACCTAACTTGGGAGGATATCGTGAATGAGGCAATTGAAAAATTCTTGCCTAAACCATCTGCATCAGGATCTCAAAATACTTCCCAGAAAAGAAAAGGTGGTAAAAGTGGTGGTAGTGCAGCCAGTACCAGTTCGGGGGCACTGCTAATTCAAAGACGTCTCTGATATCAAAGACGGGTCAGTGATTTCACATACGGGGTCTGTGATATCACATACGCCATGCTTTTTTTACAGTTTGGGGCTAGATGCAGCATATCGGAAAGAAGGTGACTGTATCGAATATGCTTTCCTATGTTTAGCAAATATCTGCCTGTGCAAACATCATATCTATCTGTGCAAATTCTGACAAATGGTCCCAGAAACACTTAGATTGGCAAAATCGAGCCATATCCAACGTTATGAAGTAACAAAAATCCCAAGTCATGGGGAGTGAATATTTTGGCAAGGCAAAAAAGGAGGAACAATGAATTTTGGCCAGTCAACGAGGGGAGGGAGCGATTTTGGCACGCATTGTGGCGCAACTTTTCAAAAATATATTCAAAAAAGAATTGAAAAATGGTAGGCCCCTATACGGAAACGTCCAGGCCTAACCTCGTGAATTCGGAGAAATATGGACACTTGTATTTTATTGATAGGGGTAGGGTTATGTTATGATTAGGTGGCTCAAAATAGATCAACAAATTACGGTAAACCAGGCGCGTGCCCACTGCCCAGGGAGTGGGGCTTTGGGGCCTGCAGCCCCGGTCTTAAACAAAAAGAGGGTGACAGAGAGAGAAGAGAGAAGGGAAAGGGAGGGAGAGGAAGGGGAGTGATAGAGCAGTGGGATAGCCAGGCCGGTTTTTTGGCGGGGTGCTGATTTTGAAAAAGTGTTTCTTTTTTTTTTTTTTTTTTTTTCAGGGGGCGATTTTGTAAAAAGTGGACCTTCATCACAAACTTTGGACCTTTTTTTGACTAAAAAGCATAAAAAATATTTTTTTGCTCACTACGGTCAGTAAATTAGGATTTTTTGAGGACTTTTGCCTCACCGCACGGCCCACTCTGCGTGCGGGCCTGGGCATAGCCAGTGGGGCAGTATAGTGCCCCTACAAAAATTGAAGGCGGAAAAGGGAGGAAAAGAAAAGGTCTACTTTTTCGGTCTGATTTCCCAAAAATTGAAAGAAATAACCCGACAACTGAAAACATATATAAAATAACTGCCAATAATACCGAAACGAAAATGTTACAAAAATCAGGACAAAATATTAGCAAAACTGGGTTGAAAATTTTGTTTTGCCACAGCCACCAGGCTCATTTCAATATCCGGGGATTTTAGGCAAACGAAAGGGGAAAAGTGGAAAGAAAACAAGGAAGAAAACAAGAAAGAAGAAACGAGGAAGAGTAGGCCTACGTTCTGAGTCATTGCGCATCATAATTATGTTCATGCTTGAAATTTGTGACGGGAAGTCGCATCCACTGGAAATCCATTCTAAAATACATATTATGCATTATCATGACATGGTTATATGGCCTAAAGGCTATGCTTAATCATGATGGTCGGAAAAATAAGTTAATAATAGGGGCCTAATGCAAAATGATGCACCAATTGGCTTTTAGTTTGAGGATAATATTCCCCTCACAAGTCGGGTCCGTTGAAATCTGTTATGCCCAAAATAATACGAATAATAAGTGTAAACTTTTACACCAAATGACCTTATTGTGCCTTTCATAACTTTTTGAAAATAATTCTCCAACTTCTGAGGGAGCACATCCTCCTCAGGCACCCTTCTCCGTCAAAAAAGAAAAAGCTAACTTGCATTTATCCATATAGGCCTAATTGAGCAGGTTCATACCCATGCAGAAGTCAGGTCCGCAGGAAATTTGTTAGGAATTATAGATTTGTGAATATTCTCAGTCATCCATTTTTGTAGATAAACATAATAAAATGAATATTAAATCTGTTCATCTGGACTTACTATTTTTGATAGCGACAGTATCGCGTCTCATCCAAGACGCATCATCAGGCTGACTGACCAGGTTGTTGACTATTGACCTGTGACGTACTAGATGGTATGAATTATAGGCCTATCTTTCATAGATATAATGACTATAGGCCTATTATAGCACATCCCCCTCAAGCAAAACAGAAAAGCCTAAACTTAGGCTGAATTGAAGGAATTATTGAGCACGAGTGTTAAATATAGGCGGAGACTGGGGTAATTGTGGCCCCGGGTAATTGTGGCCCCTTTGTCTTTATCAGGGTGTCTTTATACTAAGCATTGGTCTAGGTGACTTAACTTTGTATTGTATGAAAGAGTGGTCTTTATGTTACAGTTTGGTGAAAAAATATTCAAATAGCATTACAATTTTTATGAGGGGGGTCTAATTAGCGGAGCGACATCGCAAATGGCTCTAAAAAGTGGCAAGTCCACTTTTTATTCATAGGGGTGGTACTTATGTCTTAAGCAAATTACTTGCATCTGACCCCCTAAAAAGCTATTTTGGTCATTAATCTGTTATATGTTAATCAAATGAGCCATTTGGGGTCATTATTGAAAAAAAAAAAAAAGATATATTTAGTATGTTTTAGGGTCAAAACAAGGAAGTATAATGAACAGTCAGATCCGGCCGCAGTTTCGGCATGCAAAAATTAGCATAATAACAAGTATTTTACAAAATGCCTTAAAATGCCCTTTTCTGGTAACTAAACCAGTCCAAATGGCCTAGAATTATCGCAATGACTGTAAAACATGTTATTAATAGTTATCAGGAAGAACTGGATTCACAATACTCTTTAAATTCTTTATTTTGTTCAGGGGCCACAATTACCCCGCTTGGGGTAATTGTGCCCCCTAAAACATGTTAATCATTATGCAAATTGCAATATATTTTCCAATTATATTTATCTCACATCTTATAGGTACCCATTGCCTCTATCCACTCATGCAGAAATTTTACTTCTCAGTTCATACTTAAAGAATTACATGGTAAAAATGCAAAAGGGGCCACAATTACCCCAGTTTCCCTAAGCCTAAAACTAAAATTCATGCTCAGTTGGAAATCTGTAAAAAATATATGCTCGAAAATAACCAATAAACAGTTTTGATGTGTCCGGAGAATTGAAAGTCTGCAAAATGTCGTCGAGGGAGCAAAGTTATTCTGCAGCATTTAAGCTCAATTATGAAAAAGAGCAACATTTTTTTACATTCTCCGATTTCTCACGTTCACTAGAAAGAGTGTATCCCGAGCCCGCGATTTAATTAATAAATTGGATAGTGCAGGAGCTAGCAGGCACTTCGGGCTAGCTACAACCCTGTGATCATGCTGATTAGGCCTACTCTTAAAATTATTCCCGTTAAGCCAGTTCACGTTCACAATATCGTTTATGGCTGGGTTTTGAGACTAGGGAGTATGTGATTTATGAGACGTCTTTGAATTATGATACTGTCAGGTGACTCGGCACTGAAGAGTCTTTGATATCAGAGACGTCTTTGAATTAGCAGTGCCCCCGAACTGGTACAACAGAAGACATTGTGGCAAATGTTCTGAAGCAATTGCTACCAGTAATCTCTGCTGTGGTGACTACTACAGTCAAGGAATCAACAAAAGCAGTCATCAATGCATCAATGGTGAATGAAAATAAGAGGCTGGCCAAAATGCAACAAAAATGGCATTATTGGCTAAATATATGATAATGACCGTATGGAACAATACACTAGGAGAGAGAACATTCGTATATCAGGTATAGACCCAAATATTGTAGATGAGGAGAACATCATCAAAGAAGTCATCAAGGTTGCCCAATCAGTGGATGTTGAGATAAAAAGAGGAGATATTTCAGTTGCGCATCGTGTTGGCAAGCCAGGGGGAACACATCCTCAACCAGTTTTGTGCAGGTTTGTCTCGCGTCATGCCAGAGATACACTTATGAAGAACAGAAAAAAGTTAAAGGAAGTAACCCAGTATAAAGGTACAGTCTACCTGAATGACGACCTGACAGCTCTGCGAGCAAAGCTTTTCGCTTACGTCAAGAGTGTTCCTGGTGTCCAGCGTGTAAACACCTCTAATGGGAAGATCCACTGTAACCTCACCGATGGTAAGCATATCATCCTGGAGAGCCCAGATGACCTGGTTCGTCTTGGTGAGACTTCAATTGATCTCACCAAGTTGGGGTTACATAATTACATGATCTAGGACAGGTTCAACCCCTCCTATCAAAATATGCACGCAATTGAACAGTAGCGAATCCAGAATGCAAATGCTGAAGGTACGGAACCCCGAACTGTCACAATGTTCTTCAGACGTGGTAAAGATCAAAGGCAGCATGAAGAAGTGGCTGCAGTACTTGTTGGTGATGAAGGAGCACCACCATTTGAAAGAGATATTGTTGTACATCCCCAAAACAATTATCATCGCATATCGTATACGTCATCAAACTGTGATCCCATAGTATATCCTCTATTATTCCCATGTGGAGATCTAGGATGGATCCATGGAACACTACATAAGCAGAACGCCGCATAAGCAAACGGCAGAATGCACCTTACTGCAGTATTACAGCTATCGTCTAGCTACATACATTATTTAGGAAGGTTAAGTTGGGACTTATGTTTAACCAGAGAACCGGTCATCTGATGAGGTTTGTCAACCTAGGGAGCATGAATGCTGAGATATTCATTATAGTTAGAGCACCCTCAACTAAGCATTTCTGAGGACAATGCCTTGCGATGTGGCGGGGTTTAGCATCTTCAAACTAAACAGAAAAATAAGGAAATATGTTAATGAAGAAACCGCAAGCAAACTTGTTAAAAAAATTACAGCTGGCCATGACCACCACATGAAGAATTGGTGATAAAACAGAATCGCAGTGGACTTAAATTGGCTAATGACAACACATTCATGCGTTTAAGAAATAAGAAGAGCATGTGCACTGTAATCTACCTAATGTTACAGCAAAAATGAGAGGATGTGACGTCCCTCAGCCCATGCAGGAATTGGCATTACAAGATGAAGGACCTATTAATCAGTGGAGGTTGTTGCAGCAAGCAGTTGTTTCTGAGGCAACGTCTAATAAAAAAACACTGGTATTTTTTTTTTAACATAAAAAAAATGATTAATTATGATGTTTTTATGTCAAATGCCCATTATGAATGCACCGTCAATGATGGAAGCGTTATCTGTAAATATATAATATTATAAAAAGTAGACGATTGAGCTGGTGTGTGTGGGAAGGTGTTAAGCTCCTAGAGGAAATTCATTAGAGCCTTAGGTCCGTATGCACAAAAAGAGTTAGACCGGGTCTAAAGTTAGACCTGGTCTAAGTGCAATTTAGTTCCATCAGGAATGGTGCTTTACTATTATTTCCTTCCAATAGTAGCTAGTAAATTCTAAAGATTTGAATGCAACATGCCAAATTTTGCTTAGGCCAAAACAAAAAAAAAGGTTTGTCTCAAAGCTCACGAGAAATTTAAAAACAAATACGAAATGCAATTTTTTTTTTTTATTCCCGACTTTTTTCATGGCATTTTGAGAAAAAGTCTGATTTTCACCGATTTTTCTGGAAAAAACTAAATTTTTTTTTTTTTATAGCATTTCTTTTTTGTCAAATTGTGCGATTTTACAAACGCGCGCGCAAGCTTTGAGACAAACCTTTTTTTTTTGGCCTTACCTTAGATGATGTGCTGTTGCAAGCTTAGCAAGCTGAAAATTGTGCAAATTTGTACGCTTTCATACAATATGTTTACAAGTTATTGCGTAACATGAAAGATACCTCTAATATTCTGTGCCGAAAATATCACCAATTTCTGACATTATTTTGTTTTATTTTTCATTTATAGCTCCCACACCCACAGTACATGTGAGATCCGCTATGGAGTCATCACAGCTTCCAGTAGTAAGATTAGACGTACTGCCAACTCCAGGGTCTCGTCCTGTGCCATCTCCTCAGCCTCGCCATACGCTTTCACATGCACATCCCCTATCTAGTTATGTGCGCTCGCATTTGCCGCCACAACATCCTGTACAGGTACAATCATCTGCCCAGGCCCGTCATGTTCAAAAATAATAAAAAATAACTTAAACAAATGTAATTAAAGGAAAATGTCCTTTCTCCTGAGACTAAATTCCACTTAGAATCACTTCACCAGCAATAGAATGATTTACACAATTAGCAAAACCCCAGATATCAATCCAGGGGAGCCACTACATTATTGTACCAATGCAACCCAGTCTGCCCAAAATGCAAGATTTATTTTGTTTGCGATTCACCACACTTGATGAAAACTATCCGGAACTGTTGGGAGAATTCAGAGGTCCACAACCAAACTAGACACATGATGGTAAGTTGCTTTAGATCCTTCGATATGAGAAAATGATGACTTTAGATTTGATAAGTTAGGATTGCATTCTGATATTGTGGAGAGGAGCGTAACAGTGTGTAAAGATGGACAGTAGGAAGTGAGATTGTTTGGAAAGACACCAGAGAATGTCTCAGCTTACCACAGAAATTCACAACTGAAGTGTTGCACAAAGTTGCCAGCTTACAAGTGTGCACAGGAAATGTGGAATTTTAAGAACATCTAAAAGACAGAGAAGGAAGCGGTATAGTGTATACCTCTGGTATAATAATAATGTTTGTGAAGGACAGCTGATTGTGAATGGGAAGACATGAAAAAGGCAAAACAAAATGTGTGATAGTGTGAAATGCCCAGCTGCAATCAATGCAAAGCATGCTACATATAAAAAGGCGATCTTTGCACCATGACAACTCAAATGAGGCACAGAAAGCTTAATCCATTTGACCTGTCATCATCACACGAGCAAGAGGTGAATGACAACCAGCCAAAGCGATCCAGGATGAGTAACAAATCCTGAGTGGGATTTCTCTTTCCTGAAGAGAATAATAACATCGATCAGCGCAGCGAGTTGGACAGGTTTAAGAGTATGACTTCTCCTAAAAAAACAACTGATCCGCTGATGTGGTGGAACGGTTGTGAGGAATTCCCTCATAGTATGATTGCCCACCGTGTATTTACTTCACCAGCGATGTCAGTCCAGACAAACTGAAAAGAGGAAGAGATACAAACTGCAAGACAAGTTGTTGGAACATGGAAATAAGAGAATAAGTTCTCTTATTTCCATATAATAATAATAATAATAATAATATTTATTTCAATTGCCATAAATTACAAACATGAAAAAACATTAAAAGCAACTTAAATGACAATCTAGGAAAGAAGAAATAGACTAAACAGTCCAAGCACAATGTGTTCTTCTTTCCTGATTATATTAAAGTACATAAAATAATAATAATAATAATAATATAAATTTAGATACAAGATACACATTAATTAAACCAGAAACATTTGTAGGAAAAAAATGAGTGAAACACTCTATGACATAACTTATGCACACAGGATGTATCAACAGTGCAAAAGATAGGCAGCACAAAAATAAAACATGTGTGAACAAAGTTATTGCCTTAGAGTGGGCCTACATGTAACTCAATTATACAGCTAAATTGCCTAAATTTAAACAAAATGATAACTGGCAAAAGATTTCAAAACAGCAATTGCAATGAAAGAAAAAAAAAAAGTAAACATGCATGGTTGGAAAGAGAAGGCATAGACTTAAATTGTAAAAGGAGCCAAATTTCCTAAAATACAACAGTAACACAATTGGATCCTATTAAGTTAAAAATCGTACATGATCATAGGGTTAGGGTGAATTGACTTTTAATCTCTGATCAAAATTATAATTACAGGACAAAGGCAGCATCAAGGGTGGTTGCTATACCCTTCAACCAACAGGCCTGCAAGGTGAATAAAAAACTTGACCGCTTGAAAAGGAAGGCATATGGTGCAATACCAACTCTAATAGATGTATCAAAAAGCATCATATCTGCATCGGCACAAAGGGATGTAACTTAAGACTTAGCAGGCTTTTATTATACAGCAGCTACCGAAAGAAGAGGGAGTGTACCGCATTGCACACAATGTAGCCATGCACCTGCTATTTGCAGAAATGGTAAGAACATTATATATTTGCGTAATAATTTGCATTTGGATCCCACATAAAAAAAATAACCATAGGGTGAATTGACTTTTAATCTCTGATCAAAATTATAATTACAGGACAAAGGAGGCATCAAGGGTAGTTGCCATACCCTTCAATCAGCAGGCATGTGAAGTCAGCAAAGTACTGGACTCCCTGAAGAAAAAGGCATATGGTGCTATACCAGGTATTATAGCTGCTTTAAAGAGCATCACATCTGACACAGCACTAACAGATGTCAAGACTTGGCAGGCTTTTATTTTACAACAGTTACCGAAAGAAGAGGGAGTGCACCGCATTGCACACAATGTGGCCATGTACCTGCTATTTGCAGAAATGGTAATAACATTATATAGATTTGAGTAATAATTTGCATGCAATAAATGCAATTTTGTTCAAGAAAATGACTGGATAAGAAATATTGATTTTGGGATATAGCCATAACAAAGGAGGTGATTTGGTTCCATTTTCCATGAGTATATATTGGAATGTCACCTAAAAAGTAAGAGTACATTATACCTTTTCTGCTAACTATTTCCCAAATCAAAAAAAAAGTTTAAATACCATGAGCTGTATACTACAGCCCTCAATACTACCAAGTGATCAATGTATCCTAGAATTAACCCCAGCAATGCACACTATCTCGCAATCGTTCCATACCAGAAACTGTGCTCCTGGTTCTTCTTTTTTGAAGGCTAATTCCAGTGTAGATACCAAACTGAGAAAGCTACACTGGAAATGAATGTCCTTGACCTTGTACGATGACAACTGTAACTTGTTATTTTCTTTCCTTAACAGCACACACTGATGACATTTTCCCCACCACCAGCAGCAGCAACAGGAGAGTTTGCGATTGGCCAATATGCAGAAGAAGGCATCATCGAAGCAGTAGTTGAAGTCATTCATTATAATATGCCTGCCCACAATGCAAAACATCCGTCAAAGATCAGGAGTACTGCACTAGATGCAATCAAAGTGTCACTGCATCCTGAAGATGCCTAGGTGTGAAGTCCTGTTAAATCAAGATGAGAAATACGTACCTGTGATAACACTTTTTAAACACAGATGCCACACTCCTGCCAGAGAATGACAGCATAGACAACACAGAACTTACAGAAAAACTGGTGGTAAAATTACCAGCAGCCATTCAATTTACCAAGTCGCCAAAAAATAAAACAATGTCAGCAGTCCAACTACATCTCTGTCTAAAATGCATCTTTAATTGTGCAGAAAGGCATAGATGAGGAACGAGGTGGAACAAGGACAAAAAAATGAAGGTATGAACATTGTTTGGGTTACATTGAAATTACATTGAATTGGTCAGAATAATACCCTATTTGAGAGTAAAGAGTGAATCGGTAGCATCGTAACTAAAGAAAGAACACCGGTCTTCGAGAAACAGGTTCTAGGCATTACATGTGTTACGCGCTCACTGGTAACGCAGTTATACACAGAGGACATGCAGGAGAAATGATGTATAGTTGTAATGCTATAAATAGACCACTACAAACTTCTACACCCTAAAAGTACACAGGTCGTCAGCCTTTTGGACTAGAAAGATTTGTTCTGGATAAGAATAGTGTTGTTCAGAATAGAGAAGGTGACACACCATGGAGAATAACACCAACATGTTTGCAAAAGATTTGGGCAGTGACAATTACTTGAATCTGACACAGATACAGTTATAGTGATATATTACAAGAAATCAGTAAGAAAGATATTGATACATTTATCACTTGATGAGAACAATGAAATGACAGTACATAAGATTGGTATCAAATTCTCCAAGAGAATGAGATACAATCAAGTTCGGCATTTATTCATTATTTATTAGTAATAATCTACAACTTAGAGGCTGCAAAAAGCTGCTGCTGGGGAAATTAACTGAAGGGATTCCTAAGCCAACCTGCCACATCCATTAGGCGTATACCCTGAACTGTAATGCATATTTTTACAATTTCATGAATGCGGTACTTGTAAATGCTTGGCTGCTACATGTATATACAAACAGGATATGCAACCCTTCTACTCCCTATTCCAGAAAAATACAGCACTAATTTTTTGGGATTAAAAAAATATTATCCTGTTTTGCCAAATAAAACATAGCTAAATCCTAATCCTTTAGTTAGTCCTAACTGGCAATAAAAGTACAATTTTAATATTTGGTCAATTTTTGGAAATAAGGGCCAAAAACATGCGTTTTAGGGTGTTTTTCGTATGCTGTGACAATCAAGCCCATTTCAGTTTATGCAGTCTAATTTTTGGAAAAGACTTGTTTTATTCTGATAACCAATCATTTAATTAAAGAAACACAAAAAAGTGAAAATTATAGCAAAATTTCGGCATATACTCAATATTTGGAATGCTTAGACTTGTTCCAAGTCTTTGATTTTTGTGACTCGATTGTCAGAAAATATGCCAAAAATGCATGTTTTGGCTCTTTTTTCAAGAAATTAGTGAAATAGTGATTTTTTTCTTTTATTGCCAGTTAGGACTAATTAAAGGATTAGGATTGAGCTATGAGTAATTTGGCAGAACTTGATAATATTTTATCTAAAAAATATATCCAAAAAAATTAGTGCTGTATTTTTCTGGAATAGGGAGTAGTGCTGATCATCTCGCCTTCAAGGCATCCAATGCCAGAGCCCTATAAGAAGTGTGGAGGAATGGCAAGGAATTAAGGGGATGTCCTCTAATAACTTGCCTAGTCTACCCTTGTAGCCAGTGAAGTGCAGACTTCCAGTAAAGAGAGCCGACCCTAAAATTATCATGATGTAGACATGTAATGAACTGTGTCGCACCATGGCCAGTAAAAAGTAGAAAAGGAGAATCGAAAGGAAATGACATCCAGAAAAGGAACACTTCCACATATATATCTTCTTATATTCAGTAGGCCTACATGACGTCATGACATTACTAGTGTCTATAAAGGCACAAGTAAAACAAAATACATTGCTACTTCAAGGTATTGCAAAGGGGATCACAGAAGATGTAGTGACAACTTTCAAAATACCACTTCGTTGACAGATGACGTGATGGACTTTTGGATACAACATTAGAGAACAAAAAATTACTGATCTGGTAATTAATGGTTGAGTTTTAAAACAGTTTGGATGACTGGTGATAAGGATATTTAGCCCTTTTCTATAGTGGCATATAATTCTCCTTTCAATGTAATTGCAGCTGAGGGATTTATAATTATACATGTTTGTACAGTACGTTAACAAGAGAAATAGTTCATGATCTTGATACAAGGTTTCAAAATCAGCACTGTAAATATATGCACCTGTCTTGATTGTTTTCATGTCAATTGTTCCTGCATGCCAATGCAGGACACAATGACTCAGCAACAGACCCATTTTTGGATATCTTGAATACTTTTGAAGTTATATTCTTCTGTTTTTAGATTGGCTACGGCCATTTGGCTACATTTTTGAAGCAGAGTAGACATATTGGACCAAAGTGGGCATTCCAGATGTTGTCAACCACGTTTACCACAAAACCACAAAGGTGTTACAATAAGGAAAGCTAGCGTCTTCGTTCAACAACGAATGCAGGCGGCATGCACTAGTGGTTCCATAGCCGCCTTGTCTTTTGTGAACTGACCGTGTACATGTACTTGCATATATAATTTCTCTCTTTTTATTTATCTTGTTTGCAGGTAACAGCTAAACGTCTCGCAGAGATTAATTTCTTGAGACCGAAGACTAATAACCCGGATCTACCACCAAAGAGGCGCATGTTAGAAGAGGTCAACCAGGGGCAGAAAATAACTCAAGCTGATTTCAAAGAGTTGAAAGAATTTGCAGACGGGTCTGCCATGTTTGCCATGCGTGAGAGAGAGAAAACAGCTCTGACATGGATCAAACAGACTCGGCATCAGAGGAGGATGAAGCAGATGTTCGTGTGCCAGATCCACTCACCAGTTTGTTTGATGTCACCTACCAGGACCTAGATGAGAAGCAACTGGCAAAGAAAGCTAAAGAAATTGCTACAAATGTAGCTAGAGAGTACGGGGAGGATGAGCAAAGGGTGCTGCATCAAGTTTCTGTAGACCAAGCAGATAACCCTGCCTGGCTTGAGCATCGTGCTGGGCGTGTAACAGCAAGCAGGGCAAAACAATTGTTCACACTCCAGGAAACAACAGATCCTATAGTAGACTGGTCGGTGAAAATATGGGCTACATGTCAGTTCCACCCGGAATTCCAGCCTTGAAATGGGGACATGAGAAGGAGCCATGAGCAACAGCCACCACACTAAGCTGCAGATTAGTGATTGTGGGCTGGTTGTCTGCCGCAGCAAGCCATGGCTGGCTGCCACACCAGACAGATATGTGGATTGTGACTGTTGTGGTTTTCGCCTTCTTGAGGTGAAATGCCCATACAAACTTCGGCAATCGTCAGTCTCAGAAGCCTTAAAGAACAAGTCATGCTACCTGACACAGGAAGGGGGCACAATCAACCAAGTTTCATCATGTGCAGCACTAATTACAATAATTTTTTGGTGACTTTTAATTTCACCCGGAGGACACTGTGGCCCCTACCCCGCCCCATTGGCTACACCACTGGTGGCGACGAATAGCACAAGCCCTGGTACAATGCCTAAAAGAATTTTTTTCCAAACGGTGGGTATAGTAGTTAATGTCAGAGTTAATGTTGAAATAGAAAAATGGAACATACCGTATCATTGTTACAGGCGAATTACAAGTTCGAAGATTTGGAAGTACCAATGAGAGAAGACATGCCTTCATTCCAAAGTATTTATGAAATACTCATAGCGGCCCATGGCCAGGACGACGAGGAGTTGAAGAATCTACCACCAGCCGTTTATAGTTTAAGCGATGATGCATGGAAAGTTTTTGGAACAGAGCATGATAAGTACATGGATATGAGGAAAGAATTTGAAAATGATGAGCAGAGAAGAGGGGTGATAATTGCAAAGGCCATTGGGCAATTGGGCTTGTCAGGCATTTTGTTTGCTCTTGAACAAGCGTTTCAAGTCATGGAAGAAAATGAGAAATAGATGAAATGGCAGTCAAGAACGTGGCAATCATTATGGATTACCTAGTGACGCAGAAATTCTGCTTGATGCCCCCTGAGATAAGGGTACGCGAAGTCGCAAACGCAGTCCTGAATGATGTTGATGAGTTTATATAAAGCGAGGGGGTTAAGATAAAGAAAATGCTGGAATATGAAGGGTCAAAGAAGGGAAATCGTGGTCAAATTTTGGCCAGTGAAGTGGTTCAATTAAGGAAGGCTGTTCACACCACCAAAGAAGAACGGCAAAGCACAAAAAAATACAGCCTGTAATGCTGTGCCCTTCTTCCAGAAACTATGTGACGCAAGGTTTGGCATTATCGTTGAGGAGACGAAGGGGGTAAGAAGCAGTCAGATATTTTCTAAGCGCAAGTGGGAAGACCTCGATGAGGACCACGTAGAGGTAACAAAGAAGTCGAAAATTGATGAAGAGAAGTAGAAGCGTTTGTTTGGTGAAAGAAATAAGCAGGTCTAATGAAAAGTGAACGAAAACTGAACGAAAACTGAACGAACTGTTATGTAGTAGTGCGCATTCATCTCGTTCAAATGTTTGGTATTTACGTCGGGGAATAGTTTGAAACAGTTAATAAGTAAATAAGTATGATACGTCCGTATGTGAAATGTAAAGATCATGTGAAACATAATCAGCTTGAAGTGACATATTGAAATTTCTTTAAAATAGCTATTTCTGGTTAGGCAAAAAAAAAGGTTTGTCTCAAAGCTCATGCATTTTGTAAAATCGTGAGATTTGGAAAAAAATGCAGAATTTTTTTTTTTCAAATTTTTTTTTTTTTTTTATAGTTTTTCCAGAAAAATTCGGCGAAAATCAGATTTTTTTCTCCAAACGCCATGAAAAAAGTCGTGAATAAAAAAAAAATAGCATTTCGCATTTGTTTTCAAACCACTCGTGAGCTTTGAGACAAACCTTTATTTTTTTTGGCCTTATCACAGTTATGCAGTAGTCATAACGAATCATGATTAGTGTAAAAAAGAAGCAATATTACCTATTTATTTGTACCACTAAAATATGGCCCTTTGTATTTCCCTGTATATTTTAGGGGTTAATGTAACTGCAAGTAGTTGTATGATGTTGCTTCTTTGGATTGTTATGTCCTACATTATGTTAATAATAGGTAAATCCAAAGAAAGGAAAAAAAAGGACTATGTTTTATTGTTTTTCATGTAAAAATGGGTTTATCATATGACTACAGCTATTAGTCAAAGGACAGAGTAACAAAAATGTTGTTATAACTATGTGTGTGAATGTTAGTTTTGTATAGGACATTTTTGGATTGAGTTTGGTAACAAATGATTAGTGGTGTGTTAATCATTAATCTGAAAGTTTGAATGCCATGCCTATGTGATTTTCAATTGGTGGTCAATCCCAACATCTGCATTAATAGGCAAGGGCATTACTGTTGAGATCTCAGCTTTCTGTGCATGAACATTTATTGTGATTAAAATATCTGGAATGAGCGTTTTGAGCATTTCGACAGTATTTTTGTGGGACATTAGACATATCGAATTGCGTTCTGAATACGAAGCATGTCTTTCTGATATCAAATAATTTTCATTTTTTGAAATTTACGATATAATACAAATTTTTTCACATTTTTGATATTAACAGTCCTCGAAGTAAATTTTATAAATCTAATGATATATTCTTAAAGTCTATGTAGGTGGGAGGAAAAGCCAACGATCAATTGAAAATTTTGACCTTTCATATTGAAGATATGGATTTTTTTCCCAAAAAGACCTAATTTTTTTTTGGTGTTTGGGAAAAAAAATCCATATCTTCAATACTGAAAGGTCAAAATTTTCCATTGATCGTCGAACTTCATCCCACCTATATACACCTCAAGTATAAATCATCAGATTTATAAAGTTTACTTCGAGTACTGTTAAATATCAAAAATATCAATTTTTAATCATTTGCCATAAAAAGTGCATTACATTGCGAATTTAAAAAAATCAAAATTATTTGATATCAGAAAGACATTCTGCGTATTCAGAATGTAATTCGATGTCTGATGTGCTCTAATGTCCCACAATAAATACTGTCCAAACGTTCACACCCCATCGCTTAAGCAAAAAAATAAAATAAACAATTATACAACTAAAAACAGAAATAAATAAATAATTATGTAAAATTAATACAAAGAAAATATAAACAAAGGAAGGAGACAAGAAATCATATAATATAGGTTAAAGTTCGAATAATGTGAATCAATTAATAAATTGTTTAAATAATAATAAATGAAAAGGCAAATTATGTAAACACTTAATAATAATCACCTTTAAGAATCATAACCTGCCATTAACTCAGTTGGTAGAGCATCGGTGTAACACCGCAGGTGCCAGGTTCGAGTCCTGGTGCAAGTTATGTCGCAAAATATTGCCATACAGCGGGAATACAACCAACCTGAGAGGACATATCGCTAAAGATCACCATGAGGCAAGCAAACAACTGGATGCTGTAGAATAAGAAAACAGTAGTGACACGTCCGCCAGGTCAGCTGGGACTAGCGGAGGCTTTCCATGCAATGAGCTAAGCCATGAGCTAAGCCATGGGCTAAATTTAGCCCACGGTACCTGACTTGCAATGACGCCCTGACCCGGTTTATTTGTGTTGGACATCAACCCTTACACACGGTTGAGGACAAGTCTTTTCAAGACTTTTGCCATCATACATTTCAAAATCCCAAGCAGAAAGACTCTGTCAACCAAGATGATTCCACAGAAATACTGCGAGGTTCGGCAAAGCATTCAAACGCAACTACTGAAGGAAGCTGATTATGTGGCCATTACATCTGATCACTTGACTGGATGTCATGCTAAGTCTTATGCATCACTAACTGTCCATTTTATTGCACAGGACTTAAACTTGAAGAATGATGTGCTGCAGACATCAGAACTCAAGGGGGACATACATACCCATGTAAACATTGCAGCAGATCTGAAACAGTTCTTAATGGACTGGCGGATCTTTGACCATGTGGTGTACCACTGACAATGGCAGCAACATAAAGAAAGTGGTGGTGGACACACTCAAACTGCCATGGGTCCCTGCATTGGACATACGCTTCAGTTGTCAGTAGGAAAGCTGCTGAAAGTTGACAAGCTCGCACACGTTATTGGCAGGTGTAAGATTCTCGTCAGACACTTTAAAACGCCAAAACAACTAGACCTGCTGCACCAGAAGTAGAAACTGCTTGGTATGAAGGAGCGGAATCTTATCCAGAGTGTTGACACTCGGTGGAACAGTACATATAAGATGCTCCTCAGAATCAAGGATGAGGAACAGGCCATCTGCGCCGCTCTCTTGAATCAGCCTCAGCACATACGTTCTCTGCCACTCATGCAGCCTTCCTCGATCAATATGGAAGGTAGCCTTGTTCAAGGCCCTGTAATTTCCTCCCTCATGCAGCACTTGAATCCTATCCCTACTTTTGGGCTCACCAAGCCCATGAGGGCCAGACTGCAGCTACCTATAATCACGCGTAAGTTGAACGACGGAACTCGGATTGAACCTACGAGCCCGTATAGGGCGAGACGAGAGCCTTGTATAAATTGACATAATTCAGTCATTAATTTATGCATGTGACGTCAACATTGACTGAAATCCGTGTTCTGATTGGATACCGGTTACTTGTTCGCCCGCCTGTGTGTCATGTCAATCAATCTATATAAGGAAAGTAAAAATGAATATTTATGATGTTTACTGGCTCTAAGACCATAATACCATATGGTACGAGTTTTAACTCTAGACTTTGTCACTGTGATGATTTCATTACATTCTGTATCGGGGGTTTTTGTGTCGAAAATTACTAAAAATAATGTAAAATGAAAATTAGTGTTATATGGATAACATATCTCTTCATGCACTGGTTCAGACCTTCTTTTTACAATTTGGAAAGTACAGCCGCTGACTCCAATGAAAGAAGTCGAAATTCCAGTCGGATCATTGATCAAGCAGCTTAGTACTACCACAATCGAGAAACCGACCACCATGGAAATGGTGCATGATATGCAACAAAGTTTTAGACAGAAATTCGTCCATGCTTTTGTGGAGATGTATGGTCATGCGCCCCCTCCCAGCCATAGCGGGTTCTTCCGATTTTTCTTGTTGGGTTCTCCCCCGATTAGGCAGGATCAAGTAGAAGAGAAAGATCGATGGAATCCCGCATGTGTTAGTGATTAAGATGAATAATAAAACTGTTCCTGAAATAAACCATGAAACCCCATCGTAAACCAATTTGTGTTATTCTGGTCATCACCCTTTTGTCGTTGTAGCCCCGAACCTCGGCACGCAACACTTTCATTTCGGCATGGATTGAAGAAATCCTGTGAAATTATCCAAAGACTTGATCGTGCCCTTGGTGACATCAACATTAAAGATTCAAACAGTGTTTGCATGGTGTGTATGAGAAAGGTCAGGAGGTTTGAGGGTCTTACAGCACAAATGGAACTTCAATCATATTTCAAGCAAACAGTAACATGTAATCATATGACATCAGCCGCTAAAGTTCAGGTAGGCAAGTTATTCCCATTTTATTAATATTTTCATTCAAGCTACCATTTTCTTACATAATTTTGTACTAATTTAACCCCCCCCCAAAAAAAAAAAAAACGTATAAAAAGGGTAAAAAAATTACATGCTCAGAGCCTAAAAGAATACCAGTAAAATCCAGGAGCTTACGTGGGTGGACCCCTGCTCCAGCTTCACCCCTGGATCCCACCAGGGGCCCTAAGGCAGGCCCTGAACCCCATCCGTACATGTAGGAGCGAGGTTGCTACGCTCCCTCGCAAGAGTGGCACTTAATGATCACTAAATTTCCAGAAGTGGCACTTCAAAAAAAAAAAACTACTTGAGAAGGCCTGATCTAAATACTACAGCCTGTCTCAAAAAAAATTGTGCAAGTGAAAAGCGCCCTCTGTGACAATAAGAAAATACTGTCGTGACATAATGCTTACATTGACGTCAAGGGCATAGACTTAGCTCTCAAATGCCGTTTAGTCTGTTCAATTTGCTTGTTTTAATCTTGAGATATGCTTACTTAACAACGAAAGGGTAAAATCACAATTGTGCCACTTTTACTAGGGAAGAGGGCTGTACATATAAATCAATGATAGCATCAAGTTTATCAAGAGTTCCTTCGTGAAATCAAAAGAATACATCAATTACACAACAATACATAATTGTTTTTAATGTTTTATCATGATAAAGGTATAACGGTTCTCTTTTTCCACTTACGGCAAATTAAACGATAAATAAATATTTCACATTCTGCTGTAAAATTAAATACATCTGCATGTCAATGATTTTACCATGGTATACTGTTCTCATTTGTCATTCAAGACATGTTAAAAGACAAACAAATATTGCACACTTATTGGTTAATGAACTTTGACAAGTTCATGAAATTAAACAAATTAATGAAATTAGACAAAATAATGCACTCGCTGGTGTTGATGTGTCTAATGCTAAAGGGGAGTGCATTAGACGCATCAACATCAGCTATCATTGATTTACATGTACCAGCCCTATTCCCTAGTAAAAGTGGCACAATTGTGATTTTACCCTTTCGTTGTTAACTAAACATATCTCGAGATTAAAAAGAGCAAATTGAACAGAACGAACGGTATTTGAGAGCTAAGACTGTGTCCTTGACGGTGATGCAAGCATTATGTCATTATATTTTCTAATTGCCACAGAGGGCGCTTTTCACTTGCACAATTTTTTTTGAGACAGGCTGTATATCAAATCATCAATCATGAGCAAATCTTGCATCACTCATGCATAAATTGACTAAGGACATGAGTGAAATATATAGAGAATGGATTCAGGTTTATGGGAGTGAGCTCTATCTTGTTATAAGATGTAACACCGCACAGTGTCACCGACCCTATATCTTCATGGCAGGAATCGCCATGGTAGGTTGAATCCACAGCCACGATTAGCCATTTGGTTCAAACCTTTAAAGCTCTTTAAAACTAATAATTAGTCGAGGGACATAACTAAGGCTACTCACAATAGCCTGGTAATCGATCTTGGTTGTGCGTGAATAAGCTTGTATACCCCATTGAGGTCAATGGTCATCGACTTTATACTGCCTACAGTGAGTGCAGCTGTACTACACGCTGTAGTCCAATAAGTCCATACAGGACCAACGCAATATAAAATTGTCAGATTTTGAGTTCAAAGCGCACGGCCAATTTTCAAAGCGCATTCTAGCGACTATCATATCTGTTTAACACGTATTTTCAAGTGTATGAGACCACATCTGGTTTCTTGAGAAAAATTCATTTGCGGGAGACATTCATCAATTTCTAACCCAGTATTCAAGATTTTCGCCTGATATCAAAATCGTGCATAGCAATTCACGTGTATCGATCCCGTGTATTCATTTTATTGTCTCTGCTCCACCAAATAATTATTAGCCAGGCGGTGTCGGTGTGCACCGTACGTGCATGGCTTGTCACATGCCAAAGGCTATCAGAATTTATGGAAATGTCAACTTTTGTCAACAAGGCTTAGAAAAACTGAACAATCTAATCACCAAGTGATATTTTAGGTCCACTATATTGATTCTATTAATTAGCCTGCGCTTCAACAGATGGTGCAAAAGCAACACAGGATTCAAATTTTAGAAGGCAAATGCAGGCGTACATCCAAGTTTGGAAGATATGTTTGAAGTGCAAACTTCCAGGTTGTCGTGATAAGAGGATATATGACAAGCACAACCTATGTGGTTATTTATACGCCACTGCGGTGCTCTAGACCAACTGGTTGTCAACAGTCAGATGAACAACCTGTTAATATTAGATATAGACCAGAATGTAGGTTCATCTGAGATCAAAACTGAGGGTCCACTTTCCAAGAAAGACAGGGAAGGAACCAATCCTTCAAGCAACAAATTCCAGTGAGGCATGCATATAATATAAACTCACATAATATAAACTCACAAGATGAGTCCAGAGTGTCCAATTTACAGTATTCACACCTTATCCACAGTAAATCATCCAGTACTTGAATGGCCTACACTATAATTACAGTGCTAGAAAACCTATACCAGCTGAATCATGTCCCGCCAACCCTGGTCCTGTAAAAGTTACTTTTGATATGGATATAAGGATATTTACAAGAGAGCACTGAAGCTTGAGTATCTTAGTGCATGATGAGAACAAGAGAAAGTGGCTGTTACTATACCACATTTCACAAAAGCTCATGTGCAATCAGATGCTTTTACACAAACATGTAGATTTAAAGATAAGGCTTGGACCGAATTACAAGACCCTTATAATACAAATTCATTGATGCTGCTCTTTCTGTTGCAGAAGGAGCAGAAGGACATTCTGTTTCAAGTTCCTACAGTGTACAGGGTGTCCCAGAAAAAATTAACGGGCAAATACATTTGAACGGAAGTCGAGAAATAGACATCAGAATCCAAAATTTAAAATTCATCGTGTAGCCCATTTTATTCTACGCTAATTTGACTGGAATCGGTTGACTGATTGCAAAGAAATGAGCGATTACATAACGCATGCGTCAATTCACTTCATTCCAAGTTTGAAAGAAAGATCATTCAACACAATGTCATGGGCTTCACATTTTGTTCGGTGAAATCCTTTTCGTTTCTTGCAAAACATTTGAATAGGTTTTGTTCAAATTGGAAAACCTGCATGTTGAAAATGAAAGCTTGCATGTAAGACGATGCTCCTTACTTGTAAATATCTGTTTCCGTTAATGTTGATATAAATGTTGATTAAAGAATTTTGCATAAAGAATTCCCGCTGGCTTAAAAAATTTCTTACACAAATTAATGTTTTTGGAATATTTCAAAGAAATTCTAATGCAAAGTTAATTTTTTTTTTAAAACTTCAACATTAATGTTGCATGGTATCAAAAATCACACATATAAAGCTGAAAGCACTTGATCATTGTCATCCTTAGACTTGTCCAAGTCTTTTGGGTGTCCCCTCCCCCTCCCCAAAGTTATTAAAATACTATAGGCCTAAGCACGTCCACAATACCCATATTCATCCAGGCGATCCTTTCTATTTATATCCACTCACTAATCTTAGCCACGCGACTTACTAATTAGTTAAGATAATGTATACTCACACTTTAATGCCAAACCCCAGGGTCAGTGTTATGTTACAAACCAGAGCTAAACTTGTAATTTTGTATATTTTCTTTTTCACCCTCTACAAGGTCCGGGCGAGTCATGTGGATGACCACTACTGAAATGTACATGCGAGAATTTGCAGTGCAACACATGGGAGCGAGCTGGCTAATCTGTCTCAATGGATGACAAACATGCATTACATTTCACTGTGCGGAAAAAATCTACATGTCGCAAATTACAATAGTATGTGAAATTGTTTCAGTTTTTATGGGATGCAGAACTTGGTACATATTATGTTAACTCAGAATGATTATACAAACTGATTTCATCGCATACATTTTCATGGACTACAAGTATGAGTTGTTAAATTACACGAACATACTACTTCTATCGCCCTAAAAATAAGAATTATCCCAGATACTGTTAACAAAAAATTGACTGCATTAATTAATGTTTTGTAAAACCTAAAGGTATAGCACCAATTGCAAAATTGAAATCTGACAATTTCATATTTAATTTTCTTCAAGGAAATGGCATCAATTCCACAAAAAATTCATGCCACCTAAAATGATTATTTGGTAAAAAATTATCATCAATTTCAAGGCAGCACGGCTTTACTTTTTCTTCAAGGTAGTGTATATCAATTCAACAAAAATTTGTGCCACCAAAATTAGTAATTGGTAAAAAGAAAGTCATGAAAGTTTTTATGCTGTAAAAACTTTGATGCAAATTAATTCATTAATGTTTCCACCTCTCAAACTAAAGTGTGATACTCATGATTGTGCAGAATCAAAAATGGAAAAAAAATAGTTTAGTAAGTCTCAGTACAACACTTGAAATTATCCAAATTAAAAATAAGGACAATTTGGTAATGAAATGCAACCAATAATAGTACATAAAATACCACTTTCACAGACAATTAGCTTCAAATTTCACACTAGTTTGGTTGAACTACAAATAACCAGTTCTATGAATACTATAAAATCAGGGTTGGTTTTTGCCGGCAAAAACCTGTTTTTTTGCCGGCAAGGGTGGCAAAAACTGGCAAAAACTCACTTACAGTCACTCAAATATTTAAAAGTAAGACAGAAAGCTCATAAACAGTTAACACAAATCTTTAAATAAATCATTCAACATATTTTTTGTCTCATCAAGTCCTTAAAATGAATAAGTTTTGAATTTGATATATGCCACATTTCGGTTAAATGCACTTGAGCAATGAAAACGCATGCCTTTAATTAATTTCTTAATATGTTACAAAATCTGGACTTGTTACACTCAGGAAATTACTGGCAAAAACCGTTTTTGCCAAGCGGTTAAAACCACGGTTTTTCCACCTGCGGCAAAAACCTGCGAACCCTGTATAAAATAATACAACATTCCACTATATAACGGAATAGCCTCTGTTAATTTAGAGGTAGTGGTATCATTTGGGATTCAGCTGAACTAAATATATTATAATACTAAAATAGGTATAGTTAAATAATGTGTTTTTACAGGGAGAAGTATCACTGGGGATTCAGCAAGTCTACACTAAGTCGTATTCTATTATTATGTTGAGGAAGTGAAAAACAATAATAATAAGTAACAGTGATTATTATGCCATGTTTTCTAGCAACTGGAATATTATAATTACAAAGGTTATCCCTGAGGTTTTATCACACAGTCACAGTGTAGGTAAAATATAGAACTTAAACAATTTCAATACCAATTTCAACTTCAAAACATGATTAACAATTATAGACTTACTCAATTATAACTATATGTAATTGTAAATTTTCATTCATGAACATATTTGGAATTAGCATTAAAATGCTTGTTTGTACTAATTAAAATGAGTATAAACAGGCATAGTATTGGTTCAGTGATTAACTCTATCTTGATATTTTGAGAAAACATCTTGAAACTTGGCCTTTTTATGCTGAAGCCTATGGGTAGCATGCAGAGCATTATTCAAAACTCATTAATTAATGAATTAACTCATTGTAGCTGCTATATATGATTGATATAACATACATTTATTCTGGTTAACAAGGACTGCTTCTTTGAGAAGCATATTTACAGTCACTGGATGTTTATAACCTGGTTTCTTGCAATTTTGAACTTTTCAAGACTTGACACTGACCAAGGAAGCAGACAAGGGCTGATACACATTTGGACATGACGCACCTCACTAAATTATCTTGATGGAAGCAAGATATCAGAATTCCAATTCAAAAAATAATGCACTGTCTGGCATAATGATCATCATTATGCTAGGAGACCAGCAAGCTGTCATTTACGGTGCAACAAACACGCTCTTGATGACTGCAATGCAGAGAATTTGAATTGTGCATGCAAACTGTATTATCCAATGCGATACTGAATTGCATTACCCTATATCTGCATCTTTGGACAGTAGCCTTGGACCCATCCAAATTGAAAGAACCAGTATCAAAAATTTGCATTATTTGTGCATTTTACAGCCACTCCATACTCATGACAACACAGAGTACAGTAAATCTGCTATCTACTGATCATAACATAAATATGCACGCACACACAGTTTGTCAAATGGGCTATATCATTTGAAATTCATAGACCCCTATATGGAAGACATGATGACCTTAATCTCCAACATGGGATGCAGATTTCAATGGAGTCACGCATTCAGGTAACCCCATTTGAAATTCACACTCCCTGTGTGGAAGATAAAGGTCATATTTTCCATCGGGGTGTATGGATTTCAACTGGAACAGCCCATAACTTATCAAATCTGAAATCTGTTGTAGCATACAATCGGCATCGGGCACAAGAGCACAAACTGAATGAATCTTGTGGGTCAGCCTTCATTGGCACTTCAATGGACTGCAGCCAGGGTTCACCAAGAACCAAAGAGAACCAAACTCGGCATTAACCTCGGTTTGTCACATATGGAAACTAAAACAGCGTACCTTCGCCATTTATCTTGGCACAACCCCAAAATGGAGCAATATTTTTTCTGTGCTTGAAATGTTACAAATATTTGCGTAGCGCTTTACATACAGAACACAAATTAAACAAGCACACACTCAAAATCCAGAGAAGATATTTTCCCCTTCCCATAATCCTTTGCAACATGATGCATCACCACATTACTATCAAATGACAATCCTGTTACTTTCATGTTGAGAAGAGAATGGCTAAACATGGGTCGATAGTCCGTGCAGATATAAACATAGTTTGCAAGATCTAGCTAGACGTGCTGTTACTTTGGGTACTTCTTGTCACTAAAAAGACCCATATTGCACTAGACAGCAAATCAGTATAGAAAATTGAAATGAAAGAAATGCATTATGGGAAGCGTAAGATATCTTCTCTGCTTGAAATCAAAGTTCAAAGAAATAATCCAGAAGTACGCTATTTTTTCCTCCATAAGGAATACACACAGCAGCATTATATTGGTACTCTTTGGGCAACAAATTGCATTTTGTAAGAGCACACTTCAAATGGATTATTCCATTTAAAATCCACACCCCTCTGTGGAAGATTAAGGATATGTTTGGGAGTATGGGAGTCAACTGTAATTGGTCAGGGCTAATCATTTTGAAACCCATACTCCCCCTGTATTATGATTTTACCTATATTACTCCACAACTGGAGTGAAGTATTTAATCAATTCAAAACTCATACTTCCCCTGTGGAAGATATTTCCAAAATCTTCCACATAGGGAGTGTGGATTTTAAATGGAACAGCCCAATGTACAATCTTGTTGGGCACCATACATTGCAATTTTTTAACAGTACACTTGTATTTTAACAGCACAGTTTAGAGATGCTATGAGGTAGGAATCGTAAATGTCATTTAAAAAAAATCTCAAATGGTCAAATTGTTTGCCTCTAGTGAAACTGGCTACAGTCTACTGATTGCCCAGTGGGCTATTCCAGTTGAAATCCATATACCTCTTAATCTCATACACAAGGGGTATAGATGGGCAATTCCAAGCATCATTCCGCAACGCGAAGTTTGCATATGCAAATTAGGGTCGTTTGGAAACGTTTTTCCCACCTTAATCTTTCACTTACCCAAAATAGTTCCACTTCCCATTATACTATTCACCTACCAAATTGGCTGCTGTATTAAAAAGAATTCATGTGCAAACTTCGCGTTGCGGAATGATGTTGCTTGGAATTACCCAGATTTCAAATCGGGTAAACCAATTTGAAATTCGCACTCCCAGTGTGGGAGATTACAGTCATATGGAAGGTCATACAAAAGTATACTCCACATTGCATTATATGCAAAGAACTTGTTCACACCAGGTAAATTGCTTTATTATTAGATTTTCTTGATGTGAATGCATCGGGGTGGCTATAGTGGAATTGAGTTGAATTGTGCCCTTGTGCCTTCAAAATTCATGATTTCAAGGTTATTACAAATATATCAAAGAAATTATTGCATTGTCATGTGAATACAAAAACTAAAATGTTGCAGGTTGACTTTCTAGGTCTGTTTGCAAAATGTGGTACGAATAAACTGCTTAATATTCTAATTGAGTTGATTATCACCAAAAAGTACTGTGTCTAAAGTTTGTTCGACTTATAATTGGAGAGAAAATTGAGATTTGTAACATCGTGCATTGATACATAATGGCATGCACACAGTTTGGCGCAACACTTACGCTAGTTGTGCGTTGCATAATGCATGACTGGCGCACGCTTATATGAATTTATGTGAGCATAAGTAGGGACTTTATTTACGTGTGCAGTAACAAAACCCGAATAATATTCGCCAATTATAGGCCAAACAAACTTTAGGACCTGTGACTGATTGAGAGTACAGTTACTGTTACGCATAAGTTTGCAAACAGACACCACTTACTTTGCCACATTAGATCACAAATGGATCCCACTTACTGTGCCACATATAAGGTCACAAATTTGGGGTTTATCCTTTGTGTAAGAGAGCACAAAATAATAATAGGATTAGGATTAGGGCTAGGATTTAGGGTTAGGGTTAGGATTACAGTCAAGATTAGGGTTAGGATTAGGCTTTGTTTCGGCTTTCTTACACAAATTAAAGGATATACCGCAAATGGAACCCAATTTCTGCTACACATGAGGTTGCAATAGACCCCCATTATACTGCAACACATGAGGTCCCATGCAATGGACCCTAAATTAGTGCTACACACTAGTTTGCATATGGACCCCACTTTTAAGCTGATTCTGCACAGCAGTTAAGTGTCCTCCACATCATGCCAAATATATTCATGTTATGCAGCATTATCGTACTTCATATACTTCAAAATAATATGGATAATGCATAGATGAGGTACAGATAGCTCACCAACCGGCAAAGTCCCTGTGCTTTGTATTCAATGAGAATTCTTGCATATTCATGAGGGTTGATCATTCTATTAACCATGTCTAGAATGTGCCTTCACATTTACGCTACAGAAAGTTGTGTGCCTTCCCCTTTATGCTCAAAAGAGCAAAAAATATGCGGTTGTGGGCGTACCAATTTTGCCTATTGCACTTCATGGAACACTCGGCCCTCATTAACAGATGATGCTGGAACTTTGCCAGTTAGTGAATCGACTGTAGTTTATTAATCCATGGGATGATGTGACATCTATTTATACTTGGAACGTTTTCCTATTTTCCAAAATTTTCCAAAATTTTCCTATTCTGTGTTTGCCTCTTTAGATAATCAGCTTAACATTTTTACTTTTTTGTGGACTAAATCTGTATTTTATCACAACAGAAATGAACTATTAATTTTCAAAGTGAACTAAATTCAAGATTTTGTGTTTTGTGTACATCATCATACCATTAGACTGCCACATAACAACAGAAGGCGCCACTCACATAAACAAATGACATTACATCATCTGCAGTGACAAGTTATAAGTTGAATGGACAAGTAAGATATGAGCCTGGGGTGTTAATATCACATAGGCCAACACCATTGTCATCTTTATGTCGATAACCATTTTCCTCAATTTGAAAAATTTGCAGTTATAACGGGTCACAAATGTAGGAAATAATAGGAAAATATGCTCTTCTTTTGATCATTATTTCACAAATTTACCGTACAATTTTTAAAGCAGGCCATTTGTAACGGTTTTTGCATGAAATCTTCATGTACATTGTACACCCAAAACTTGTCCATTCAACTTTCAAACAGATTACTACCTATGCATCAGGGCTCAAAGAATATGGGACGATTCACACACACATTTCTTACTAGTGCAATAAAATGAGCGACACTCAATGGGAAGGGGCAATTTTTCATGCGAAAACTGATCAAATACCTCCATAAAAAAGCAAATTCTTTGAGCCCTGCTATTAAACCATCTTGCCTGTCTAATCCCTCCGAGGTGCATCCCTTCATCGCCACAGCTTCTCTACCTCTCCTTGTTCTTCATTTGGTCTCGAGTCCATCTCTTCATCTCCTCACCTGTCCCATCTCTCTAGATCCCTTTCTTCCTTTGGTTCAAGTTCATTCCTTCATCACCTTCCAATTCAATGGCTTCATTACTGATGGAGGAATCCGTTGCTAGGTGATGAGACTCGCCTCCTTTATCCACGGCCGACTCGTCGTCCAGTTGCTCAAAACGTGTCATGTTCATACTGTTATGGTCTTTTCGAACTATTTTAGGTCTGCAAGACAAAAATCAGTGTATCAATGTATCTTTTAATTCATGTGAAATTGCTACCCCATATTCCAAAATAATATACTACCATAGTCAATGTAATTAGCACCCTAGATTAATGCAGTGAACAGGGTTTACTTTAACGCACAAAACACGCGTATTTGCGTTCAGGCTTTTTTCTATACTCCTTCAAGTCCATAGTCCCAAAGTCCAATGCGTACAAAATCTTGAAAACGTACGCGTTCAGATATTGCCCGATATGTAGGGCCCATCACATTTTGTCAGCATCGATCCATGGATGTTTTAGTGATTGCGAGTCTCTAAAATTGTATAGTGTCAGTTTGAAATCTTGTAAAGTGGGTTCGGGTCCTTTTTCTGTTTAAATGATGCACCAAATATGTCTTCAATTGGACTTTAATTTTGCAAAATTTTCCCACCCAGGGGGAACATCCCCCTCAGAAACCCCCATGCGTAGCGGATAAACAAGTGACCATTTTCGCTTCTGCTTTAGACATTTGCCAATATAGGTCCCATGTTTAACACAATTTATAGGTCTAATGGGGAAAACGTGACAACAAAAGGCTTTATGGACCGTCATTTCACAATTTTCGGCTTTTCAACTGTTCAAACTTAAATTTTACACACTAATAGTGCCAAAATGGTCCACCAAATCGCTTCAATTAGGTCTTCATTTTGCAAAATTTTTCAAAAGTTCTAAGGGGGGGGGACACCACCCTGCGTGAGTTGATAAACAAATGGCCACTTTCACTTCTGCTTTCGACATTTGCCAATTTATGTTTAACACAAGTTATAGACCTACCATAAATAGGGAAAACTTGCCGTCCACGAAAAACTAACATTAATAGTGCCAAAATGATCCACCAAATTGCTTCAATTAGGTCTTCATTTTGCAAATTTAAGTTTCTTACTTCTCAGGGGGCATTTTTAAATATATTTTTTTCTAAAATTGCCCCCACCCCTTCTGACTGCTCTAGATCCGCCACTGCTCCAAACAGTGGCGTATATTTCTTTTTTACTCGGGGGTGAAAATGCTCTTGAAGTATAGTGAATCCAGAAGCTAAACTGTTGAAATATGGTGCAAAAGTGGAATAAATTCGCGCGAAAAAATGTGCACTTTTGTGGCTAAAATGCATGGCCAAATATGAGGTTAATTTGGTCAGAAACCCACATGCAGGCGTCAACATTGGGGAACGATTGTATGGACCATCCCACTGGCAAAATATTGGGGAGATCCCCCCTCCACCCCTCCGGATCTACGCCTATGGCTCCAAAAGCACACATATTGTTTAAGGTTAAATGCAATTGATTTTCAAGGCTTGATTCCAGAGGGGCGGAAGTTAATAATGGAAACAGCCATGCAGAAAAGAATGAACTCACGCGTACAATAGTGTATCAATCTGAACTAGAACACGGACAAACCGCGGCTCGTGAGTCATCCTATATGTTGCAGGGATAGGGAAGGGGCGACCATGGTAGGACCATATGGGCTGATATGGGGGTGGGGGTGGTGATTGTGGGCAGCCATTTTCGGCAATTTTCCTTTGGATTTTCTAAATTTTCAATTTTTAAAATTATCCTGGATGATATCTGTCGTGAAATAAATCAATGCTTCTATAGGCTATAATAGCCCTAGAATGCCTATTTATACCCTGATTATGCAATATATAGGCCTACAACAATAACTACAACAACAGTAACAAAACCAACAACCAATATTTTGTTAATCTAATTTGTAAAAATATATTCATAGGCCGCGCCTAGACTAGTATAGCCTAAAAATTCCTGAATTATATAATGAAAAAAACCGGCAAAAACAATCAATCGCTGCAGTCAGAAAGAACGAAACGAACAAGAAAAAAGAAAAAAGTGAGAGAAAAATAAAATAAAATAGATGGAATGGACCACATAGGGACTCGAACACGTACCAAAGTTTTCCAGCTCAAAACTATAGTATTATATAGTCGAACGTAAGCCCAGCGCTAACCGATTGAGCTACTGAGTGATCTGTGAAATCGATTGATCTCAAACTGACTATTATGGAATAGTGCATACCAGGCTCTTATGATAAACAATTTCATCACCGCTGTAAATGTCGGAGGTATCGATGGCGAAAAACCTCGATTTTTGCAAAAGTAGCTTAAATTTGGAGTGAAATTCAAATGGGAAAGGAATCGACATACTTTTGAGAAATAATGTAGGCAGTTAGAAATCAAAATTAATGTTCCACAATCCAGATATCGATAATGTAACATAACAGCGTTTTGTGGTACAAGATTCTCGAAAATTGTTCCCAAAAACGGGCTAATAAAATTTAATCGGTACTGTTTTTGGTTCTTCCCCATGGCAACATTATTTCTTTGGTCGATTTGTAGTTCAATACAAAAAAGGAGAAAACAATCACTCGGCGTAGTTTTATACAGAGCGAATATTTGAAAAAAACTGCATGGAACGTGTTTTTGATCTTGTGAACACGGTGCGTAAAAATGATTTAAACAAAGGATTTTCAAACGGATTCTAAAAATTTGTATAAAGACACAAAAATAATGTTAAGATACGTCCATGCACCAACATTTGATTCGCTGCGATATTTGATTGCTGAGAAAACGCGGTTTTAGAGAACAACTTTATACGTCTTTTATACGTTGCTTATACGTTTCTTCGTGTAACCTTAAAATGTTTTCAAAAGTAATATTATAAAAATACCCCTTGGGCAATGTTTTTGACTAGTTCAGAGGAAAAATTCACAATTGAAAGGGTCAAACAAATTTGAAAATACCCCTTCAGCAAAATGCTTAAAGAAAACCCTGGCACTGAAGTCTATAATGCCCTACCACATGTACTTGAGTCTATAGGCTGCTACAGACTTTTTAGTGGATGTAGAATATTTGATGTAACATATCTTTGTCACATAATCTACCACAAAGGATGTAGTCACCCCAAGAAGATACCTTACAACTGAACTGAACTGAACTGAATCTATTCCCATTCTATTTCAGGGAGGTAAATAACAAGTAAAATTTTGTGCAACTAGGCGGGCAGCTCCATTGTTGTTGCCCACACAGTTGAAAAGATCTCAATTTACCTGCCTGTTCTATTTCCAGTAATGTATTGAAAACTTCTAACAAATAATATATTCCACCAGACATTCTACATAACATATTATCGGTTTTACACCATCAAACATTTGTTAGAACTAAAAACATTACTGGAAATAGAATGGGAATAGATTAAATAACGAAGACATATTACATCACATATTCTACGTCATATATAATACTTGAGCCAACATGACTTCTTAAGCAACAAATCAATTATTGATTAAATAATCCTTGTTTTCTGAAATTCTTTTACAACCAATGACCAATGACTCTAAAAATTGCAATATCAAAATTTTAACAAATTTTTTAAGTCCTCAATCTCAAAATCAGGTTTGCTATACATGTTCCAGTTTTTTAGAAATGTGTCACCTATGGACATTACAAGCCTTACCACAGTGGATGTAGTCACCCCACGAAGATATCTTGGCCTTCCCACAATGCATTTCTTCCAGTTTTATTTTCTGTACTGATTTGCTCTTTAGTGTAACATGGATCAATAGTGACCAAAACCTCAATTAACAGAGCTCGTCCAGATCTTGCAATTGAGGAACGTATTGTCACTATCAACCCATGTTGCATTGAATAATAAATCAGTACGGGGAAGAAATGCATTATGGGAAGTGTAAGATATATTCTCTGTTGTCGCCCATTAATTGAACCCAAACCTACCTAAGGAATGTAGCCAGAAGTAGTGGATCTATCGTCCTCTCCTGCTCTTCCGGATGAAAAATTCTGTAGATTTCACTGCAGGGTATCGCCACGACAATGGTTGCCATGATAGTAAATGTAGCATACCACATGAAGGATAACTGTGTAGGGAGGAATGGAGAGAAATTATAACATCTCTATTATAAAGCTGTTGGTCCTGTGTACATCACTGCTATTCAAAAAGAGAATGGGGGGGACCATACCCGGTTCTGATATCTGCAATCAATCGCATGTTCCAATATCGTGCATAGTTAAACTGAGATATAGCATGTATATAGGAAGAAGAAGAAGAATGCTTGTTGTACTCTAAGAATATATTCACTCCATCCTGTAATACACCATGATCAGAACGCGACTGTCCCAGTACTGTCAGGTTACCGTCCTGCAGGAAGTGACCCACTTCTGATATCCGTAAAGAATTTACATAGCAGGACCTAAATGAAAATAATCCGCACTTCGTAAGGCTTTCTTAGTTATCTAGAGTTGCTGTCTATCAATAGAAACAACACATCTACACCATGCATGCAACACACTGTGCACACAATACATTGTTGTGAGGCCAAAAAATGTTGTCAATTTCCCTCAACCTACCTTATATAATCCTAAGGAATCTTCTATATTGTCCTTGTTTACTATTGCACCAATGCTAATCCATAGACCAAGTACTGATCCACATATAACTCCTACTAGCGTTCCTCTGTAAAACAGTTGAAGATAAAGAATTAAATTAATCCTCTCGTAACATTTATTTTCATGTTCTAAGTCAATTTTTGAACAGGAATGGGTGACAACTAATACATGTATATTAAGGGGACAATAACACATATATATCGTCGGGTGTATTACATAGTGACGGATGTTAAACTTCGCCAGAAAAAAAGTTTTTGATTTAGACACGATCAAAGAGTACGCCGATTTGTGATCAACCATAGCAGAACACTAACAAGTAAAATCCTCCAAAACCTGCTGTATTTTAAAAAACTAGTATCTAAAGTATCTTGAAACATCTATCACATGAAGAATTATTCGCTATTAAATCAGTAAAATGATTACAAAGTTATATGTCAGTATGTAAAAACGTTGCACCCTAACATCCGTCACACATCCGTCACTATGTCTTGCGCCAATATCTCGCACGCTAATCTGGTCTCTCGTGTTGATCTATGGACATACGTCACACATCCGTCACTATGTCTTGCGCATAAAAGTCGGATCAAGGAAGGACTTGAAGCATCCGTCGATGCGCTTATTATTAAACGCTTTTTCATGATAAAACCGACTCGTCACGAGTGCCCACGACACATGGCATATTGTATTTGAGTATTTACTCCTGATCTTACTAGTTCTCACTCTCATGATATAGCTAATCACACAAGCTGTAACTTCTTTTTACAAAACGCCAATGATTGTATTCAGTTTTTACCAATTTACACTGTATTATCTGTCAATTTGGAGCCGCCTCTAAACGCCTCTGAACATATTTTCAATAACCTACTCATTAAAAAGGATCATATTTTCATTTTTTATTACTTAATCATCCCTTTATATTGTAAAGCTTTGAAATAATGTCTCTAAATAATTGTCGAATCAACTCGAACCATTAAAAATTTATTAAAAGTGATATTTTACTGAAATAATGATCCATTGAATATCTGCTCGACGTAGACGTTTTTGGTTTATACCCAGTTATCAACATCCGTAAAGAACTCATGTAGGTTTCAATGAACAATATTGAATTACGTACGTTCAAATTGAAAAATAATGTTTTTACATAGTGACGGATGTGACAGATACGCCATACAATTTAGTTGTTTTTCCGAGTAAACAGCGTTTTACATAGTGACGGATGTTTACATACGTCACTATGTAAAACGTCGGGTAATGTAATCTATCAACATCCGTCATTTGCATAATTAATTAACTAATTAATTATGCAAACTTGAGCTTCAAATCTTGGTAATATTATACTACTCACTATTTAAAATACATTGGCCAATTTTCATGAAAATGACAAAAATCAACATCCGTCACTATGTAATGCACCCGACGATATGATTATTATTTATATCAGCCTTCTGAGTGGTACAATAAAAATCTGCGTATCACAGTGTGTCTTCAAATTAAGTACCAAAATGAGTACAATATTTAAAAGAATATGATGCACAGATGACGTCCACGCCTCGAAAATGGTGAGGTCATCACTCTGGATCACAGTGACCTGATGATACATTTTATCTCGCATCACCACTCCCATCACCCCACATCACCCATCAACCTCTTCCCCAGTGGAAACACACTGATACATCTGTTAAAGAGTACCAATAATTACCACCTACCTTGCATTAGCCCTTGGCCAGAACATGCCAAGTAGAAATGCAGCCACCAGAGGTCCACCTAAAGCACCAAATATACTATTGGCCATGGATATCAGGGTGCCCATCTTGGAGGCTAAGAAGGCTAAACCAATGGCTACTACACCAAAAAAAAAATAATGCTGAAATCATGAGAGAAAAGTGTAACAAAATGAGTTACTTATAGGTATCTTGTATAATTAGTCTAGGTATCATTTCTTTTCCTGCTATTATAATTCATTCATGTCATTTTTTAGTGTTGATATTTACCATAAAATACCGTAAAAACTCAATAGTTAGCATATGTGCTTACTATCGAGCGCTTTTGAAAACATGAACTTTACCATCTGAGCTAATATGGGGCCCCCCATGGACCAGATCGTGTCACATTTGCAGGTTTACTTGTTCGTATATAACTATATGTATCTATGATTTGCTCATAACCCTTTATACTTTTGTAGATGGGGCTCGTCATGTTTGCATGTTTTAAAAGCGCTCGATAGTAAGCACATGTGCTACGGTAGTACAGATGTTGCCAATGTGATATGAATGTTTCACTCCACTTTGAAAGATTTAAGGAATCCCCTAGCAGAATTCCCTGCCTGGCAGCCTGGAACAACCAACATTTTGGATTTGTCCTTTTTTCTATAGCGTGTTCCAAAAAATTTATTTTGTTTTTTTATGATTTTCTCCAAAATTGTTATTGCACCAAATCTGTGTTTTTATTTAGATTCTAATTTCCTTTCCAAAAAAGTATACTTTTATCTATCTTGCATGAATGTTTAAGAAGTTGCAACACTTTTAATTAATGTTATTCTTGGAGTGCACAGTCACAGTAAAACCTTAGTCTCTGTCTGAACTTTTTGCGGGAGGTCTAGGCCACATTACTATACTGTGTCTTGTGTCATATTGAGAGCTGTTTAGAGTGCCATTTAGTGTCTGACCGATCAGGTCCTTATCTGAATCAGCCGATCAATTTTCTCTTTGATCAGCCAATCTCATCACCGATTACTAATTCCCCAATATTATAAACAAGTATTACCATGATTATATATGCACTGAGCATAAAAAACACATTCCCGTATTCATTTAAAATACTTAATTTAACCATGATTATTTTAAGTTCAATTTACCTTTTCCCCCTAATGTCCTAGGACGTCGAATCATTCGATCACCCCCATTTAATATTGTGTTTACGTTCATACAAAATCCTTGTGTCAGTATGAGTTTTGCACACGGCACGTAGCTCTCTCCAATCTGACACGCACATGTTAACCCGGAAGTAAGAACTGCAGTTGTACATGCATGTACATCATGTTTGTCTGTTGGTCATACGTAGTATTATACCAGGGAAGTGCCTATAGTGGCACTTCCCTGATTATACACATGATACATGCGGGAAATTACCTGATTATCTCAGCTGTGTGCATGAGTCACGGTATGATACATGCAGGGAAGTGATACATGTAATAGGTTTATAGCCTACAAACTTGTTTTTTCTTTCGCCAAATTTTGCTTGATTTAACTAGTCCAATTTTCAAAATTCAAAGAAATGTACCAATAAATGAATACTTGTTAAGCTTCAACAATTACTTTTATGATACTGGGTGATCATCGGTGCATTACATCAGCAGGTGAAGGAAAGATCTGCCGATGCTGATCACCAATAAGCTAAGGACGGGCGTACAGTTAGTTCTACGAATATTCTCTGGAACACGATTAACCTTATAGCATTTAATACTGTGTTGTTTGCCTTCTTTTATCGTGAGTTAAATGCACAGTACACTGCATGGAAGAGACTCATCCAACGATAGGCTTCCAATAGATCAGAAAACCGCAAACAAATTGTATGGCCGGATTTCAACGATCTCCACTTCACCGGCCACTTCACATGATAGGCCTACTTAAGCAATCAATATAAGTACTTATGCTCATGTATTAACTTGGTAATTGGTGATCACTGATCCCCAGCCATCCCAGACAACATGATTAGGACTTATACAATAAATTATTAGGCCTATAATAGGCCTGAATCCATTTGTTATATTTTATACCAATTATTTATTATTATTATTATTATTATCATTATTTTCACTGAATCATCCTTGAATTTTCGGTCAAGCAACTTTGAAGACAGAAAATTCAAGGTACACAAAATTTTGTGTTGAGATCAAAGGTTTAATATATACAAATTATTTCTACAGCACAGATGAATTTCCATTGTAGGTATTACTTCAAAACTTCATATAGCTACAGTTTATACTTTCGAACATGTTCCATTTTATTATTACAGGTATATTGTTGGACATGAATGAACCCCTTAGAAATATTAAAAGTTTGTTGTTTTGTTATTTGTCGCCCAACTTTTTATTTTTATTTTACTACAAGCCTAATCAGTAATGTATCATAATCGTCATTATTATTCGTCTACCAGAAGGATCGATCATAGTTTGAGTCTTTAGTATTTATAGAGTAAACCAAAATATTTTCCCCTTATACCAAATTTATATTAATTAATTCGGCGAAATCCAAGTAAAGGGGTGGATTTACAGCATGAATGAATTTAGTTTGGCCTATCATTTTTGATGAACTTATAATAATAATGCTAAATTTCAATGTTTGCTAAAACAATTTCGAGGAAAATGTGTTATTGATTCACATCCTTTATTTGGGCTATCAATCATGTTGCGTTGCGGTTGAATTTAGTTTGCTAATACATTTGAGGTATTAAGATAAGAGGGTCGTTAAGTGCTTATCATAACAATAGAAATTGCCGGTGCATATCATAATGATAATTCCCATCTACCGATGTTCCTCCCGATAGTTCACAAGCGTAGTACTCGCATACCTAGTAAAATATCGTTATTGGTATTAGGAGTCAAAACTTATTAGGTCGATTAGGATCACGAGAAAATTTATGGAAGTAACTGTATGTCTCTCCTAACAATTGGCCCGATTCGGAACCGATCTGATCGGTCAGACACTAGTGCCATTAGTGCATTTACGCGGTTGTGTCGCAAGTGTATGGACAATGCACCCTTCTACACAATGTGTATACACCCCGCATGATTAGGTTAGCGTGCACTTTTGAAACTACCACATGACTTGACTCTCAACTTGAGACATGATAGCTTTACACAACTTGCCAAATTATGCAACATATGCAAAGAAACATTCCAAGGTTTATTGCAAGAAGGCCTTATCTGCAATAGCTGAATATATACATTTAACAATTTCTGCATTTTATATTATACATGATACCTGGCAGCTATTTCTTACATTCAGGTGTAAGTGCAATAAGGCTGTCTGCAATAGCTGCCCTATAGATATTGAACAATTTCTGCATTCCATATTGTACACATCTGACATCTGGCAGCTATTGCAGATGTGAATTGCTTGCACTAATCCCTCAACATGCTCCTCCTGCTAATATAATAGGGCTGTTCACAAACTACTACAGACCATGTATCAACTGTCAAAGTCTCCGTGCATTGTATGCTGTGAATTCTCGCATATTCATGGGGTCGATTGTTTGATTGTGCCGTGTCTACGATCATGCCAGTGTTGCTTGCGATAGAGCATTGCGTGTCTTCGTGATTACGCGATAGACCATAAAAATACACATTTAAGTGCGTAGCAGGTTTGCCTGTCGCATTTCATGGAACAATCGGCCTCATTATCAGGTGATGCTGAGACTTTGATTGCTTGTTATTTTTTTTGTCCATGGGGCTGTTATTGACAAGGCTGTTGTCGACAATATGCAATTTTCCTGATTGTCGACTAGCATGGACCAAGTGTGACTAAAAAAATAGTCCTTAAAAATATTATAGATAAGCTTAACATCGCCATTATTTACCATGAATAACTGTGCATCAGACTTCTATTTTCATTCGTAAGTGGTGCAGATCATCTTTCCATTCCTTACAATTCTAATATTCTGATGCTGTGTATATAGGGTGTATGGTAATATTTTGATGTATAGATAAAGAACGAATAACATGGTCTCTGAGCTTAAATTTTTTACTTTATTGATATATTGCTTTGTCGACAACTTGTCGACGTCGGATCTTGTAATTTGATGATTGTCGACAATGAAAATTCTACTCGACAACAGCCCTACCTGCTAACCACTGGTAGACAAAATTAAATGAATACTTACATAAACACTTGGTTATCAATGTGTCTTTAGACTCGTTGCTTGTTGATGTGTTGTTATGTGTGGATTTTTGTTGCCTCCACTGCCTGAATGGTTTGATGATGTCAACTAGCATCACAGCTGTTAACGCATTGATACCAGATGATACAGTACTGTCCAATAAAATAAATTGAGAAAGTTGATATTCAAGAATTAACCTTTTTTATTTAAAAAAAAATAAGCAGTGGTAAAAATTAATGCATCAAAACAACCTGTTCATACAATAGTCTATTTAGCTACCTCCAGTCAACGCCACTAGCTTTAAACTTCAGCATGTTACTTGGTGCGTGTTCATACTTTTACATGTGCAATCAAAGTGGTGCATATGTACATGCAAGAAGCAACGCTAAACCAACATAGCACATGCTGAACTTCAAAGTTAGTGCCACTGACTGGAGGTAGTGATATATAAAAAGAAAAATAACTAAAACCACAATTACAGCATCTTTCAGTTCCATAGGCTTCAACATAAAAAGTCCAAGTCTTGAGATATTTTTTTCAAAAAAATCATGAGCTATCTCAAGAACCACTGAACCAATACTACTACTGTTTGTCCTTATTGTAAAGCATTTTTCATGCTGATTCCAAATATGGTCATGAAAATGTACAATTCTGAAATTTTTGAATCTTGAATTTCTTTTTGTTTTCAGCAACTGATAAATTGCATATAACTTGGTAACGAGAATTTGCATCAAAACAGCATTTTGGAAGGATCAGTATTACTATTAATAGTAACTGATGCAAAAAAAATAAAATTAAATATTTCAAATATTAGACTCATTTCACCTGATCATGTCACAGTATTGTTCATTAACTTGGGATGGAAAAAAGTTTATGGGTGCATGCGAAACAAAATATCTCAAAGCAAAATTTTGGGATGCCAAACAGACACCTGATCAAAAAGATTGGTCTTTAGTACACAACTATTGGGCTAAACAAAAGTACATATTACCATGACACCGCCTTTGCTGCGTCAAAACTTTGGATTTTTCACCATTTCAACTGCTTTTGGATGAAAATTGTTGGGGATCTGGAATTCCAAAATTGTCCTAAGGGGTGTGTTTTTCAAATGGAATAGCACATTTAATCTCTAACCACAACAGGTGAAATGTCCATCCTATTATACATTGTGGTACCATACTGGAATTGCACTTGCCATAGAAAATGTACACAAAATCCCTCACATCAACTTTCAATTACTTGCTTAAGGTTACACGAAGAAACGTATAAAAAAACGTATAAAAGACGTATAAAGTTGTTCTCTAAAACCGCGTTTTCTCAGCAATCAAATATCGCAGTGAGTCAAATGTTGGTGCATGGATGTATCGACATTATTTATGTGTGTTTATACAAATTTTTAGAATCCGTTTGAAAATCCTTCGTTTAAATCATTTTTACGCACCATGTTCACACGATCAAAAACGCGTTCCATGCAGTTTTTTTCAAATGTTCGCTCAGTATAAAACCACACCGAATGATTGTTTTCTCCTTTTTTGTATTGTACTACAAATCGACCAAAGAAATAATGTTGCCATGGGGAAGAACCAAATACAGTACCGATTAAATTTTATTAGCCCGTTTTTGGGAACAATTTTCAAGAATCTTGTACCACAAAACACTGTTATGTTACATTATCGATATCTGGATTGTGGAACGTTAATTTTGATTTCTAACTGCCTACATTATTTCTCAAATGTGTGTCGCTTACTTTACCATTTGAATTTCACTCCAAATTTAAGCTACTTTTGCAAAAAAATGAGGTTTTTACAGCGGTAATGAGCTTGTTTATCATAAGAGCCTGTTATGCACTATTCCATAATAGTCAGTTTGAGATCGATCAATTTCATGTATCCCCCAGTGGCTCAATCGGTTAGCGCGCCGGTCTCACGTTCGACTATAATATTAAATACTATAGTTTTGAGCTGGAAAACTTTGGTACGTGTTCGTGTTCGCCCCCTCCCTATCCCTGCAACATAGGGCCTATAGGATGACACGAGCCGCGGTTTGTCCGTGGCCCTAGTTCAGATTGATACACTATTGTACGCATGAGTTCATTCTTTTCTGCATGGCTGTTTCCATTATTAACTTACGCCCCTCTGGAATCAAGCCTTGAAAATCAATTGTATTTAACCTTAATAGGGGTATAAGTTTTTGTTTGAAAAAATATCACCCCTAAAGATTGCGAATCTATCCATAGCTAGCAATATTTAAGCAGCGCTTGTTTACTTTTTGAATACATCTGCTTTGGAGCAAGCAGATACACTGCAATGCATGATGGGATATTTACTACAGCTGCTGTGATCTCTAACGTTTCTACAACATACCTTAGTGTCCCTGCAAATATACATGCTATAAATAGTCCCTGGTAACCAGGTATATTACCAAACTGTTGGCTTATAAAATAAATCAGGATCTGAAATATAAATCACAGAGGCGAAATAAGCAAACGTTATTACTATCTCTTCATTTTATTTTCAAATTGACTATGATTATGGACCGTATATGCTCCATTAAATGCCCCATCTAATAAGCACTTCTTATTAATAAGACAAATCTTATTAATAAGAAGTTATGACCGCATATCCGTTGTTATAAAATCTGATTGGATTACACGCATCACGTTTATTCACAGTATTATGAATAGTAACCTCAACTTCCACTTAGTCTATAATATACAAATATATACTGCCATGAGAGGTTCTGGTTAAAACTATGGGCCCGAGGTGAGATCAATAGTACTATTTTCCTGAAGGGCGCAGCCCCGAAGGAAAATAGTATTAATTGATCTCAACGAGGGACCATAGTTTTAACCAGAACTTCGAATAAAGGCAGTATATATTTGTTTTATATACTTCATTAATATGTTGTTTGTTCATTGATTGGTTAAAAGGAAATTATTTGACGTTTTGACTCTCCAGCTTCTATCCTGAGTGAACAGCACGACCAATTTAAGCACAACCTATATTTTACCCTTCAAAACAATCGAATAGGCTAAAATCGGGCTAACTAATTACAGCAGCGCCGAAATCACGCTATGGTAGTTTCGCGTATGCGTGAACTGTTCTGTCGCATCAAATGCGTGCACGCGGAAGGCATGGTCAAAAGTACTATTTACGGCTTGGAGGTACATTTACGGCTCATCCGGGACATTGCAAATACTATTTACGGCTTAGAGGTACTATTTACGGATAGGAGTACTGATGGTAGAACTATTTTTGGTCATGTGATCCACTTTTAACCAATCAATGAACAAGAATATATTAATGAAGTATATAATACCAAATTATAGTCAAATTTTCATTTAAAGAACCATTTTTGAAAAAGCACTGAACTAGTTAACAAACATTATTTTGCAGTGATAATGTTCCGTACTACCAATACATCACAGGGAATGAACACTATCTACATTGGTCTCCATTTGAAACCTGGAAGTGATATTTTGGCCCATCAGTTAAGCTTACGTAACAATTTTACTATTAAATACGTACCTCTACCCCTCCCCCAGGGCTATTAATAAAGCAAATACGGTATCTATATGCAATGAAAAGATATGGTTGCTCCGAACTGATAGCGAACAGTTCCAAATATTCCTAAGTTTTAGTGAACAATTAAACAGTAGAACTTTTTAGTATTCTTGAGAAGTAACATTAGTAGAATTTGTCCACAAGAACAGCAATTGACACTGCTTGTCTTGAACTCTACAGTCATGCAATAAAGCACCTTACTGGCTAAATAAACTATACTTTGAATTGAATTGAAATTGAATTGATTGAGTTAATTGTAGTACTATAAAATCTGCAAGTTATTGCAGTCTCTTCAGTGGATAGTACTCATGAACATTATCAGGTGTTCCCATATTTGGTAACATAACATTACAAGAGCAAATCTGATGCTCACCTGATCAGAAGATGTTAGATTTGGTGGTGATCTGCCTTCTTCAAGAATGAATGAGGTTACTGCAAGAAAATTTGAACAACATTAATGACATGCTTACACTTGGGTTTCAGAGAAGAACAACAGTCCCTTGCTCAGATTGACACGAGCGCCCTGTTAATGAGCGACATACGCGGAACTTTGTTTGCGCTGACCAACATTTTGACGCGTAATCGGCCAATGAGATTATGATTGCCAGACAATTGAATCAGCCAATAGTCCGATTCAGTGCGTCACCAAAATATTGTTTGTTGGATATTTGAATTTTGGACACACTCAGAACCCCACTTCCGTGTTTACACTGTGCACGCTTTCAAAATGTAAACAAGTGACGTTCTTCTTTGACAGAAACTGTAAGCAAACATGTAGCACATTTCAAAAGTGTGGCATTTTATATACAACAAATACTAAAGAGGACCGGAGCAGAAAAGATTGTTGAACTGTGCAAGTGTCACAGCAGTTTTGAACCCGATTGTAAGCACAGTGGTAGTAATTTTTGTACGAATGGAAAGAGAAATATATATAAATTTATTTTGTAAAATTAAGAAGGGATGGTAGCCACCAACCCCCCACAGTGTCATCGCCCCGATATCTCCATGGTAGAAATCGCCATGGTAGGTTGAATCCACAGCCACGAAAGGTCATTTTATTCCGACCTTATGAGACGCATATAATTAGCCAAGTGACCTGACTAAGGCTACTGACAATAGCCGGGTAATTGATTTTTTCGCTGTGTGAGTAAGCTTGTATACGACATTGCGGTCAATGGTCATACTGCCTACACTAGAGTAGTGAGTGCAGATTATAGCCTGCGCGCTGTAGTCCAGGGCCAACGCAATATAAAATTAGCGATTTTGGTCAGATTTTGAGTTCAAGACTCACGGCCGCTTCTCAAAGCGCAAAACTAACGACTATCATATCTGTTCAACACATATTTTCAAGTGTATGAGACCAGATCTGGTTTCTTGAGACGAAATCATTTACGGGAGATATTCATCATTTTGTAACCCTCTATCCGAAGATTTTCATCTGATATCAAAATCGTGCATAGCAATTCACATGTATCGATCCCGTGTATTCATTTTAGTGTCTCTGCTGCACTAGCCAGGCGATGTCGGTGTGCCCCCTATCCCTTCCCTTTGGTAAACCATGTCACAGAAAAGCTTGAGAGCTAATATATGATGAGTTCAGTTTTCTCAATTTGAGATATTGGCCAATATAAATGGTCTACTGGGCTATTCCAATTGAAATCCATACACCCTCTATGGAAGACATGACCTTAATCGCTCAAAGGTGTGAATGGGACTACCTGAATGGTTCAAATGGGACTACCGGAATGAGTAACCCCATTTGAAATTCTCACTCCCTATGTGGGAGATTCAGGTCATGTCTTCCATAGGGGGTGTATGGATATCAACTGGAATATAGCCCAATATAGTTCTTACCAGGTTCCACTGTTGAATTTACTACAGGCACACTTGGTATGGGGCCTCCTGCAATGAATAGAGAGAATTGGTATGGTTACGATAAGCATGATCAGGGCTTAGAAAATGGTGGGATCGTAGAATTGCAGATCCATGAAAATATTAAAATAAATTGGGATGACTTGTAAAATGCAATTAATTACCAAAACTGTCACAAGAAATGCTGCACTTGTCATTTTGTTTTGATGTACATATTAGTGCATCCAAAGATTCTTTTTCTAGACAGAGAAGCTTAAAACACCCCAAACCATTTCTGTGTGGCAGTGACACCAGTTTGCAGGTGAAACAGCTACCTCAACATGTTGAAGTCATAGTAATGTTAACACAAAGGTCTACATAACTCACAGGAAATTGCAGACATTTGCTCAGAGTTTTTCCATAAGAGCTCATAAGTTCCCAAGAACATTTTTCATAAGAACATTACAATGTTCTATAATGTATACTGTTACGCTTTTCATACTCAACATATAGCTACCGTGAATATTAGAACACATGAATAAGTTCTTTTACGTAGAGGTCCATGTAAGAAAACTCAAAACTGAAATTAACAAACGAGCAAAGTAATTCAAAATTGACCCAGCGCGAAAAATTACAAAAGTGAAAATTACCACTTTTACAGAAGCTTAATACTCAGTTTGTCTCTATTCCCTATTCCAGAAAAATACAGCACTAATTTTTGGGGATTAAAAAAAAATTATTTGCTCTACATCACAGCACATGCTAGGACAGCACGCACCTCTGTTGAACATTTCTAATCACCCAGAATTTTCTAAAAGAATTCTCAACCCACAGGAGGGGAGAATCTACACACCTTCCTGTATAGCACCTTTAGCACGACCATGTTCCAAAATGACACTACATATAAAATCAACCCTATAGACGAATCTCATTTCACGCATTCCTATATACACCTCACTGGCAGCCATAATTGGGTCCCCGTCTGCTACAATACACCCAAAATGTGAAATGATTCGGCCTTGGCGGGAATTCTAAACTGCATTCCATCACCCATGCTACACGTAGACAAAGAATGATGAAAGTTTACAACACAATACAATATAACATCGATTTTTAAGCCACCCAATTGGGCAGTCACAACACCTGTTGGTGCAGCGAGGACCCAGTCATGGCCGACCAAATCCTGACCATGACTTGGCTCGTGAGATTCGTCTATACATAGTTGAGCAAAAGCTATCACCAGTGGCGTAGCGAGGGGAGGAGGGGGACACATGCCCTGAGCACCACCTTTGGAGGGTACCAAAATGACCCAATTCAGCATTGATTCTGCGCCCATCAAAGCGATGAAAGCCAAAATTTTCAAAGATCAATTTAAGACCGATAATCAACTTTATTATAAAATTTATTAGAGGTATAGGCCTTATTTGTGCAAATTTTTGTGCACGCAATTGTTTCAAAAATTGGGGGGTAGGGGCGCCATCTTGTATCTTTGGGGCCCCATTATGTATCCTTAGCCCTGGGCGACATTACCTCTAGCTACGCCACTGGCTATCACACAAAAAGCAGGTCAATATTTGTCCCATTTGGTGCCGATCATGTAACCCTACATCTTGTTGCACTTATTAATAACTTACCATAATAGAAAGCATATATAACTAATCCTTCAAAAGCAGCTAAAAATGTGATGAGTACTGAGAACGGCAGATTCAGCCATATAGATCTGCAAATTGAAAAACAAATCGAAAGCAAATTTGTGATTGCTTCTGTGGAGTGATTGATCATGTAGTAGAGGCCAATGGGTCAACCGTCTTGTTGTCTTGGCCGGTGATCAGCTGATCAGCCAATCAGCATGATTGTTTATCACCTCTGTGTTTGGATCAAATAAGCTTGATGCACAGCACAGTGCAAACCATAAGAATTAAAAAAAACAGTTGTTGTATCATATCATATTTCAAAAATCATATGTATACACAAAAATGGCAGAAGAATATACACAAAGTGGCATAAAAGGTCTGCAGGATATCAGTTAGCTACAAACACAACCTCTGCACTCTCTCAATAATTTGAACCGAAAACGTCAAGCATGCATGAGCTCATGATCATCCCATTTCCAGGGCCTATTTGTAAGTCAACCGGGGAACACCTTCTAACCTGGGCCATCCCCACTTTCCAGAACTATGCCAGTTATATATACCTAACCATGGACCCAAGATGGGTCACGCACAGCAACCTCATTTGGTTGATAATGCATTTCTCAGTGCGAGTTCGTTTTTGTGGAACGGTCATTTTGTCCCCCCTTGCATGCTTAAAAACACTGGTCACATGTCGCTGACTGAAACACTACACAATGCAAGGTGTGCGACAAACAAGGACACACACAAGATTTTTCACCCTAAACTGTGGACCTACTTCCAACCGAGGACTGTCCTCGGTCTCAAACTGCTGCAAAAGACCTCAAATGCATGCTAGATGCTTTAAACGCTATTTCCCTGAAACCGAGGACCACACGTATGAAAACTACCGTCCGCAGAGGGTGATGGCTAAAATTCCGCTTTCAGATTATACACACAAAAAATCCGCCATTTTAGTCCACGGTTAGGCGATGAAAACATCATACACACGTCCTCGGTTAGATAGCAAAACACAATGTCCACGTTTGGAGGCAAACACAGACAGGGGTGTGTGTGAGGGTGCATCAGCATTTGTAAATGCCTCCAAACAAGGACCTACATAGATGGATACACACCATAAAACGAGGACACACCTCCAAACAAGGATGTCCTCGGTTTGAAACTATGACCAGGATGATGTAAATGATGGAAATATGCATATAAGATAGCATAATATAGGTCCCCATAGGAGGTATAGGATGGGTCGCAGTTGGATAGTAAGTTGTCTGGTGTGTCTGTGTGAGGTTCATGGTGTGTCGATTAAAAACAGGTGTGTGAGTCCTCGGTTATATCCTCGTTAAGTTGAGGTCCTCATTTGAACGTATTTACAAACAGGTGTGGGTGTGTGCATAGGGTGCTCCTAGCATACATTACCTAGTCACAATAACAGGTACATTGTACTTACACTTTAGCATCTGTCATACTGCGAGCTGATAGGATCCTTTGGACGGCAGTTTGACCAACTGCCCATAGAGGCAGCGAGTTTAGCCAACCTCCAATGACCAATGACGGGAAGGACATACGAGCGGTTAGATCTTTTGGAAAACTGCAACAAGAAAACAGTAAAAAGACTATTAATCATTTGCAGGTGACTGGTAGGATTATCTAAAACAACAATCACAAGTTCAAAATAACTTCATATCCCTCCCCCTACCCTCCCCCACATTAATTCATTTTGGTATATTCTGAAAGACTAAAAATTTACTGTAGACATGAGAAACCTTTTGAATTTTTTATGGTTAAGTGGAGATGATAAAATCTTAGAGTGTTTCACCAAAGCTTAATTCATAAACTCGATCACAGAGCGCTGCAATGCACTGCTTTAGAAAAGTGATGGGCAATAACCAAATTTTGCGATGCATCGCTCCTCGCTTTTGCATTTATACTTATCACGCCAATCACGATTACAGACGACAATTAAAATATTCAAAAGGCCACAAAATACATTTTTAGAACTTCCAGTGTTGTCAATAATTACAGCTTTCAATTAATTCATCACCAAAAGTCAAGAAAGTTGAGAAAGTTAAGAAAGGTAAATTAATTTGCAAAATAATAGATCTAGTTGGTAGGAAATGATTGGTTGATGCATTTACGTGACAAGCGACAACCACCAGGAGTTTTAAATTCTTCAAATTTTTCAACTCACAAAAACGACATACAATGTAATTTTTGCCTCATCCGTGGTTTCTATCGATTGAGCAGTTTGATGCTCTGAACACAGAAGTAAACACTGAGTATGCATGAGAATCGCTTTTCTGCAAAAGCAATTAAATATAAACTCAACTGTATACACCGGCGTGTCCAGGATCTGTTCCTGCGGGGGGCTCAGAGGGGCTTTCAGAGTTATGCGGGGGGCTTGATGGCTAAAATTGCCAAAAAACGGCTGATTTTACATGATTTTTAACAAAGTGCAGGGGCTTCAGCCTTCAGCCCCCAAAGCCCCCCTGGACACACCACTGGTATAGCATCATAGATTTAGACAGAACTATAAACCTACTAGAAAATGTCCAGTCTATCTTCTTCATGGTTGAATTCCCAGACATAGGCAAAACCTCCTGCTTTTATTGTTCCCATTATGATAACCATCAGGGTGGTCGCAAACATGACACAGAACATTATGACGTCTGTCCAGATTACCGCTTTCATGCCACCCTGTATCAAAGAAGAAAAATCATCATTCAGGGATGCAGTATATAAGTACCATTATGTGCAGGGTTGCCAAACCCGCGATTTGGTAGCCCAATTGGGCGACTTTTGAAGATTTTCCCCGCGACTTTTGACAATTTCCGGTCCCATAGAAACCCCTGGGTAAGAAAAAAATTGGGCAACCTTTCAACATGAGCTCCCGCGACTTCCGCTAGTTTCCTGCCCCATAGAAACCAATGGTAAAGAGAAAAATTGGGCGACTTTTCGATTATTTGACCCGCGATTCGGGCTGAAATCTTTTGGCAACCCTGATTATGTGACCCACTCTGACAAAACCAGGAACAAGTTGCATTTTTGACATTCCATGATTTGAATATCAATGTAAGCACTAGACAATATGCTTTAAAATGATACCAAAATTATATATAGCATCAATACTTTTCAAGATATGCATAATCTTGATATTTTTGCCAAATTGCTATTCTGAGTAATGGGCCAATTTGTTTCCCACCTTACACAGGATTGTATAGGGATTATCATAGTTCAACTGTTATTTATTTACTTAAATAAACCTCTTTTTAATAAGTACTTTCAAGGATTTGAATATCCTCTTAGTCCCAAATAGAGTAAAATACCACTAAATTAAGAATTGGATTTTTTTAAAGGGAATGTCATCTTTAAAGGCCTATAACTCAAAACAATTTCTGGCGACTTGTTCCGGGTTTTGTTGGAGCTGGTCACATATTTACTCTATAAAAGCCCAAATTTTATTAAATGCCCCCCCCTCATCTTTTTTCAAAGATAAGTGACCAAAATACAGAAATTAGGCCAAAAAAAAAAAAGGTTCGTCTCAAAGCTTGCACGTGCGTTTGTAAAATCCCACGATTTGACAAAAAACAAATGCGGAAATAATCGATGAAAAAAGTCAGGAATAAAAAATTTAAAAATCGCATTTCGCATTTGTTTTAAATTTCTCGTGAGCTTTGAGACAAACCTTTTTTTTTTTGGCCTTACCATGCCATAATATGTAGGCCACAAGAACGTAAGCTTAAAACTGGCCTGTCATGATCGTAAAATTGGATGGACAAATTCTATCCTAACTTACACATTTCCATCCTATTCATTGCATTGGTGGACTATAAACTTTATTAGATAAAAATGTGGATCCAAGATTGAAAAATGCAGAAATCCACAGAGGAAATTTTTTAAAAAAACCACAGAAATCTGTGGAAATACTGAATTTTAAATTCTTGTTCATAGAGTGCTTGCACAGCCTGCAAGGTCAAAATATTGTTCCGATGTATATGTGATTTTGCTGGAGGACCACAAATGCACTGTGCATTAAAATGGGCAATAGGGGAAACTCAGGTTCATAACATTCTGGCCCTGAAAATGTTCAATTATATCCAATTAATATTTTCACCAGAGAAATTATCCAAACATTGTTTCTCTATTTTTTCAGCAAAAACTCACAATTGTAATGGTGAAATTGTACTTTCAAAGAAAAGTTTTCATGTAGCTGTAGGCCTACAGCATGACTGTACATTGAAAACTATGTACAGAAAACTGTGCTTGCTCATGTGTGTTGTTTTTTTTGTCATTCAGCACACTTGACTGACTTCAGCAAATGTCAGTATAGTCATGGAAATTCCATGGTATTGTTTGCCCTATTGATGACCTACTGTGCAACAGTCCAATAGAAGATCTCTGTGTTGACTTACCAATGTAGTATAGAGTGTGCATACCAAGCCAGTGATTAAAATAGTTTTCCACAAGTCAAAATTAGTCACTGCAGAAAAGATAACAAAGAATAATTTGATAAACTTGTAAACAGGGAATCATGCATCGTGAACCAGAACAAACACAAACACTGTGGAAACTGAATGTAAACATAACAATTAAGAGAAATGGATAGTTCAACCATCGAGCTACTAATGGAAGGAGATTCCACAGAAAAATCCTAATCCTCTCAATAGGGTTAAGCCGATTACGCTATTCAACGCGAGTCATCACTTGAATGGATTTAATCAGTGCAGTCCCTCAAACACGGCCTTTGATGTTTATGATCGTTATGCGACAATATCGATCATCTATTTTAAAATGAAATTTAAGCCGACCCCCCTAGGTCCCGGGGGGGGGGGCACTTCAATTTGAAATGGATATAGGTGTAGGGCTGGCGCTTTAGCACTAAGGGGCATTCGGTGAGAGCAACATGTAAAAAATATGGGGTCATTGGGTGAGAGCATGATTTTTGGCATTCGGTGAGAGCAAAATGTAAAAAATATGGGGTCATTGGGTGAGAACATGACCTTTTTTTAAATGGAATCTTTGGTGAGAACCAAAATAGCGCCACAAAAACCTCGAAAATCAAATTTCTAGTTCTAAATGGCTTCAAATTTCTTTATTTTTTCAAAATAAGTAACAAAATCAGTGATAAATGGAAGTTGCTGTTCAAATTGAAATTGTAAGGGTCTTTGGGTGACAGATCAAATGGAAAAATAGGGGGTCTTCGGGTGACAGAGCGCGGAGCGAGCATGTGGTCGTAAAAAATATGGGGTCTTTGGGTGACAGCGATGCTGAAAAAGGGGTCTTAACAGCCCTACATACGCGTCACCTCCAAAGTTGAGTGCCCCCCGGCCCGGGTGACCTGCATCGAAATGGATGGTATTAGTGCCCTTTTGCATCGGGTCACATGGTCTTCGATTGCGTCATTGTGTTTCCGAGTTCAAGTTAATTTACTAGCAAAAACCTGATCGAATTCCCCCTTTTCCTTCCAAAGTTACGGCGAATATTATTAATACCCTCCTTGATTGGTTCAAAATTGGACACAATATTCATTTTGGCCAATTGGTAGGTAGTTCTCATGGGGTTAACAGACCCAATGTGTTACAATTAAATACAACTTAAGACAACTAAAATTAACAGTTGCCTGTGCAAAAATCAGAGAAAGCATGGACACAAGAATCAAACTTCTGTGTGCTTGGCAGTAACCCCAAATCATTGAGTTTTAGGCCATTTTGTATGGATTTTGCATATGTACATTTGCAAAATGAAGGCAACATCAAGAGCACACAGGCAATTACTGTACGAACCATCCTTATGCTTGAATCTTGCAGAACATCATTTTGAGTACATTAATGAAGTGACCAGTTCCTCTAGACCTTCACATTCACATTATCAGGGGAAAAAGCAACATATAAAAAACAAAACGAGTCTACAAAAATACAAAAAAACTCTCAGTAACATGAAAATGGTACACAAGTTTTTGCTGGTTTCCCTGATTTGAAGTTGTCAGAGCACCATCAAGTGCTCTCATCAAGGGGGGGGGGGGAGCACCGGAGCTCCTTCAAGGGGGAAGAAGGGGAACAAAAAAGAAGGTACATTAGCCTAAGCAGTATTTTCATTTCACATAGCAATGCATCCTTGTTTCTGAGACAAAACTATTTTTAGCATAATATCTAATGAACCACAGGTAAGTATATGGTCAATTCCAGCCAAAGCGGGACAAAATTCTCTCTGGGGGCCATTTTGAAAATGTTTTCCTTTTCAATTCTAGACTTATCAAATGAGACGATCATATCTAGTGAATCATCAGGTGGAAGTCCCATCGGATTGAAAAATAACTTTTCTTGCTAGACCAAATAAAGTGTTATATGCGCATATGCATGTTACCCACGAATTCAAGCCTTTTTCACCTGTTGTACGCCATAAAATGTCACTTTCTTTAATATCTTTCAATATTTTATGTGTGACTCATATACACTAGAAATCGGTGAAGACTTTGAACGTAAAATAGAATTTTATTACATATATCTACAAAGAAATATTTTGGTTATTACAAATTTTAAGAAGGAACCAGGTGTACAGTTAAGATTGTGTCAGTTCTTCGAACTCTTTCCAAGATGGCTGTCATTTAACATTACTGTATTATTTTGAAAGATTAGAATAAATGCTTCATATAAATATAAAGTTAGATTTTGTATCTCGTCGCAGGATGAGGATCTCGGATGGATTCGTGGGTAACAACGTCTGGAAAATAGCAATTCAATTTTATTTTTAAATAAAAAAAAAAAACACTTTTCCGTATGTCAATAATTCAGGCTGCAATGGCACTAAATCAAATTTTAATCAAAATACAGACTACATGGAAAATTTAGAATGGATCATTATGGCATTTTGGGTATAAAATTTTGAGAATAATGAAGTTGCCAAATTCAAATAGACAGAGCAAACAGTTTTATATTATTATTTTAGTAAAATCATTCCATATTTTCATGCAGCAATATTCTATTAACTCGTGTTTGACAGTTCCTATGAACTAAAACACTATCAATACATTGTTAACTATAATTTAAGTGGGGATTCGTGGCCAACCAAAATGTTCCTGGGTAACACATATTTGAAGGTATGTATTGGTAAGCGGCAAAATAGAAAATATTACAGAAAGTTGGAAACCATCATGCGGTTATTCCCCCCATTGTGTTTCAATGATTCCCGTTTCTCTAACCAATTGCATTTACCCAAAAAATGGTAATTTAGGATAATCAATCAAAACTTCATGATACAGCTGCAGTATACCTTCAAGAGGATGCTATTAAACAGGACTGCGTTGGCCCCTTTTTCGCATGTTTTCAAAATGTTAAGATGCATAAGAAACATATAATTTACGAGTAAATCCTTGGATTAAGTGGGTAACGCCAATTAGTGGGTAAAGCTATAAGTACTATAGTACCGTTTGGGGTTTGCGTTTCTTAGGTGCATAAACTGTAAGTACTGTACAAATTATAGCATATATACCCATGGCTTGAATATGTGCTGATTTAAACTTAAAATAAACAATCTCCTTGTTTTTCAAGGTTAGCATCTATTCGGGATTCGTGGGTAACAAAAGTTTAAACCGTCATAGATTTTTTTTAAAGCGGTGAACGTATTTTTACGATTTACAATTTTAAGTGCTTGTCAAACTAAATTCAGTGTCCAAAGTCATTAAATGTTAATTTAAGTTATGGCAATTATATTTGCTGGACTCGTGGGTAACAGTTGATACGTGGGTAACGCCAAATTTGATTTTATGGAATTTTATGGGTAAAACGCAGCCCTCAAATTAACCCACGGCACCGACGGCATATTGCCGTGGGTGCCCACCCCCATTGCCGCAATGCCCTCAAAATATGTCCTTTACCGACGGCAGTCACTTGTCGTGCCCTAAATGAAGTTGCCGTGGGTGCCCTAGCCGCCAGCCCTGCCCCTTCATTATAAAATCATTAACAAGTACTGGTTAAATCCCGCAAAAAATTGTGGAAAATTAGATCGAAAATATTGAACACGATCGCTATTTTGAGCATCGTAACCCAGCTACCAATTAAACTAGCCTATACACAATAGTTTGTTGTGACTTAATATTCATTACCCCTACGTATTCCGTAAGCTTATATATTCAGCCAATCACATCGGCTTTTATACATTATCTGGTTTCTCTTCATTTTCTCGATTGGTCAGAGAAACACCTTCAGCGTACTATCGACCAATCAGAAACGCTGTTAGTAACTAAACAGCTAAGCTTCCTCGACCTCGTGTCATGAACAAAATCTGAGCGCTGGGCAAATCAATTAATCTATCGATTAGCAAAAACATTGACTTCCCATTGCAAACCGATGGCGATACCCTTCCGGTATCGTCTTATCTTTTACATGTAAGCCCATCTCTAGATATTTTTTGCACGAAATAGTTTTTATCCCGGCGAATTTGATCAATATTATTACCAAAGTTACAGCTGTTTCATCGCTGTTTCGAGTCAGTTTTGCAGCTCAGAACTAGGGATCGCAAAAATTTAAGTAAATTAAACTGTTGATATTTGATTGATTGCTTATTTTTAAAGCAGGTTTTTTAAGCAATCATTTTAGTTTTAGTGTAAAGTTGAGAGTCGAATTTTACTTTGGTGTCGAATTCAGCTGACGGCAATGCATCTATTCGCTTTTGAAAAATTGCCTTGGTGCCCTTCTCAAATTTTCAACAGTTGCCTTGATGCCCTTTTGATATATTACAAATTGCCGTGCTGCCTTGCCTTTTCAGTGAAAATCCATGGCAATTATCAACTTGCCCTAAAAAAGTTGCCGTGCCCCTTCAGATCCTTAATTCGAGGGCTGGTAAAACGTATTTGCATAAAATAATCACTTGGACCTCAGAATTATAGAACGAAACTTCATTTCATGATATAGTCATTTATGGCATATTCACTTAACATTTTTCAGAACGATCATTTTATTTTTGATACGCTGGGTAACAAAATTATTAGCCAAATTGACTTAATGGCCTCTAGAGTCCACAAACTTAAGTGGAATTCAATCGTTTTACATATGATGAGAGATCATGCAAACGTCTTTCTAACGGTAATAATTTCATTTTGATTGAAGGACATTCAATGACATATATGGTGCTTTATCTTTGAATTCATGGGTAATGCCAATTCATTTAAGCCATCATAACTTGTCCCCTGGTAATGACTTGCTAGTAAAGGCCTATATGCACAAAGAGAGCACATTGGACGTGACATGATATGCTCCATCAATAACGTGATTTCCTTTATTAATGACATTTTAAAGTGGAAAGTTAACATAGAGAGAATTTTGTCCAGCTTTCGCTGGAATTGACCATATACCGGTACATGGTATAAGTGTGTAATTTACAGATATATGTGATGCGATCAAGCAAAATCAGTCGGAACTCGGCAATAATAAATTTTCAGTTTCTTACAGGATAGTAAAAAACATTTACAAAGCTGGATTTTGCAGAAAACCCCATTGAAATTGAACAACCAGTTCTAAAGATATGAGCAATAAAAGAGTTTCCAAAACAAGAAGAAACAAAAGGAAATATTTCCTTTATTTGGCTATATCACAAAATCAATATTTCCGAGTTCCGACTGATTTTACTTGATCGCATCACATATATCAAAATCACAATAACTAAATTCTGGCACGCACTTTCATGCTTTTGTGTTATGCAGCCCATACACGATCAATTTGATTGATCAATATTGGGGTCCCTACATGTAGATGCAGGATTGAATACAAAATAATATTTCTCTTCAATATTATTGAAGAGATCTAATCTAGTTTGATTTTCTTGGTGGCTGAACAATAAAATGAAAATAACTATTAATGTGCCTGTGTACAGTGCACAATGGCAGATATCTAGGGTCTATGATATTGATTGTGTATAGACCGCATTACCAGGATAATATTTGTTGTCTGCGTCACATGCTGTTGCAGCTCAAAACTATTGCTGTATTTCATCATATTGTTATTTTATATTTCAGCATGCTTCTATTTTTCATGAATGGACATGAGATTGTAATAAGGCAGGCATTTATTTATTTTTTCAGGTTTGGAATGTCTCTGGACCTTAGAGCTAAATGCTAGGATTATTCATAGTTGATCTACCAAAAAAAAAAAAAAAAATTGTTAGTGTTTTAATATACAAAGTGATAATTTGTGTTCATGTGACCATTCTCTATTAATGATTTCAAAATGCATTGAATTTGTATTCAATTTTTTTTTTCATTTTTTCGTCTACCCACCCGAAAAATGTGTCGGGTACCCGGTACTACAAATGTATATTACCCAAAAATGCCTATTGTAATATTGTGATAATACCTCAAAATTAACATTCAAAGCTAATTTTACAGTGCATCACACCCCAATTTGATGGTAATTTTAAAAAAATCACACAAGGCAGCCTTTTCAGATGACAATATACATGTGGTGCAGATGGCGATATGAAATGTCAGAAAATGACAACATCAACATGAAAATCATAACAAAAAGGCAAACTTATTTGTGACCCACTCTGACAAAACCAGGAACAAGCAAGTCTTTTTTGAGATTTCATGATTTTTTTAAAGCTTTCACATGATACCAAAATTATACAAACAGCAGTAATACTTTTCAAGATATCGATAATTTTATAAATGATACCTTGATTATATGCTATTCTGATAAGGGCCAATTAGTTTCTGCTTTTTACACTAGATTGAATAGGGATTATTCTAATTCAACCATTAATTATTGAAAATAATCCTCTTTTTTAATCAGTACTTTCAAGGATTTGGAAGTCCAACTAATTCCACAGTCAAATACCATTAAGATGAAATTAAGAATTTCAAAATTTGAATTTTTTATGGGAATGTCACCTCTAGAAGCCTATGTGTAACTCACAAACATGTCTGGGGACTTGTTCCAGGTTTTGTGGGAATGGGTCATATTTACCTGCTTCAATTGCAAGTGCCGGTGAGTAGGCCACAATAGCAATGTAAAATGATGTCTGAAATATGAAGATGCTGGCTCCAATTATACGGATCACAACATCAAACCTTTGGTCCAAATACTGAAAAGAAAAGATATGTACACAAAGATAATTTATGGTACAAATAAAGCCTTATGTTTGGTGATGAGCTCATTAACACCCCCCTTAAAATCAAGCCATAAAATACATACACACATGTGAATACATAGGAAGCATTGATAATGCTGGGACACAACATTTTGCTCATATCATTGGCAATTGTTGGCCTACAGACATGATTGACCCCCTGGGGTGGTGAGGGTGGGGGTGTTACTTTGATATTGTTTGGATGGGGGTGTGAGGCTCCAGACTTGAAACCCTTACCCATTTCCAAGGGCCATTTTACCGTGGAAAGGTACCCATTTCTAAGGATTTTCTCCAAGGATTTTATTTTGAAATATAGACCCATTTTCAAGATCAAGATTTACTCATCAAGCTCAAAAATGGACCAATGTCTAAGGATTTTCCAGCAAAAAATATGGCAGGGATGTAAGTAACCCTGAAGAAAAAATACGGAAAATACGGAAAAAAACGCGTAAATTCGGGCTAAAAAGCCCAAAATGGGCTGAAAATAAAAGAAATTGCGTAAATCTGGACTACAAAATTACAGAATTCTGTAAAAATACAGAAAACTTACATCCCTGATATGGACCCATGTCTAAGAATCTTTTTGCAAGAGAGCAACCCATTGGAGCAGCACATCCCCATACCTTTTTTAGTATCCCACCCCCTCATTTTTTTCAGTTAAATGGTTCTCTTTTCAATGAAAACAATCATTAAATTTCAACATTTTATGAACATGCCTAATCACCTCCATTTGAATTGCATACACCCTCTGAGAAAGATGCAACCTGAATCTTCCACAGAGGGAGGGTGAGTTTCAAATAAGTTTTTCTTTCAACAGCCATGGTGTTACTGTCTATGATTTATTTTAACAAAGTACATATAAATGATGGCTGATTTTGGTTAATGTGCTAATTCCAATTGAAATTCATACAGAAGATATTTCCAAAATCTTCCACTAGGGGTAGTGTGAATTTTTAATGGAACAGCCGAATATTGCTTTTAAATACCTCACCTCATATGCACTTGTGATCTTCAACCCATAGAATACTGGAACAAATATGAATACAATAGATGGGTAGAGTAAACACTGGCTGAATAAGAAGTCCAAGTATAGGCCACCATATGTGTAGATCTCGGCTGGGATACCAAGCAACGTGATGGGCGAGATGAAGGATGCGAGGAGCGTCATTGCTACCGGAAGACTGAATACACTTCTGTCTGCTAGGAGGAAGCTAAATCGTAAAAAAAAAAATTGGAAGTGAAAAATATTAACATCATAGTACAAATCTCTGCTGGTAGGATCGAGCAAGTAAATGACAAAATGGGCTATTCCAATTGAAATCCATACACCCCATGGAAGGCATGACCTTAATCTCACACAGGAGGTGTAGATTTTAAAAAGTCACCTATTCATGTAATTGAAATTCACATTTCCCATGGAAGACATGACCTTAATCTTCCACACAGGACTACAGGTGGTGTTGATTTTAAAAAGTCACCTATTCAGGTAACACCATTTGAAATTCACATTCCCCATGGAAGACATGACCTTAATCTTCCACACAGGACTACAGGTGGTGTTGATTTTAAAAAGTCGCCTATTCAGGTAACACCATTTGAAATTTACATTCCCCATGGAAGACATGACCTTAATCTTCCACACAGGACTACAGCAGGTGGTGTTGATTTTAAAAAGTCGCCTATTCAGGTAACACCATTTGAAATTTACATTCCCCATGGAAGACATGACCTTAATCTTCCACACAGGACTACAGGTGGTGTTGATTTTAAAAAGTCGCCTATTCAGGTAACACCATTTGAAATTTACATTCCCTGTGTGGATGATTAAGGAGTTATATGGATTTCAACTTGAATAGCCCAATGAAAATTGAAAAAGGTCATTACTACATGTAGCATATTCGTTCCATTATTCCAACCCACGCCCCTACAAGTGATTATACAACAAGCAGAATGTGATATTATTAACCACCCATGCAAATATACAGCCAAGAACCCCCTCCTCGACAACTTATCCCCATCTCTTCAGCCCCTCTTGTGTTGTTTGTTGTCGGCCCCTTTAGCAAACCCATGGTGGAGTCTAGTACCTATACATATTGCCAAGACCCCCTCCCTTGCCTATCCCATCTCCACCACCCCTTGTCCCCCAGGAAACACTACTTACTTCTTAGATGTGTTGTTTGTTGTCCCCCTTTAGCACACCTATGGTATAGTCCAGTTCCTGCACTAACTGCCAACAACTCCCTCCTCGACCCCTTTCCCCTTCCTCTACCCTTTGTCCTCCAGGAAACACTTAACTTTGTGTTGTTTGTTGTGCCCCTAGCACACCCATGGTAGAGTCCTGTTCCTGCACTACCTGCTAAAAAAAACCCTCCTCTACCCCTTATCCCCATCTTCTCCACCCCTTGTCTGCCAGGAAACACATGGATACTTCTTAACTTTGTGTTGTTTGTTGTCCCCCTTTAGCAAACCCATGGTCGAGTCTAGTCCCTGCACTAACTGCTAAAGAACCCCCAAGCTCCTCTACCCCTTATCCCCATGGATCTCCTCCACCCCTTGTCCCCCAGGAAACACTTACCTCTGTGTTGTCTGTTGTCCCCCTTTAGCAAACCCATGGTAGAGTCCAGTTCCTGCACTAACTGCCAAGAATACTGAGAATACAATGTAGTCCCATGTACCAAGTGGGTATACATCCGAGTTGTCCATTTTAATGAGTCTGTGGGAACACAAAAGGAGTAACAAAATCACAATTTCTGCAAAATTTTCTTGAAACGCGAGTTAGAGGCTCAAATTTTCAGGTTTTTCATTTCCTGTTGATATCTATCCATACCCAAACTGAGAGAATAAAAATCCATAAAGTATGGTGTACACCCCTTGCTGAGTTGGCATGGAATGACCTATACACCTAATTACATTGTTTGGAATGTTTCATCCAAAATAATAGTTCTTAAATTATTCCCAAATGAAAAAGAAAAACAATGGTCTCATGGAATAGAAGTTGGCAAGCAATTTGTTTTCTTAAATTTTTTATGAACAGATTTCTATTTTTAGTACTACTCCTGCCTTTCATGGTACATATTTTATGAACAAATAATATTTTTGCAATAATATTTTTGCAAAAAAAAAAGAAGTTTTGATTCATATCTACAGCCAATTATACTCTCTACATGTACATTGTAAATGGCTATTCAATTTGAAATTAACACTACCCCTGTGGAAGCCTACCCCTGTGGAAGATTTTGTAAATGTTCCACAGGGGACATATAAATTTCAAATAGAATGAACAATGAGAAATATTCAACCTGAATCTCCCACAGAGGGAGGGGCATGAGTTTCAAATACATGTAGATGGTTCATGTGCTAATTCCATTTGAAATTCATACTCCCCTATAGTGATATATTTCTAAAATCTTCCACAGGGGGTAGTGTGGATTTTAAATTGAACAGCCCAATGTACACTACATGTCTCTTTGTTGAGCTTCCAGTCCATGAAATGACTCACCTGTCAAGCATTGTAGGCCTACATTTGTATACTATTGTAGGTGGTTTGTGGAAGTCTGTAGATTGATCTCATGGAATCATTTGGATAGGTTCAACCATGAAACTGGATCAACCATGTAATCTTATTGTCAGTTTTATTCAGCAACTTAGAAGGAAGTACATTCCTATCAAACTCCAGGGTTGCCATATGCCAGCTATTTAGTAGCCCAATTTTAATAGGTGTCTTTGTTGAACTAAAGCCTAAAAGTTAGTAAATTGCCCTTAAAGCTCCAGGTCAGGGTCAGTCCAGTCCGTGGGTTTACTTTTTGTGTGTGTGTTTATATTTTGCCACATAAAATATTATATATTGTTGAACTAAAGCCTAAAAAGTTTGTTTTGCCATAAAGCTCCAGGTCAGGGTCAGTCCAGTCCATCCATGTGTTTATATTTTGCAACATAAAATATTAAAAAACTGCAAGTTTACCACAAAATATGATGGTAATTGGCAGGCTTAATTCGAAATAAGAAAAAAAATCAAAGGGGTCTTTTGGACCCCTACCCCTTCAAGGGTCCAAAAATAACATGACACTTTTTCCTGGTTTTAATTACAATTTGTATTATTGTTTAGAACAGGTTACAAAATGTAAACAACTTCACCAGAACTTTCATGTTTTAAACAATTATTTCACACCAGGTATAGATATACATGTATAGGGACTGCCTTTTAAGGAGTATGAGAGCAATCACTCTATACTGCTCTCCTTAAATCTGATATAAGAGAGTGATTTTTAGCTCTCCTTACAATGTGTACATGTAGTTGAGCATTTTCTCCTACATTCCATTGTAAATGCTCTAAACAGCTCTCCTTGAAGGTTCCAGAAGAGCTATTTAATGATCTCCTACAAATTCCAAAAGACAGTCCCTGGGTTAAATTAATGAAGTCTTGGTGAAATTGGGATGTTTTTTGGCTAAAATAAGTATGGAACAACAAAAGGAGTACATAATGCACTGTGCCTGCTCAGTGCTCAAATATTTGTTGTGGGTCCTAGGAACCCTTAAGATGAAAGTTGAGGGTCCTCGCTTATTTTGGAGGGTTTTAGAAGCGAGAACTCTTCGTATTTCGAGCCCTGGTAATTTGTAAACAATAAGTTGTGATTAAAACTCACTTTTTGGTTAGATGTTATCACTGACGCCCAGGGGGGGGGGGTCACTCCCATTGTGACCTGTACATCATCCGCAATAATAAAAACAAGTAAAAAGGGTAGTTTTTTGTGGGTAGGCACGATACGCGCGTATCATGTTTAGGGTGTCAAAAACATGAAAAATTGGAAAAAAAGGTAGCAAAATTGCAATTGCTAATCTGCGGAAATAAAATATTTAGGGTATGAAATTTGATGCAAGGAATAAAATCCCTGTTTAGGTTGTGAAAACAGGCGCGTGTTACCTGTTTAGGGTATCGTTTTAGCCAAGGGTTAAATCCATGTTTAGGGTGCTTTTCAAAAGTTGATTATCGCGGATGGTGTACAGGCCACAATGGGAGTGACCCCCCTGGGCACTGATGTTGAGGGTAATTTCCCAGATGACTGAGAGTATACACAGAACACTACGAAGTTCATTTGTCAAGATTTAGTTCAGATTCAGACATTTTCTTGACTTTTTCTTAACTATTTCTTTACAATTTAAATTAAGAAATAGTTAAGGGATGGGGTATGAACGTTTGGACAGTATTTATTGTGGGACATTGGAGCACATCAGACATATCAAATTGCATTCTGAATATGAAGAATGTCCGTCTGATATTAAATAATTTTGATTTTTTGACATTTGCAATGTAATACACATTTTATGGCAATTGACCTTTCGTATTGAAATGAGCCCACATATTGTGATGTTTCTTATTTGTGGAACAGATGTCAATATAGAGCCCTGTAACTCAGTATACCGGTACTGGAATTAGTCTAGTGCCATGCATACTGACTTTCCTATTTTTGCCGGACATTGCATATTTTTGGGAAATCGCACATTTTTGTTTAGAATTAATTATTTCAGTACCGGTACCTGTACATGCTACTATACAATGTACATGTATGCAACATGTAAAAACAAGTAAAAAGGGTAGTTTTTTGTGGGTAGGCACGATACGCGCGTATCATGTTTAGGGTGTCAAAAACATCAAAAATTGGAAAAAAGGGTAGCAAAATTGCAATTGCTAATACGCGGAAATAAAATATTTAGGGTATGAAATTTGATGCAAGGAATAAAATCCCTGTTTAGGTTGTGAAAACAGGCGCGTGTTACCTGTTTAGGGTATCGTTTTAGCCAAGGGTTATATCCATGTTTAGAATGCTTTTCAAAAGTTGATTATCGCGGATGGTGTACAGGCCACAATGGGAGTGACCCCCCTGGGCACTGATGTTGAGGGTAATTTCCCAGATGACTGAGAGTATACACAGAACACTACGAAGTTCATTTGTCAAGATTTAGTTCAGATTCAGACATTTTCTTGACTTTTTCTTAACTATTTCTTTACAATTTAAATTAAGAAATAGTTAAGGGATGGGGTATGAACGTTTGGACAGTATTTATTGTGGGACATTGGAGCACATCAGACATATCAAATTGCATTCTGAATATGAAGAATGTCCGTCTGATATCAAATAATTTTGATTTTTTGACATTTGCAATGTAATACACATTTTATGGCAATTGACCTTTTCGTATTGAAATGAGCCCACATATTGTGATGTTTCTTATTTGTGGAACAGATGTCAATATAGAGCCCTGTAACTCAGTATACCGGTACTGGAATTAGTCTAGTGCCATGCATACTGACTTTCCTATTTTTGCCGGACATTGCATATTTTTGGGAAATCGCACATTTTTTGTTTAGAATTAATTATTTCAGTACCGGTACCTGTACATGCTACTATACAATGTACATGTATGCAACGTATACATATTCTTAGAGGAAATTTCATGAGGAATCCAAAAAAGCAGTTATTTCGGATGTAGGGGTAGTCCTAAGAAATATGAAGTTAAAGAGGGAAAAAAATTTTTAATTACCAAAGATCAAGTGGTCCTATTTTAAAAATGCCTTACCCTTGTATCAAAATAGACTCCATTCTTGCATTCCCCACATCAAAAGCTTTCAGAAATAATATGGTTCCCAACTCTCCCTTTTTTCGCAGGAGACCCCCTACTTTTAAACCTTCAGAACCCTTAATTTTTGGTCATCTCCCTGAAAAGGAAATGGCTTCATCTATTAAGATGTACACATTTTGACAAATCTCCCTGATTGCAACAGGAAATCTCCCTTTTTTCAAGATTCAAATGTTGGCAGATCTGACGGTGCTCAAGTTGCGCAAGTGTTAAAATGCTCCATTCAAAAAACAGCGCTAAATTTTGTGAAATTAATTCAATTTGAAATGGATATAGGTGTAGGGCTGGCACTTTCGCACTAAGGGGCATTCGGTGAGAGCAAAATGTAAAAAATATGGGGTCATGGGTGAGAACATGATTTTTGGCATTCGGTGAGAGCAAAATGTAAAAAATATGGGGTCATTGGGTGAGAACATGACCTTTTTTTAAATGGAATCTTCGGTGAGAGCCAAAACAGTGCCACAGAAACCTCGAAAATAGAATTTTTAGTTCTAAATGGCTTCAAATTTCTTTGTTTTTTCAACATAAGTAAAAAAATCAGTGATAAATTAAAGTTTCTGTTCAAATTGAACTTGTAAGGGTCTTTGGGTGACAGATCAAATAGAAAAATAGGGGTCTTCGGTGACAGAGCATGTGTTCGGGGTCTTAACAGCCCTACATACGCATCACCTCCAAAGTTGGAGTGCCCCCGGATGTATGATATCATAGTCATCAACAGGATTAAATAAGAAGTTTTGCTGCTTTGCAGAATTTCAGATCTGCATTATGTATGTTTGCAAGTTAATCCTAACATACAAAACAATTTCTTTTGGAATGACTGCCTTCCTGGGAAAGTTTCTTGTACAAAATTACTTTATGTTAGAAAGATACAGGTAGGCAATTATAGTTATAGAAAGTTAAAAAAAATAAGATTAAAATTATGCAAATTGCATTTTTACTTCTACTAGGCAACAAAGTGCATAAATTTTATTATTGAATACCAACTTCTCATTGGATTTACACAGAGCTCCTCCTCTACCAGCTCCTCCTCTACTGGCTCCACCCCTGGCTAATTAGCTTAATTAAGACCAAAACCATTTCTTCATGATGGATTTTAGCAAAAATATATGAAGAAGAAGACAATTTTTTTTGGAAAATGTGACAGCTCCACCTTTTTTGGGTGCCCACCTCAAAAAAACATGATCAGGTGTGAAACTGACTTTATACCACTCGCTCGCTTTTGCAGAAAATCAAAGCCTCATAAATCCACATGTACTGTACATGTTTCGAAAGTGAGTATTTTTAATTATACTATGCAAACTTGCTAAAATAAAACCCTGGAGGCACCCTACGGGAGTATCTACAACTTGAGAACAAGTCCGCAAACGTTCTAAATTTGTAGTTACTACAACTACAATGTACATCTATGTATATGTGACCTCCATGTGACTCCGCCAGTAAAGTATGTCTTTAACCGGATTGGTTTACAAAACTACTTTGATAATTGCTAAGCCAGTCAGCGTGCTCGATGCTTAACAACCTCGTAGACATAGAGGTTTTCGAGAGGCGAATTCATGTGGTGATCTATGTATATCCAGTCTGGACACATCACACTTCACGTGTGATGTGTCCAGCTAATCGCAAAACTAATATAGGCCTATACATGTATAAGGTGGACAGTTTAGCATGACAGCCTGCCAATTTACGCTTCCTGAAAACACTCTTGCACATAACATAAAACCACAAACTCACTAACTTCAACTTGCACTACTCACAAAATAAAACAAATGTTAATTATTACCGATCCTGCAGAATAACTTACATAATCAATCATCAATTTCATGGAACCCAGTTGCTGAGAATCGCAAATTTCACATTTAACTGTCAAATGCACTGTGGATGCACTTCATAAATCACAGGTGTGAAACTGACTTTATACCACTCGCTCGCTTTTGCAGAAAAGCGAAGCCTCGTGGGCAGTCATGGCACTGGGGCATGACGTCATGGACACATATGTGGCCATGCCTTTTGAGTTGGGCCAGTAAATAGGTGGAGATGATATGCGCGCGGCATTTTAGGGTTCATCTTTTTAATTTTCTCAGTTAATATGCAGCCTATGTAGTTAAATTTGGTGTCAAATTAAAGCTTGTGATGAGACCAATACAGTAAACCTTAAAAAAGTTGTAAAAAGTTATTAACATTTGAATAATTTGCATCTAATTAGCATAATGTGCGGGGTGGAGGAGGATCAGGAGGAGGAGGATCAGGAGGAGCAAATTTAATAAAAGTGATCCCCCAGGGGTCATATGATGCAAGAAGTCCATTTCTTTTTTCACATTTTTACAATTCACTTTAAAACTGCATAACACCATACAATCATATTCCAGGTAATTTAATTTGCTTTGAGAAGCAATTTTGCATTTTTATTTTCCATTGAGGTTACACATTGAAGTCAACGGGAAAATATGCCTTGAAAGAGGCTGGCGCAAAATCATTTTAATTTTATTGAACCCTATGATGTTATATATATTTAAAGCTCCGACTGAGAGGAATTCAAATATGGAACTTTTAAATATGTGGGGTGAAGCTAACTTTCTTTTTTAATTTGTCAAATTTTACATTTTTTCCCGAAAATATTTGGTATTTTCAGTTTCATAACTCCTTAGTGTTACACGCTGTGTCATTTTAAAGTGCATTTTTGGATTCCTTGGTTCATTTGCAGCCAGAAAATGTATCCTTTTTAAAAATATATGTTGGGTATAATAATGTGAAATATATTCATATATCTAAACCTAAACGAAAAAACATGCAATTTTCATCTCGCGAAAACATGTAACACATTACCGGCCCAACTCAAAATGCATGGCCATGTGCAAAATTTCTGACGGGCGCTATATAACCCATTTTGTGATTGGTTGCTAAAACGCGACAGCCTTTTTTCTGTATTAAATAATGTGACACCTATGTGACCCCGCCATTAAAGTATGTCTAACCTGATTGGTTTACGAAACTACTTTGACTATTGCTAAGCCAGTCAGCGTGATCGATGCTTAACAACCTCGTAGAGGTTTTCGAGAGGTGAATTCACATGGTAATCCAACGATCGAGTATAAATTCAGCTTGACAACTGCTTTCGCAGGTGCAGGAACAATACATCGGGGCTGTCAACTTGGCGTGAGACAGAGGCATACCGGGATTTGCCGAATCCAATGTTCATTTTGTACCATGATTATTTGAGCCACAGCGCTGTTTACTACCTAGGCGTGAGATTATACTACCTTGGCGTGAGACCGTGAGAAAGTGACCCAATGCATGAGACTCAGGGCCAATGCGTGAGAGTTGACAGCCCTGCAATACATGGACACAATCACTGAATTTATGAATTTAATGAATTATTTATGACATGCATCAGCTGGATTTTACGATCGAGGTAAGGTTTTCGGCCTGTCCCTGCGTGAATATCCTTAGTTTTCTGCATCAAAAATGCTTACGATGACCAGTTTTTTGCAGATACTTTGATAACAGGTAACTTAAAATTACACGTCATAGGGTAGAAACGATAAGCTGTACAACTGTACAAAATATACATTTTGTTATCGGCCTAAAAATTTTGTGCACAAAAATGTGTTTCCGTACATCATTGTACGTATTGATTACGCAAGTCTTGGGATGTAATATAGACTGAGAGTACAGAGCCTATAGAGTAAGGCCAAACACTTGTGCTGAAAGCCAAATTGGTCACTTATCGCTCACTGTTCAAAATGTGACATCTACACCAATTACAGTCCTCGAAATGGTGCACTTTTTTGCCGACCTCAATTCCGAAACATTCAGTTAAAAATGCGATCCCCAACCCTTTGGTTACCAATGAACAAATTTGTAGAAGTCTCCGTGTCTGAAATTCCTTGGTACAAACATTGAAAATGTCGCATTTCTCAGTCCCGGTGATGAATACTATATCCGCATCGCTGTTTAGCTAGCACTAGCAGCCATTCAATAATGAATATGCATATCTCTGACCCCTGTAAGGTCAAGCATGTGGCATTAATTCCAACCAATCCGATCCACCGATTGTGACCACATGGTCGGTTTCATGAATATTTAATAAGCAGCTTGATACTGACGTCATATCTGAGGTGACCAGGAGGCAGGAGCTACCATTTTGGTCAACTGAACTCGACTCGTGCATTCTTTTGAAATCGTAGTTTTGAGGAATGACTAAGTTGTTTTTGTAAACTAAAATGTTTATTTCAACTGATGATGTAGGATCGCAAGGTGAGTGAATACGTAAAGAGATTTCCTTGTTTGAGTGATAGTAGGATACGGGACGCACACCGACACCGCCTGGCTAATAATTATTTGGTGCAGAAGGGACACTAAAATGAATACACGGGATCGATACACGTGAATTGCTATGCACGATTTTGATATCAGACGAAAATCTTCTGGTACCGGGTTAGAAAATGATGAATATCTCCCGTCATGATTTTTTTCTCAAGAAACCAGATTTGGTCTCATAAACTTGGAAATACGTGTTGAACAGATATGATAGTCGCTAGAATGCGCTTTGAAAATTGGCCGTGCGCTTTGAACTCAAAATTTGACCATTTTATATTGCGTTGGTCCTGTTATGGACTACAGCGTGCAGCGTGTAGTACAGCTGCACTCACTGTAGGCAGTATAAAAGTCGATGACCATTGACCTCAATGGGGTATACAAGCTTAATCACGCACAACCAAGATCGATTACCCGGCTATTGTGAGTAGCCTTAGTTATGTCCCTCAACTAATTATTAGTTTAAAAGAGCTAACATAGTACTTTGACCTGCTCTGACGTCTCAATTCACATGTTCACACGGAATTATTCATACTGCTTACCAACTAGGTATGCCAGGCAAACCTTAACACATTTGCTAGTTAGCCAAATTCGCCTAGTACACAATACATATATATTTACCATAGAAATATAAAAGAACTGGCCGGTCAAGGAAACCTAAAACATAATTTTATGTTATCTATACTTCACTTAACCATGATTTTTTTATCGTGATAAGTAAGTCACTCGCACATGTATGGAATTTTAGAGGGATTTTGATGGTAGTTCCATTAAAAAAGCTGCTATCAACATGAGACTAAGATCTAGAAACACCACCGAAATGCTTTTGGGGGGAATTTTGCTAGCAGTAGCAGAATCTTTTTGATGAAAGTCAATCTTTGATGTAACTTTGCTACGGAAAGTGCTATGAAAAAAAGGTTTTCAGTTTTGGCTTTCTTTACTCAAGGGCTTTAATTTGATATATAAAATGATGCAGTTTGATGGCAAATTTGAATTCACCTGGCATACATTGTAGGCCTACCTACTGTACGGAACACAAGCGGCTACGGGACGACAGGTAACCTTCCGGTCAGCTATTGTTGTCACGCAGTAAATTTGTTGACCACTATCAGGATCAATCTAATCCAATATCCGCTAAATATTAATAATAAAAAATATTCTGATTGTGAATTGTTCTTTCTTTACTTAATTTCTCATCATTTGATTTTTTTTTTTTTTTTTCTTTTTGTTAGGCCCACACTTAATTTTCTTCTTTCTCTCTTTCATTTTCTTTATTCTTCTCATCAAAATATGTAGTTCTTGTCATTCTTAATATTTGATTTTTCATGATTTAATTCGTCTTATTTTCTTCTCTTTAATTTGCTTTTATCTTTTTCTCTTTAGGCCCTATTCATTTCTTTGTACGCATATGCCTTATTTGTTTACTTTAATTTAAATGTTTTTTTCTTCCTTTTTCATTTGCATTCCACTAGTACAAATGTAATTCTTTAATTATTTTTCTTTATTTTAATTTAGATTTGGGTGTTTCCACAGTAATGAGACCCCCTAGGTTTTATTGCCCTAATTTTTGTTCCTTATTTATTTTCATAGTTTAATTTAGGCCATTGTTAATCTTTATACGTAAGGAGATAGCAAGCAAAAATTCAATGCCTTACCTACATTTTGATAATTTTGTCCACATAAACCCTATGGGGAAAAATAACGGTTGTAACACAATAACGGTTGTAACATGTGACTTTTGACGCACAACAGATAAAAGGTTGTATTTTGAAAAGTTGACCTGTATGGCCTGTGCTATGGTTTTCCTAGGTTAACATTATTGATTCCTTCAATACAAACCAAGTGTACGTACTCTGTGATCCATATCATCAGGGTTAGGATGTGGGTACAAAGTCATAAGGTTGCAATGTCGTCAATGTTACAACCGTTAAAATGTTACAACCGTTACAACATTAAATGTTATGAAACATTAACAATGAATGATATTTCATCGTTTTATCCAGGTTTGTTATAATAAGAGGAACTATGACAATGTTAAGACAAAACCTTACTGTGATTATTTGGTTCATTTGTAAGTTATATGTCATTTTGACATGTGCGTCAACCATTGACGCACAAAAATATGCCATTTTTGTGCGTCAAGAGATCTCCTGAACTATATATTTACATAGAAGTGAGTATTTCATAATTTTCATTACCAACTTTATTATGACACCTTGGATAATATGAAAAAAAAAATGAAATATTGTTCAATTTTTTAGTTTCATGACATTTTGTCTAAAATTATAACGGTTGTAACATTGGCGTGCGTTACAACCGTTACGACATTTGTAACCCATCTCCTAGCCATGGTATGGATCAAACAGTGCCTGCACCTGGTTTATTATGAAGCAATCAATGGCGCTAACCTAAGAAAATTAAACCAAAGACCATACATAGTCAATTTTTCAACACTCAGTCTTTTATTCATATTTCGTCCTCTTGTGCGTCAAGAACTGTCAATACAACAAATATGTTACAACCGTTACTTATTTTCCCCATAGGGTTTACATGGACAAATTTTTCAAAATTGAGGTAGGATATTGATTTTTGCTCGCTATCTCCTTACTCATGAAGATTAACAATGGCCATAATTAAAATCTGAAAGTAAATAGGAAAAAAAGATTAGGGCAAAATAACCAAAAGGAGTCTCATTACTGTGGAAACACCCATTTTCTATTTCTGTTCTTGTCGTCTTTCTGTCTATTTCTTCAAAAATATATTTCTTTTCTCATCAAGAAAGTACAAATTTAACAAAGTTCTCACGACTTACATTGTGGAGGTTGGTGGCCTGCGACCAGCATCCACTGGTCTTCAATGCCGACTGATGTTTTGGTTGGTAGCGGGAAATTGGGTCATCTGACCGGAAGTAGCAACTGATGTTGACCTCCGTGAGGCTCCGTCCGACGGTCAGATGAATGGATGACCGAGTCATAGAAAAATTTCTTTTCTCCTTATGATTTTTATTTCTTTCTTGATTTCATAGTATTCCTTTCCTCCTGATCCTTTCCTTATACATTTTTTCTTCATATTTCTTTATTCATTCGAAATATTTACTTTCTTTCTCAATTCATTCCTATATTTCCTTTTTTCATTACGTAATTATAATTGGCTTACAAAAAAGTTACATGTATTTTATTTTGTCTATATACCGTTTTTCTATTATACACAATTCATTTCATTATAGACCTGTAATATTTTACTTTTTCAACTTAAATAGATCTAGGCCTATGATCATGATGATGTATTTCAGTGACAGTGTTTCTGTTTTCTTTCGTTTTTCTGTTATTATTTATTGTATCAATGCATCGTGCCCCGACTTCTGATCGATGTAATTGAGTGGATAACGGTCACAGGCACGGAGAAGCTCAGAGAAAGAACAATAGCTTGAGTGTTTGATTGACAAGGTTACCTGTCGTCCCGTAGCCGCTTGTTATGGAACCAGACAGACAGACAGACAGACATAGATAGTACCATGCACAGAGACCAGAGACGTTCCGCAGCGCAGGCTTAATCATTGCATACACCCATCGTATGTGTGAGTTACGGCTTTTCACAATCCTTACTCACACACGCATGTACATTAAAAATACATGAATACGAGTTTTGAATTGGTTGTTTTGATATGCTTACCTCACTAATATCTAACCTCAGACAATACTTACACTCATTCGTTTTGCTTTAATGTTGTCACAACATATTAGGGAGCAGTCTTAATCATTTGGTAGTAAGTATGCGTTAAGTAAACGGGAGAAAAAATGAAAAGAAATCCCGACAAACACAGATTAACTAGCTCAAGAAGCCATGTTTACGTTATTCGCACATGATTTTTACGCCGGAACTACAATGACCTGTGAACTTTTATTCTTGAGTCGCAGTCGTTATTAACAGTTCAGAAATCCCGCTAGCCAAGTCCGGGTAGCCAATATAAACGAATTAAACGACGCGAAAGAGGCTAACCCACAAATGAGCGTAAGAACCCATAATATCAATACGACTAAGAGAACTAGATCTACATACATTTATCATATAAGTGCAGTCACTAAAAGGAATAAAATTAAACATGTATTGTAGACAAAAATATATTATTTCATAGAAACAACCTGTCATGTTTAAAATATTGCAACTGAATATAAATGAGACATAGCGCTACTGCGTGTAATGATATTGGGCCAGAGCCAAAATTCCCGTTTGTGGCGGGACGGAATTTTGATAGGCCTTTTAAATTGTAGCTCTGTGCCTGTTTATTTTATGGATTCTTTATGTTCTTAATATAAATAAGTAAGTTACAGACTACATTCACACACAAGAAAAATAGTCCTAAGAATCAACACGTTGCCACGGTAACACAAATTCATTGATGTGGCGGGGCGGAATGATAAACTTCATGTATTTGTGAACACAGTACATTTGTTGAATTTTTATCAAAAGTACTGGGATAAAACATTTGTTTTTAACATTGGTATTAACTTCAACTATCCTTCTTTTGTTATGGGAGGAATTATGAAATTCACCCCCTTCTTTATAGTACGTTCATTAATTTTTTTAAATCATGTCAATGTGGCGGGACGGAATGTGGCGGGACAGAATTTTGTCCACCATGTCAAAATCAAGAAAAAAAGCAATTGATTCACTATAAACTGACAAAATTGTTTTTTCTTTCACTTCCAATGAAAAATTATTGCAAAATATTGACTGAGAAAGAAATTTTTCATAGATTCCTGAACTTAAAAAAATCATCTCAAAATGTGGCGGCGCCGTGTTTTACACCAAAGACCCTGAAAATAGCATTATTGCTGGCATCCTACCACAAAAGGCCTGAAATAGAAGAAGTTAAAATGGTTTTGAGCCTAGCAAAGTTGATGAATTCAATTTTTATGTACTCAGGAATGTTTATTACCATAATAGTTGATATTTTGGAAAGTTTTGACTAATTGTGTTTTTTTTCGTCCCTTTCGGAACATAAAAAAATCCACCTCAAAATGTGGCGGGACGGAATTTTACACATATTTGAATTTATTTCTTTATTTTTGCAAAGTCCACTGACATTTTTTTTAGTGCTGAAATTGTCTACAGAAGACCTTTATAATACCATCAACAAAAAAATCCTATCTTTTTAAAATATGCAGTAACATCAAATTTAACAATTCCGTCCCGCCACACCGAGAGGGCGCTACGTGTGTATTTTATTGCTTGTATTCCAAAATCGACGGGCAAATTTTACTTTTTTTTTGCCGATTCATAATCTTTGGTAAGTGGTCTATTAAACCTGAGGAGAAATTCACTTCTGTAACAATTTCTAAATTTTAGGTTGAGTGATGACCATTTTTGGCTCTGGCCCTATTGTAGTTCGTGACAAATAGCCACGAAGGCTAGCGCCACAAAGTTATGAACAGCACAAGGTCAATATGATGCATGATGGGAAGTCAACATGCTGACATAAATAAACAATTTACGAAGGTGTTTGTTGAGAGATGGTGAGATTTTCATCGTCTTTTAACTCATTAGACTCCGTAAAATTTTACATCCATAGTGCAGGTTAGCCCTAGAACTCTGGCCATAGTATCCGTTTTTACTTCTACTAGGGCCAGAGGCACTTACATTGAAAAATTTGTTGGAGATGCTTGAACGATCCAGTACAAAAAATGACAGCATTTCAATGCTTGATCGCGGTCACTTATTAACATGATAAAACCCACTTGAGAACACACAATCGCCGGTCATTTCTAAAGATGCATTTATACTCAATCGCTTTTGGAGAAACCTGAATCGCACGCATGGTCAGTGTAATAAATCGCCGTAGTATTTGCCTGCTGAGCATGCGCATGATTCGCTGTTTTTCAAAAGCGACACGTAAACCTATATTGATACCCTCTGTCGGTCAACATTCTCTAAAATTGCACACATAACTTGTGTAGTTAGCGACAATATTCAGTCTGGGTATAAACACAGCTTTACACAATGACTAATTTACATAGGCACAAAAAACCGTGTTCATGTAGGCCTACCGTTACTCAGCCAAACATGGCAGAGTAGGTCTCGGATCTTCTGTACATGTTCCTATCTCCTCAACGTTATACCTTTCCAACAAGGAAAGAGATACGAAAGGCGAACGTCTAGTGCAGGTGGCTTTCCAACACTCGTGTGACCCTCTTAAATCAACATTTGTGTGGGAAGGAATGCGGTAAGATGTAGAAAAATAAGATGACAATCTGACTGTATTTACGTTTACACATTTTGTTCGGACTCTCTGGAGAACTTTCATATTACCTTGTTTGTATGGAGATGGTTTATATACCGGCTCCATACATGTACATTCGATGTATGTAATCATTCATCATTGCAATGCAAATTTTGCCTGGCCATGATGGCCATGCTTGACATAATTGTACAGGCACAAAGAACATGTAACTCTTTCCATTGCTTTCTAACACTATATCCAAATAACTCAAGACAGATTAGTTAACACAGAAATTCATACTTACAGTCTAAATTCTATGTTTTAATTACAAAATTTTCATGATAAAATATCTGACTTCCTCAATCGTCGCGTGCATGCCGTCGATTTAACTGCTAAATAAAGCTTGTAGTCCGTGAAGAAAATAACAGAGGGCGTAATCACCAAGAAACCTTTAAAAAAAAACAGAAAAAAAGCAGATACACCTTTTGTACGGGCATACGGCACGATTTAGGGTCGGAAAAAAACCGGACATGTTTTGAAAACAAACCCTATAATACCTCATACTCATTTGAGACACTAAACAAAAGTGTATGTTCCAATAAATAAATAAATAAATAAATAAATAAATAAATATACCGTATAATGCGGGATAAAGTAAAAGACAAAATACGAAACTTAATATAAAGATTCTAACTTTTCAATAAATTTGTAATTCTCATAATTTTTTTTAGATTTACAAACCCTAATAAAACAAAGTCAAACATAAGATTTTCTAGATTCTTCTTTTCAATGCTTATTTTCCATTCTCATAATTTTCCTCATAACCCAGTAAACACCGATACGTCGGGCCTACGTTGGCAATGGGTTGGACATGGTGGGAACACGTCGGAGTCGCACTTGCTTCTACGGAACGGCGTCGGGCCTACGGCAATGTAACGACGTCTTCTTCAGATAGTTGGAAGGACGTCGGGCCAACAACAGTCAGCCGGCGTCTTTCATGCATAGTCGGAAAAAAGTCGGACCTACGGTCGAGTAACGACGTCTTTTATGGGTAGTCGGTAAAACGTTGGTCCAACGACAGTGAACCGTATAGGCCTATATACGTATAGGACGATCTTTATTTGCATAATTTAAATTGCAAAATTGGGTTAAAAATTTCTTTGCCTGGAATGGGGTAGGCCTATTAATTACTTAATTCATAGCCCCCCCCCCCCCCCGGCAATGGCTCATCTTTATACCTGTTCTGTAGGCCTACATTTACCTGGTCGAAAGTGATATACTAAATGTGTTGAACAATTTTAAAACTCACGTCATAATAATAATAACCTGTGTAAATGACTAACGCAAAACAAAAAGATTCCCCCAAAAAAAAAATAGGCACATGCCTAGGCCTACTAGCAATATTATAATCTCGATTTTAGAGTTGAAATGATGACCCAGTCATAGGCTAGCTATTATCATGACGATGTTTGTTTTGAAATGAGTAGGCAGCTCACGGGTGATGAGACTATACAAAACCGTTATAACATTTGAACTGCTCTTAACCCCTGTTGCCCAGTGTTGGAAGTGAACTTTTGGCCTCCGTTGCCGTAAACATGTACAGCCAATGCACGCTGTAGAATTACATACAGCAGTGGCAGTTGAAATTCAAATGGCACAAAGAGACAATCGCTATATCGTTAATATTTTTTGGAAGTTATGGATAATATTATATCTTTTTGGCTGTACATTATACTGTTTATATGATTGCTGCTCGTATTCATTGAAGAGTGATGAGGAGATAAGTGTTGTCTAGTTGCCGAGCAGGCTTTGACAAGCACTTGCGTAGAAGTAGAAGGATCTAGCTTAGGCCTATGCAGGTTCAAGTAAGTATTTTCTAAATATTTGTCTTCCAATTTGAATTTTTAACGTGTAAACCTATTAAACTATATACATCAAATTCACCCATGTTTAACCAGTTAGGGCCTAATGTAGGCCTATTGCTATATTAGATCTTTTTAAAATCTCGAAACAGGTAGGCACAGACGTTTACTGATGTTTGTGAAAGAAAACGGTCAACAGAAACATGTTTAACCACGGGGTCATACATTTACTACATGATGTACTGTACTTTACTTTATCATGGTCGGTGTATGACTACGTCATGGTTTTATGTGTTTACAACTAGGATTCTCCTCACTACGATGCCTTCACAACTTCCGTTGCCGTACTTTACGAAGTCGGACCATCATGTCGTATACAATCAGCAGTGGCAAAAAGTGTAAGTAAAACCAACGTACTTTTTATGTTGGTATACCATCGGCACTAACGTAGGCAAAGAGTTGGCCCTAAAACAATCCAACGTACTTTTCTCGTCGGCATAAGTAAGGTCCGTATAGCCGGCAAAACATTGTCCCCTAAGTCGGAACGACGTCCTTTTCAAGTCGACATGAAAAAGTTGGTCCCACGTCGGGACAACCCTTTTTAAACATCGGAATAAAATCGGCATGACAGTAGGCAAAACGACGGCCCAGCGTTGGAACAACGTCTTTTACTTGTCGACGGCAGGATGCACCCCCGATGAGCACCCGACACGAATCCCGACGTCCGGTCGACTTTGCTAGCTCCTTATATCCGACGTCGGACCGACGTCCGTGTGTTATCTGGGAATACAATAAAAAACAAAAGAAATATATTACAGATCCTTATAAAACAAAGTCAAACATAAGAATGACTTTCTAGATGCTTATTTTCAATTCTAATAATTTTCCTCATAATACGATGTAAAACAAAAGAAATAGATTTAAAACAAAGTCAAAAATAAGAATAACTTTTTCTAGATGCTCATTTTCAATTCTCATAATTGTCCTCATAATACAATGAAAAACAAAAGAAATATATTTACATATCCTAATAAAACAAAGTCAAACACAACGATGACTTTTTTAGATGCTTATTTTCAATTCTAATAATTTTTTATAAAAGAAAGAAATATTTTATATTATTTTTTTAATTATTCTTATGTTTGACTTTGTTTTATTAGGGTTTGTAAAGTTATTGCTTTTGTTTTTCATTGTATTGTGAGGACAATTGTGAGAACTGAAAATAATAATCTAGAAAGAAGTTATTCGTATGTTTGACTTTGTTTTCTAAGGGGTTTGTAAATCTAAATTCTCATAATTTTCCTCATAGTACAATGAACAACAAAAGAAATATATTTACATTTTCTAATAAAACAAAGTCAAACATAAGAATGACTTTTTTCTAGATGCCTATTTTCAATTCTCATAATTTTCCTCATAATACAATGAAAAACAAAAGAAATATATTTACATATCCTAATAAAACAAAGTTAAACATAAGAATGACTTTTTTTCCTAGATGCTTATTTTCAATTCTCATAATTTTCCTCATAATACAATAAAAAAACAAAAGAAATGGATTTACAGATCCTAATAAAAAAACGTCAAACATAAGAATGACTTTTTTCTCGATGCTTATTTTCAATTCTCATAATTTTCCTCATAATACAATAAAAAACAAAAGAAATAGATTTTCAAACCCTAATAAAACAAAGTCAAACATAAGAATGACTTTTTTCTAGATGATTATTTTCAATTCTCATAGTTTTCCTCATAATACAAAAAAAAAACAAAAGAAATGGATTTACAGATCCTAATAAAACAAAGTCAAACATAAGAATGACTTTTTTCTAGATGCTTATTTTCAATTCTCATAATTTTCCTCATAATACAATGAAAAACAAAAGAAATATATTTACAGATCCTAATAAAACAAAAGTCAAACATAAGAATGACTTTTTTCTAGATGCTTATTTTCAATTCTCATAATTTTCCTCATAATATAATGAAAAACAAAAGAAATGGATTTACAGATCCTAATAAAACAAAGTCAAACATAAGAATGACTTTTTTCTCGATGCTTATTTTTAATTCTCATAATTTTCCTCATAATACAATGAAAAACAAAAGAAATAGATTTTCAAACCCTAATAAAACAAAGTCAAACATAAGAATGACTTTTTTCTAGATGCTTATTTTCAATTCTCATAATTTTCCTCATAATACAATGAAAAACAAAAGAAATATATTTATATATCCTAATAAAACAAAGTCAAACATAAGAATGACTTTTGTAGATGCTTATTTTCAATTCTAATAATTTTCCTCATAATACAATGAAAAACAAAAGCAATAGCATTACAAACCCCAATAAAACAAAGTCAAACATAAGAATAATTAAAAAAGAATAAAAATATATTTCTTTTGTTTTTAATTGTATTATGAGGAAAAATATTAGAAATGAAAACCTCATACTAAATTTCCCCTAAATCGTGACATAGCTGTATGTAGGCCCTATTTGTCATTTTTGTGATCAAGTTGAATCCAGGACGTACTACCACCTAAATCCGTACAAAATCTATACTTTCCAAAAGTACCAGTAAATTACAGAAACTGCCAACATAAATTTAGTAAAAGTGACCACCACCAGGTCTAATAGTTTAACGTGGTCTAATATTGTTTTCTGCATGTTGGTTCATCTGGAAAATCACTGAAGATACGATTAATTTAGAATTTGAGCAAAAGTTCTTTGTCATCTTCACGCAGAGAGGACATACATGGGTTCAAATTGTGTTTAAAATTATTTGTGTATACCTGTTGGCTCAGTGTAAACAAAAGTTAAATTATGTTCAATCAATAGATATTTCCCTGCATAAGAGCTACATGTAGTGCACACCACGCTACCAATGTAGCCTCCTATTCTTGAGTGTTAAAACAATGATGAAACACTCAAGATTTGTCACCTTTAAACCACTCTGCCCCGGCACTCTGCATCCACACTCTAAAAATTATTTTACTCAGTACTGGGAGTAGGCCTAAAGCGTGTTGAGCAAAGCCGTAATGTTGAGTAAAGCAGATTTGAAATCTAGCTCAACGCTGCGTTAACTGCCACGTTGCACACAGTGACAGGTGAGGAGTTACTCCGCGTTGATTTCAATCGTATGCAACGTTGCGTTGTCGACCCACCACCAGCCGAGTTGAAAGCATGGCAGACTTGTATTATGATATGTTATCTAGCTGGGGTCATGGAATAATTGATAGGAAGAGGCACTCCCTAATTAGCATGAGGCCGCATTCTTATTTAAATTAGCCATTGTGTTATAAATTCATATTCATGTTTACCGGTAGCACTTTACACCACCGCGTAGGGTAAGTCATGAATAATTAAGTGGTCTAAAGTCAAATAAGCTTCATTCTTTCCAGTCTTGAACAAAATAGTAGGCAGAGGCGGGAATCGATCTCGGTACCTCTCGGTTGAAAGGCACAGCGTACGACCGCTAAGCCAAGTAACTACCTGATGTGAGACGTGTGATTTTAATCCTTGATATTGCTCAATGGAATAAATCGTGAAATTAAATCAATAATAAAAGAAGCATAGTTTTATTTAGGGCTCAAATTGGAGAAAGCTCTACTAGAAAAGGAAAAATATTTGTCTTTGCTCTAAAGAAAATATTTAAGTTAGAAAATAATCAAATAAATTTAAATAAATATTTTGAAACAGAATGTTACGCCTCTATTGGAAAAAAATATATTACAATAACTTGTCTATACTATAATTTATTATTTATTTATTATTTATTTATTTATTTATTTATTTATTTATTTATTTATTTATTTATTTATTATTTTATTTATTATTTAATCACTAACATTTATACTCACTTCATCACTCGCTCAATTAAAATTAATCTCATTCTGATGACAAAACAACCCAATTAATTATATCATGAACAATATTATTTAAATTATTTCAATTTTGTAAATTTGACCAAATAGTTTATAAATGTCCCAGATAGATCAATTTGATTGTATAGGTGCATGCAGTAGAAAATAGTCTAAAGACAATATATGCAAAGTTTAAGGCCTATTATGGTGGGTATACTTTTGGAGCTACATTTTATCTCAGGTCGAAATATGGTAAAAAAATTAAAAAACGCGTTTGAAAATAAAAAAAAACGTTGTTTTTAAATCTTTTTATCCGATATGCATAACTTTTAAAATTTTGTTTAATGTATTATCAAAAGTGCATTATGTTAATGTGTCTAATAATGAAAAACACATTGATAATTATAATGATGATTTTTTGATTTCTCTTGACACCTGTCTCACTTTAACTTCAAAATGGCAATTTATTGCTAGCATTTATTTCAGAAAAATTAATTCACCCACCAATGCCAAGAAATCTACCGTCAGTCCGTCACCACTGTCTATTTTACCATAATGACAGATTCAGTGATCATCCATCTTACAAAATAATATTGTGTGAAATAATATGTGGTCAGTAAATCAATCAACCACTCAATTCCCTTCTCTTAATGTTTTTGTTTTGTTTTCATAAAATTGTTGTAGGCCTATTTCTCTTTTGAAATCATTAGGGGCTGTGCAATAATTATAGGGTAAAATTGGGGGGGGGGCAAGAATTTTTTGGCGAGCCACAAGGGGGGGGGGGGGCAAGCAATTTTGGCCACCCGAGAGGGGAAGCGATTTTGGCACACACCTTGGGGTGCGTTTTAAATAAAACGCTCTAAAAAGGCTTCGGAAAACAGTATACGGAAACGCTTTAATATGCAAAGTTTCGTGCTCGCTGCGCTCGCAACACAACAAGCCATACCGCATGATACCGGTATAATGTTTGCAAATGGATCCCAAAATTTGGCATGTGCAAGGGGGTCGCTAAAATTTTTGGCGGACCGAGAGGGGGGTGCAACCGATTTTTTTTTTTTTTTTAGGGGGGCGATTTTTGGCGGGCCGTTCGGAAATTTTACCCCCGGGGGCTCATTATGGGTCCCCGGTGATAAAATTTCAAAAAGGCATTATCTGCCAAATCGCTTATCTGCAAATAAAATTGTGACACCCCCATCCCTCCTTGTACATCCAAATTATTGGGATCCCGCAAACCTTAAATTAAATAGATTCATGAGATTGGTGGATAGGCCCTCCTATAGGCTTACCGTAAAGAAATATATTATTTTGAACAAACTTGACCGATTATTGACCATAGGCCTATTAAACAGGCGAAGAATTTGGTTTTGTTCAAAAGACAATTTGCATATTTAAGCGTTTCCGGACGCGTACTGTTATCCTAAGCCTTTTCGGAGCGTTTTATTTAATACGCGTAGGCCTACCATAAATGTGTGCAAAAATCCCCTTCTCCTCCCCAGAATTATTACATGCAGCCCTTGATAAACTCCAAAATCATTCAATCATTCTTTTGATAGACCTAAATTCTTCTAGTAGGCCTATACACGTAATTCAGCAAGTGACATATCAGTGCAATGTAGCCTACAAGTGCTATAAACGCCGTGCATCAGTGTGTCACTTCATTAATATTACTAACCGGCTCACACGCGGTAGTGTATAAATCAAAATTAAAACACTCGGGTGATTATATAATCAGTGGCCTCAGCTCAGTTGAGGGCGTTTCAATTTATTACGTGATTTGGGAAATGCACAAGATCAAATAGAATGGCGAGTAATGATTATTTACTTGTTTTTAAAAACAAACTGCTTAGGGCGGTAATAAACAACGTGTACGTCCGATAACTATAGATTGAATGATATTTATCATCACACGAGGAAACAAAAACAAACGAGGTCAGGAGGTCAGTGGTCTCAGCTCTCATAGAGGACGCACTTTCAAGCTTGGTACTCGCATTGAACAGACAAAGTTCGCAAAACTGAATGGCGGTTTTTTTTGTCAACCGTAATTAACATGATCAAGGGGTCGAACATAATATATTCATAACCGATCGATAACTGGACTCATTTTCTACCAAGCAAACCAGCGGGATTTGTCATAGGTTTGCGTGCTTGATAGAATAACCGTGAATTTAGTGTCACCCCCGTGCTGGGGTTTAGCGGAAATTTCCCCCATTCTTGAAGGTAAGAGCTGATTTTTATTGAAGAGTGCAATTATTGTGTCATTGTGTGATGCATTGAACTTCTCATGTTTGGCATGCTGAAGTTGGTGAACGTAGCGTAGTGCTATTCTTGAGTGTTAAAACATAATGAAACACTCAAGTTTTGTCACCTTTAAATCACTCTGCATCCACACTCTAAAAATTATTTTACTCAGTGCTGGAAGTAAAGCGTTTTGAGTAGTAAGTTGAGCAAAGATTTAGTCAACAAAGTGCAAATCACGAATTTCCGTAAAACCCCTCGCTCGAGCAAAGCCGTAAAAATCATGTTGAGTAAAGCAGATTGGAAGTCTAGCTCAACGCTGCGTTAACTGCCGCGTTGCACGTGGTGATAGGTGAGGAGTTACTCCGCGTTGATTTCAATCGTATGCAACGTTGCGTTGTCGAAAGCATGGCAGACTTGTATTAATTATGATCTGTTATCTAGCTGGGGTTTAGCGGAAATTTCCCCCATTCTTGAAAGTAAGAGCTGATTTTTATTGAAGAGTGCATTGTGTCATTGTGTGAACTTCTCATGTTTGGCATGCTGAAGTTGGTGCAAATGAATCTAAGCTTAATTGGTCCGGTATGCTAATATAATGCATTTACCCTACCCAACATACGATCATGCTGATATTATAATAAAGAGTGTATAAACCAACCGGAACGGTATAACAATTGAAGTGACAGTTCTAAGATAGCTTAATGGTGGGCGTACACGAGGCAATTTCCATTGCAAGGCCCATTACTTAACAGGTGAGATTATGTGCTCACTGACCATGAAGCTAAGCAATTGAGCAAAATACACGAAGCAATGTATGGCCTTGTAATTCCTTGAGCGTGCTCATCATGGAGCTATTAAATAGATGGAGAAGAAATAGATTACGTAACGCATTGAAACCTTGTGCCGATTTGAAATCTGACAAGCTATTCATCGAAAGGTACCTTTTGTTTGGGACAAAGGGCTTCCGCCATTAAATCGGTAAGCTGACCCGACAGTGTATTAACGCTTTACCTAGCAGGCTACTGTCAATAAGTGATCAAACGAAAGGCGCGTGAAAGCGACGTCTGGAACGAAAAGTACCTTTTGTTATAATAACACACAAGGATGTGATTGAGTAGCCGTAAGCACAAAAAGCACACATTAGCCGCTGAGTAGCCCTACAGTTCGTGATCACCCCACTGACTTCAGGTGCTTCATTTAAATAAATTGAATGCGCTTGCTGAATGATTACACATCAAGCATTCAAGGCTGCCATTTATGTCTATAGTACTGTATAATGCCATAACTATACGTATACATGTAACAAATAATAAGTATACCGGTATAGGCCTATATAAAAGTTGTTTCACAAATTGACATTTTATTTCATTTTAAGAAGGAGAATGACATAAACAGTGGCGTACTGAAGGGGGCAGCTCTTCTGTGAGAGGTCTTGGGAAGGGATGAGGGAGGAAGAGGTGAAAGAGGGGATATGAAGAACGAGAGGGGGTGAAAGAGAGAAAGAGGAAGAAATGAAGAGAAATAAATAAATAGAAGTAAATAAATAGAAAGGTAAGGTAAGAAAAATGATAGGAATGAGAGGGGACAAAAAGTAAGAGGGGATGGAGAAGGGAAGGGAGATAAGAAGAGGGAGTGATACCGGTACTTCAAAGAAAGAATAAGTACAGAGAAAAGAAAAAGGAATGACAAAATGTAGGCCTTATAATAATTATTATAGAAACTAAACACAGCCCCCCCCCCACATAGGCCTAACGCTAACAGCACTATAGGCAGCCATTCGATGATGTCAATGCCTTTATGCGTTACGTATTTAAAACGCCCAGTCAGATGTATTTTACACCTGCCAAGCACAAGTCACCCAATTTCGAAAATTGGACGTTGAATGTACACTCTCATGAATATTGATTGGCAACATTTTCCAATATGTCAGCGCTCAAATCGGACACAATAGAACAATAGACCATTCAGTGCGTTGGTTCGAACAGCTAGGCTCCGTCTGCATGCCATGATTAGCGTCATCTATATGAGCTGAGGCCAAATTTAAATAACAATACGCTATTTAAATAACAGTGCAGCTCATGCTAATGAGATAGTGCCGTTTCCTACCAATTATTCCATGATCTAATCTTGTGGCCTGTAATGTACTGCAGTTTAGGTGCACAAAATATCCTTGGTTGAACTGATGTAAGACCACAAGGCTCTTGTTTTGTAACCTAATTTGTCGGAATCTGCGTTGTTGGGAGAGGGGGGACAAAGGTAGATTGACACCCTCGTCCTAATTATGCAGGCTTAAGGTATGAGACATAATACAAACTAATTTGCATTATTCAGTAGAGGTGTTTTTGGTCTCATTGTTTACCACCTTCATTTAAATATAATATGCATAAACTTGCATAATAATTTATGCTGATCTTGCAAAATAAATTCAAATTAGAGCCCTCTATAGTTTGGTCACTTCATAATGTACTGTGATGCAATTTAAGTTTGTTGAAATGTCCAAAAAGTCCAATAATGTTGCCAGTGTTTCTAAATGCGAACATGTACTTTTCTTGTTCAAAATTTATTGACCTGACCAAGATTATCTTGACCTGACCAGGATTATCTTGACCTGACCAAGATTATCTTGACCTGACCAAGATTATCTTGACCTGTCCATATTACTTGATATAATCGACAGTTGACCAGACTTTTAACAAAAGAAATACAATAGATAATGGAACAAAAGAAGAGGGCTAGACGCATGGAGCTATTAAAGATGGAGAGGCAATAGATTATGTAACGCATTGTTAACTTAAATCACCTAAAAAACAGAAATGAGGAATGAACAATTTGTGGGTCTTTTAGTGCTGAAATTATCAAAATCAATGGTCTTCGGAGCTCTATTTTGGCTCTATGGGGTCTTTCCACAAAGCTGCGAAATCCATAAAGAAAGGGGGGAGTCTTTCAGGGGCACACACGCGTATAATCACTTGTAATAAGTGCCCCCGGCTCCTCGACTTCCAGGAATAACGGTATCGCTGCACCCTGTCTGTTTATAGTGGCGGTATAGTAGTGCTGCAATAACGTACATCGATTTCGAAGGATTTTAATTCCGTACATTATGTGCGACAATATATATACGTTATAGGTCTGATTATAGTGTCGTCCCATAACGTTTAATGTATACGCTAACGGATAGGCTGGCTCACTATAAACAAGCTCATAGAGCTTATTTATAGTCAGCCAGCTTATCCGTTATTTAGCGTATAGACGAATCCAATTTCACGCATTCCTACACCTCAGTGGCAGCCATGACTGGGTCCCCGCTGTGTATATCTAACCTGAAATGTGAAATGATGCGTCCTTAATTTTAAACTGTATTCCATCACCCGTGTTATACGTAGACAAAAGGATGATGAACGTTTACAGCACAATACAATATAACATCGATTTTTAAGCGGGTTTAATCTACCCAATTGGGCAGTCACAACACCAGCTTGGTGCGCCGGGGTCCCAGCAATGGCCGACCAAATCCTGACCATGACTTGGCTCCTTGGATTCGTCTATAAGTACTGCGAAATCAATGGATATTGCAGTGTAATATGTCCGTATACGCACTTAATGTGGCGACCCATAGTCAAGTCCGTACAACCAAAGCCGACATTCGCTTGAATGGATAGGGTGGTTTGATATTGAGGGGGCTGTTTAGTTTTTGTAATGCATTTCTCAGATGATGGTGGCCTACGTCATTTTCATACGGCAACATAAACATGTGACGGCAGTATTTTTTATATATGGCCAAGAAATTTGAGTTGATAAATCTTGACTCTCAGTGGAGTGGTGTTGGTCAGATTGTAGATGGTTTCATTTGGAATCCGATCCACACGCTTGATATTTAACATGACTCTGTAGCAAGATGTTGCAAAGGCATTGATCTTGTTTTCCATGTCCTTGGTAATTACCCATGACTCGCATCCGTACAGAAAGACAGTAATACAAGTTGTCTCAAACAGCTTGATTTTTGTTTCGATTGGCAGGGATGGGCTTTTCCAAAGGTGTTCCAGTTTTAAGAAAGCTGCCCAGGTTAGTGCTGTTCTGCAGCAGATCTGCTGCTGCAGTTGCAGTCCTAGTAAGCTGCGACTGGGCCCGGGATATAACACGATTCCAACAGGGCAATATCATCAGCAAAATCCAGGTCATACAGCATCCTAGCAGGACACCTGCTTGACCGACGTGGGTAGGTATAAATTTCAGCGTCAATTCCAGAAGTGGATTTCTTTAGAAGGTAGTCAACCAGAATAATGAACAGGAATGGTGCCAACACATCATTCTGAAGCACTCCAGTTGCTACTTGGAATGGCTCTGAGATACTTTCAGCTACCATAACGGCACTATTGCAGTCATTGTAAAGCACCTGGATGGCATTTACCACAACCTTATGTATTATGTATAATGCCACAGCACTGAAAACATGACGGACCTGTTGATGGAGTTGAAGGCTTTTTTGAAGTCCACAAAAGTGACTGTTAAGGGATGTTGGTACTCCTTGAAGCCTTCCATGATCCTCCTCAAAATGTGTATTTGCTGAGCACAGCTGCGACCTCATCTAAAGCCAGCCAAAGGATCAATGTGAGGTCGGATCCTGTTTAAAAGGATCTTATTGTACACTTTTGCGGCACATACACATACGCGAAATACCACGGTAGTTTGTCATTAGAGAAAGAGAGTGAGTGAGAGAGAGAGAGTGGGGTCGCCTTTCTTTGGTAGAGGAATGATTACATTTGTGACCCATTGACGTGGCGGTGTCAGCGTTGAGAATACTTCCATACAGATTTCGATAATCATATTAATCATACTATCCCCTCCTTTCTGAAGTGCTTCAGCAGTTATAGCAAAGTCCAATGTTGCTGCCTTGTTGGTCTTCATGGCTGCTATTGCTTCGACTACTTCATAGTGGTGCAGGAAGTTTTGAAGCTGCTGTGCCACTGTCGTTGTTAAGGAGTGAGCTAAGATATTCATTCCATTCCTCAAGCAGTTCATGGTCACTGGCTGGGGCTGTTTCATCCCTCTTTTTGACTTTCAACCCTTTCCTTGAGTTCTTCCCAGAAAGCGAATGTACGATTTCCCGGTAGTGGTGTAATTCCGCATCTCGTTGGCCAGCTTCAGGTCTTCCATCTGCTTATTGAGGGTAGCAAGCTCGTCAGATTTATAAGAGTTGTTAATGCTGCAACCTTGGCGGAAAATGTTGCCACACCTGAGCGTTAATTGGCCAACATCCTTCCCCGCTCCCCTATTGCAATGTTGATTTGGACAAAATCGTCATCATTTCTACATTACAGTCTCCCAACATTGAAAAATATGGGGGTGGGGTGGGAAGGGGCAAGTGTAAGCTGAATGTACATTTGCAACTATTATACAAAATAATGCAAAAGTATCACATATTTGGCTCCGATTGCGTAGTTTTAACACCAGAACGTGCAGGTGTGGCAACGAATTTCCGCCAAGGTTGTGGTGCTCAAATTCCTCCATAAAATTACTCTAACACTCTTCTAACCAACTAACCTCCATGGTATAGTGTAGAATACAAAGGTTGCAGGTGCAAATCCGGCCTCTAACAAAAGATTTACTAACTCATTACACCTTGTGAGCAAACATAGAATAAAATAGAAGCCGGCCACCTCTCCAAAACTTTGCGTGAAAAAGTCATACTTTTATTGAAAATTAATGTTATGCACTCTAAAATTATTTTACTCAATTTGAGTAAAATCTTACTCCTTTTGATAGTAAAAAGGTCACAGCTCATTTCTTGAGTAAACTTGACTCAACTAAGGTTGAGTAGCAACTTTACTCTGCCTTTGAGTAAACAGTTTACTCAGTAAAAGAGTAAATACATGACTCAACATTTTTTGAGTTGACTTTTACTCAACATAATTCAACAGTTGGGCTGTGACCTTTTTTACTCAACAGGGTGGTAAAACCTTACTCAATCCACAAGGAGTAATATTTTGCTCTGTATTTCTGTTAACGTTTTGCTCAACTGTTGAGCAACATGTATTTGACTCAACTGATATTGAGCAGACTGTTTGCCCAAATATTGAGCAACATGAAGTTGACTCAACTGATTTAGTCAAAATGTTTATTCATCATATAGCTGCAGGTTACTCCTTCCCTGTTGAGTAAAATGTCGTTCTGGAACCTCTGTTCACACTTCAAAAGAATGCAATCAAGATTCATGCAATTGGGGTGTTGTTACCATTTAATTCACATTAAATAACACAACATCTACAAGAACATAATACATTTTTGTCTTCGTTTGGTTCTCTGATTTGTCGAAGAATCCAAGTGATACCACTTTATATGGTATGGATCCAAAAGTGAAATGTTCAAAAATCAGAAGTCCTTTAATATCACTGTCACAATATGGTTATTGTCAAGGGTACAAAATTAAATTGCTCCAAAACTGTCTTACAAATGGCTACAAATTCTTCATCTATATCAGAATTAAACTACTCAAGAAAGGTTTATCTGCAATATTAAGTTACCAGAATATGGAGTGACAAAGATCAATATTAGCCATTGGCTCTTATGTGAAATTTAGATCACAAAGTACACATAAACCAGACATCAGCGATAATGCAAACTTTTACAAAACAATTTGCATCATTTTCTATGTAAATCAGAGCAATTTTATTTCTTGACCTTTGTACAATTTGGTTATTTTACTTTTCACCTAAGTATACATTTGATAATGTTCATAATGTCATTTACAGATACCAGGTACTCCACTTGGTTCCTTTCCCCTCAGATCCCAGGTAGTCCTACTTGAGTGTTTATAGTTGCAAACCTCTCTTAAGGGAGGTGTAAGGAGCGAATCATGGTTTGGATTCCAGAGGGAGGGTGTCTGTAAGAGGCATAGCCATCAGAAAATGAATAACTGAGTTCGCGCGCCAAATAAACTTACTGCAGTAATTTTCCAAGTCTTAAAAAATTAGGCATAGGTGGGAATCGAACCCGGCGCCTTTCGGTTCTGAATCAACGGATAGTACCACTGAACCAACTTCCTATCTGTACTAACACCTGTGATATTAATTCCTGATAATGCTTTAACGGAAAAAATGTACGATGTCATTCAAAATCAAATAGAAGTCCCACAACTAAAGTAGCAAACGATAAATCTGCTCACTCAATCATCAAATAACCAATCGATAAATAAATAAATAAATAAATAAATAAATAAATAAATAAATAAATAAATAAATAAATAAATAAATAAATAAATAAATAAATAATACAAAAATAAATTATAAATTAGTTTTTCTAGGCCTTACGCTGGAGAAAATAAAGCAGGATAAGAAAAATGATAGAAGCACGGTCTCGAACAAGCGACGCTCAGACCAGCAAGGTAGAAATCACAACGCCTTAGACCGCTTGGCCATAGAACTACACATCTTCGATGTCAAAGAAATATATTAACCTCTAACGTTACGAAATATTGGCACATGCCACGGGCACGTGTCTGCGGGTAAAGATTCTGCATAATAGAAAGGCGCACAAAGGGTCTATCTCTGAAGTCATACTAACCAAAAGGGCATTGACATGCAACCAATTCTTTGTATACCGGCTTATACATTGATACAGTCAACATATACAAAGAAGTATATTGTTAGACGTAGACGCAATCATCAATGCGGGAAGTATAAAACCATAGTCGCCACTCGTGCACTTTTTTGAGTCTACGGCTATTCCGAATTCAGTCTTGAACCCCGAATTCAGAGGTAAATTTTGGATTGTTACATGGAATGCAAACTGATTATATCATGAAAAAACCCACCGAGAGGACTACGATACTTATTCAGAGCCAATCTACATTCTGTTATTTACAAAAGCCGGCGATCAAAGTAAAATTATAAAAGCAGGAGGACCAGATATCAACGTTAAATCCCGGTAAGCCTAAAATCGCATCGAAAACGCCAAAATGCAGTCACAAAATTTATAATATTACTAAATCACCAAAACAAATTGTAACGTAGGTATGCAGAAAAGATTTGTATTAGCGATAACAAAGTATGTGCAAAAAGATTTGTCTTTGACATGTCGCCTTTTTAGTGCGGTATGGTATGTATTCCCGTAGGATTTGTTTGCTAAAATTGATTTTTTTTGGTCTTTTGACTTCTATATGGACCAAACTGTCATAAAATGACGGGGTTCAAATTTTCACACCCCTCCCTCGCTTTCGGGGGGGGGGGGTCACCTCAGTGTTGGCCCCTTAACCTATTTTTGAACCTATTTCTAACATTTGTTAACAAATATTAATAATGTTTGAAACTTTTTTGTATCTGTTCAAGTATACTGAATATATTTAGGGGACTATCATTTTCTTCGGAGGGGGGTCCCAAATGGGGGGTCATAAATTTTTGGAAAGAAAAAAAGGGGGCATACATTTTTAATGACCAAAATGTAGGGAGTTACAAGATGACCACAGATAGTGTGTTTATTTTATTCAAACCAATACAATTTTAGCCTGTTTAGGGGTAAGGTGTATTGGTGGTGGGGAGGGTCATAAAATTTTCATCTCTACGGAGTCCAACCATTCCACCATGTCCCTTTAGCTTCTTGATTTCCTGCTCGAGGGCTTGATCAGTGAAGAGATGGGTGAAGGGTATCCTCTGATCTTGTCACTACAAATTCACCAGACTTCAGTGCATTCCATGTTTCTGGGTCATCTTTTTCTAGAGCATTCATTTGAGCAAGATGGGCTGGCATCAGACAAGCATAGTTAAGGAGATCATCAGCGAAGAAATACTGGATAAGGTTCTATAATGATGACAAGAACACTCTCTACCTGGTGAAGATTCTGGATCAAGAACTGAGCGAACTTGCCAATGTCGTTTTCATCTTCCAGTGGCTTGACATTTCTTGAGTATCAGGATTGGACTTCTTCAAAGGTCTCTACCATCTGTGGATTACGTTCATGGAGATTGCCCTTGAGATCACAGCATAGGATACGAACTGGACCTCAGGGCATAGGAAAAATATTTCCTGTCTGGGAACTTAAACTATGTTGCTTGAAATTTTCTGTGAAATTCGTGAGCGCCTTGTCGCTGGCCCTTAATGGTTGGGGTCCAGGGGCTCAAAAAGCCTAAAAAGCTCATGGATTTTAGACTTTTTAAAGATTGAAATCAGGCACTTCTGAAATGTTATCCATGTGGGTCGAGGAGGCAGACCCCCTGCGGGGGGTCGAGGGGGCATAAAAATGCATCTATGTTACAGTAATTCTTGGCCTGTTTCAGACGTTTTTGAAAAAATGCTTCCTTCATCCTAAAAAAAGTGGTTTTAAGTGTTCAGTTTCCTATACTTTTGTACATGAGAGGCATTCTTCAAAGGTTTTTCTTTGCCTAATAACATGGCCTACATGGCTGAAATTGTTATATATAATGCACAATATAAAAACAATGATTCATGAAATTTTTGACACCCCCTCTTCGGGTATGTGGGAGGGGGCCCTCATGCGGGGGGGGGGGACTAATGTGCATGAAGAATGCATTGTATGATAAGAATAATGTGTAAAATACGCTACTAAAAAAGTACATTTTATGCTCTACAATACAACAATGAACAAGAGTTGAGTGTTGGACTTCATCATCTTCAGAATTATCTTGTGGGATTCATTTCCGACATGGACAAGTAATTATAGCAAAAATTTTAATAACATGTTTTTCCTGGCCTTACACAAACTCTAACCCATCTATGGCAAGTATATTGCACAATAGAACAGAAAAACCTGGTTTTTCGTAGATAAACCTGGTTTTTCGATCGAGAAACCTGGTTTTTCGATCGAGAAACCTGGTTTTTCGATCGAGAAACCTGGTTTTTCGGTGAAAAACCAGGTTTTTCGGCCGAGAAACCTGGTTTTTCGCCGATAAACTTGGTTTTTCACTGATAAACCTGGTTTTTCAAACGAAAAACCAGGTTTTTTGAATTCGATTGTCATAGTTTTTCGAAAAACCTGGTTTCTCGGTCGATAAACCTGGTTTATCAAAACTATGACAATCGAATTTGAAAACCAGGTTTATCAAAAAAAATATGACAATCGATTTGAAAAACCAAGTTTATCGGCGAAAAACCAGGTTTATCGGTCGATAAACCTGGTTTATCAAAAACTATGACAATCGAATTCGAAAAACCTGGTTTTTCGATTGAAAAACCAGGTTTATCAAAAAAACTATGACAATCGATTTGAAAAACCAAGTTTATCGGCGAAAAACCAGGTTTCTCGGCCGAGAAACCTGGTTTTCGCCGATAAACTTGGTTTTCACTGATAAACCTGGTTTTCAAACGAAAAACCAGGTTTTTGAATCGATTGTCATAGTTTTCGAAAAACCTGGTTTCTCGGTCGATAAACCTGCTTTATCAAAAACTAGGACAATCGAATTTGAAAAACCAGGTTTATCAAAAAAAATATGACAATCGATTTGAAAAACCAAGTTTATCGGCGAAAAACCAGGTTTATCGGTCGATAAACCTGGTTTATCAAAAACTATGACAATCGAATTCGAAAAACCTGGTTTTTCGATTGAAAACCAGGTTTATCAAAAAACTATGACAATCGATTTGAAAAACCAAGTTTATCGGCGAAAAACCAGGTTTCTCGGTCGATAAACCTGGTTTTTCAAAAACTATGACAATCGAATTCGAAAAACCTGGTTTTTCGATTGAAAAACCAGGTCTATCAAAAAACTATGACAATCGAATTGAAAAACCAAGATAATCGGCGAAAAACTAGGTTTCTCGGTCGATAAACCTGGTTTTCAAAAACTATGACAATCGAATTTGAAAAACCTGGTTTTCAATCTAAAACCAGGTTTATCAAAAAACTATGACAATCGAATTGAAAACCAAGTTTATCGGCGAAAACCAGGTTTCTCGGTCGATAAACTTGGTTTATCAAAAACTATGACAATCAAATTCGAAAAACCTGGTTTTTAGATTGAAAACCAGGTTTATCAAAAAACTATGACAATCGAATTGAAAACCAAGTTTATCGGCGAAAAACCAGGTTTCTCGGTCGATAAACCTGGTTTTTCAAAAACTATGACAATCGAATTCGAAAAACCTGGTTTTTTGATTGAAAAACCAGGTTTATCAATAAAAACTATGACAATCGAATTGAAAAACCAAGTTTATCAGTGAAAACCAGGTTTCTCGGCCGATAAACCTGGTTTCTCAAAAACTATGACAATCAAATTCGAAAAACCTGGTTTTTCGACTGAAAAACCAGGTTTATCAAATCAAAAAACCATGTTTATCGATTGGATTGTCATAGTTTTTGATAAACCTGGTTTATCAGCCGAAAAACCAAGTTTATCAAAAAACTCTGACAATCGATTTGAAAAACCTGGTTTTTCGATCGAAAAACCAGGTTTATCGACGAAAAACCAGGTTTTTCTGTTCTATTGTGCAATATACTTGCCATACCCATCTCACAAACCTTACTATAAATTACAAACCCAACCAAGCCTAAACACCCTTGGCTTGCCCAACCCCCAAAAGAGAATTAGGGGTGAAATTGGCAATTTGATTTCACCCCAAAATTGGACCTACATACAGCATGTTTAGTATTATTAAATGCATGAATATATACAGTTTCAATTACTTTATTTAGCTTCATTTCATCAAAATATTTTTATGGCTTATTATAGGAAGGAGAAACCTTTCACATAATTTTGAAAATTAAAAAAAAATTAAAATTCTGAAAATACAAAAAAAAAATACATTTAAGTGCATAAGCTTTTTTCTTCTGGGTAAGAATTTTTTTCTTGCATGCAACAGCCTTTTTCTTGCAGGTTAGAAATTTGATAAATAGGTCCATGCATGCATTTTGTATATGATGACCTATTTATCAAATTTCTACCCTGCAATAAAAATGCTGTTGCATGTAAGAAAAAGTTCTTACCCAGAAGAAAAAGCTTTTGCACTTAAATGTACTTTTGTTTGTATTTCCAGAATTTTAGAAATTTTTTCAAATTTCCAAAATTATGTGAAAGGTTTCTCTTTATTTTGTTAGCAATAAAAATACCAATTTCCATGAAAATTGAAATGAGGCAAATTTAAAGTAATTAAAATGTTATAAACACATTCATGCAATGCATTTAAAAACATTAAACATAGGGCAGATTTTCTGTCATTTTCAGGTGAAATCAATTTCTACCCTAATTCCCTTTTGGGGATAAGGGCAAGGGTTTTGGGTTATGTTAAAGGTTAGTTGGGCTTGGGTGGGTTGAATACATGCAGTAAGGTTTGTGGGTGGGTAGGAAAACATTTCAAAAAAACTTGTTTTTTTCTGATGACCAGCTTTTTAGGCTTTTTGAGCCCCTGGACCCCAACCATTACGGGCCAGCGACAAGGCGCTCACGAATTTCACAGAAAATTTCAAGCAACATAAAAAGTGTATTAAATCAACTCAGAATATTTCAAAACCTACGAAATAACTTTTACGAAAATTGGTTGTTAACTGGCTAAAATGCCGCTTTGGGGGGTCCCAAAATGGATGACCCCCCAGAAAGAGGGAGGGGGTCGGGAAAATTTGAACCCCATCAATTTCTGATAGTTTGGACCCTTTAGAACCCAGAACTGCAAAAAAATCAATTTTAGCACTCTAATCCTACGGGAGCTGTTTTCTTGACATACCATACTACACTATTTTGAAATATCACATCGTGTAAGCATCGTGTAAGCCGGCCTTAAGGCCGACATACACGAGGAAATTTTCCAAGCAATTGCCTGTTGCACAGACCTTGGAAAAAGATTGCTCGTGTATTTTGGATTTGCAAGGAATTAATCCCCCAAGCATCAGGCGAATTAATCCCCCGAGCAACAGGCAAAAGGTAGAGACATGCCAGGAGGTTGAAAGTGCATAGGAACAATAGCGGAAACTACGTCACGCTATTGTTCGACCTAGGCTACATATTTTTTAACGCATGCGTGTTCGTCAATACAGCTTTAGTGTCCTCCACCTTCGCAACACGGTACGTGGAGTGTCTGGAATCACACTGACGGCGGAGGAGAATACTATCTGGTCAGACAGTTTAATTTTATCAAGCATATAATACCTGAACAATCACCGTCATACTACAGAATATATTGTATATTCAAAATATAATTTTAATATTGTAAACCTATTAACTTATATATTGGACACGTGAATAAAATCATGTCGAAGACAAAATGGCCGCTAATCCGCCTATTGTCTAGACCTAGGATACATATTCCGAATGAGGGCAGCAGTCTAGGATGCTGATCCCTTCGTGTAGATCCCTGGACATGCTCTACTTTCAAGGTTGTTGCATGCAATCTAACTCCTTCAGCCAATCAGCTGAGTGAACACGAGCTGGTTGCTGCATTCATTTGGGAAAATGTAGGGACCAACTTGATTCACCAACATTGTAATGTGTGCACATGGTATGCTACATTGTAGGCCTATTCGCCACTTGCACGGTTCCGCCATTATGCACTATATGCGGGAGAGCCTCGAACTGGCAGCATACATGAAAGGAAGAATTACGTAACCTTACACAGAATGTTATATGACTGGTTCAATTCCCATTCATGTATGCTGCCAGTTCGAGGCTCTCCCCGCACATAGTGCATAATGGCGGAACCGTGCAAGTGGCGAATGCTGTTGTTACCCCTGGGTTGTTGCTGTCAAATTCTTGCTAGTCAAATAAAACATGGCCAAAGCAACATCTATGGCCCAAAAATTCCTCGACTTGTACGAGGAACACGAAGTTCTTTGGAACGTGGGACACTCAGCTTACCATGATAAGAAAAAGAGAACAATCGCTTTAAACAACATAGCGGAGGAAATAGGAGTGAGTGGTGAGTGCACATAAAGTTTTCAATACTTTGAATATAAATAGGCCTACGTTGCCTAGGGAAAAAGAACATTCTAAAAGAACAGGATCATACAAAATTTTTGCATATTGTACCAATAAAGCCCTTTTTACCCAGATCGTGGCCAAAAACTAGTGTAAAATTAACCCATTTTATAATAAAGCCTTTTTGATACCTGGAATACTTTACGTGTTGTTTTACAGTCTTTATAAGAAAAGGATATATGTATGTATCTCATCGATAATACCGGGTCAAAATGATGCAACCGGTATTTTGTTTTTCGTATTTGCCCCGAAATTTATAGTTTGCCCCCTGACCAAGAAAGCTGACTGCACCCCTGATAAACAAGTATTAAGCATTAAAAATCTTGAGTAAGTTGTTTTTAAGCTCTTGGAAGTGTCAGGTTTTCTGGAGGGTGGGAGTCAAAAAGTTTTGACTCCAAAAATGTCAACCCCATCAAAGTATTTATGAATTAAATCAGAATGGTAAATATGTTTTGAGTATATCCCCAAATCTATGAGCACGCTCAAGGAATTGCAAGGCCATACATCGCTTCGTGTATTTTGATCAATTGTAATGTGTGCACATGGTATGCTATATTGTAGGCCTATACTGTTGTTACCCCTGGGTTGTTGCTGTCAAATTCTTGCTAGTCAAATAAAACATGGAGACAGCACATGTGCCATTTTGATATGATTATGAAAATCTTTAACCACTAAATATGTTTTGAGTATATCCAGTGGAAGTGTACAGGCATGTTTAATTGATGCATAAATCACCGTTCTGTATATAGGTATAAGCTGGTATATTTTGTACACGATTTCTTTATACAACAATGGGGGTGATATATTAAATGTATTAAGTTTATAAAATGTGACATTTACGTGCCTTTTTTTTTTTTTTAGTGCAGAGCTCCGCCGACTGAAGCAGCTTGAAGCTATGGATGGTGCCAGCGTGGCCGTCCCTGGCTGCATGTAGAATTCAATTCCAATAATATTGAATAATATTGAATTATATCAGATTCATTTCAAGCAAACACCATTGGTCTGCTTTTGAAAAGAAATGTTAATTCCCAAAGATATATAATCGAGTATCACAGTGCCTCATTTCAAATGTTTAGTTTTAGTTTTGGTTTTGGTTTTGGTCACGTGGTTTCCTATTGTCCTGCCTAACCACTTGAATCATAAGATATCGAACTCATTGTTTCTACCTTTTGTTTAAAACCGAACATTTGTGTCAGTCAGTTTCGGTTTTGGTTTTAGTTTCTTACAAGTGGTGTGGATCGTAAAATTATTTGATTTGAAGTTACCTACTCTAAGTATACAAAAGAAATGTTTAAATTTCGCAGTGCAATATTCACGAGGAGAGAAATCGAGCATGGTAATCTACATTGAAAGACGTGGTTTACAAAACCGAATAAGCCTAGGCTAATTCACCTGTGAAAAAATATAGACCATCGAAATATTTGCATTCGACATTACAAAAGGGCCACAATTGTTATTGTATAGGTGCTATAAACAAAATCGATTCATGTCCTTAATCCCATGTACCAGAATCGATATGGAAGGCCATTATATGACCTCTAATAACCTAATGACTTTTACTGAAGCAATTTTTACTGCAAAAAGTAGAAGATAGATTGTGTGGTGTGTGTGTGTGTGGGGGGGGTGGGTTGGAGGGAAAGGGGGATATGGGCCGGGAGAGAGAGAAACAGATGGGAGAGAGCATTGGAAGTGAAAGAGAAGGGGAGGAGAGCTCGAGATGAAGATATCGAATGTAGGGGAGGAGGAGGGGAAAGGGGTAATTTAGGGAAGAGGTGGTTATATAGGAGGGGAGCCCCTGTTAAAGAGGTATGGGTTGTGCTTCCCGGGGATAATAAACTAATTCATAATCAAATCATCTCCATGCATCGTTTATGTTTCATACAAAAACAAATCCCCCACGCCGCCCCATATACGCGCATGTATATGATTTCTAGGCCTAGAACTCTTGAGTGTAATATGCCACCTATCTTCGACCATGCTTCGACAGAGAGCATCAACTGTCGTCCGCGGGATAGATTTCCGATATCAATCATGATAATAATTATGTTAGCACAATAGGCTATGTTTCCTTCTGGTTATATACCCTATACTGTGTCCTCCCAGCATAAATAGTGTTATGATTGCAGACCAGATCAGCTCTACTTTTTAATCCCTTGATTTTTGGTTTCTGAACAAAAGAGAAACCAAAGCTAAAGATTTGAAATGAGGGAATGTCATTATATTATAGAGCTTGCGGAATGAAGTTACTGGAACTTTAACGGCAACTTCAAAAATATCGATTCGATTTCTTGCTCAACTTCACTTCAACGCGAACGTCAGATTGATTTCTGTTACAAGTAATCAGATAATATCATAAAAAAATATTCAATAAAGATCGAATCATCGTATCGTGTCCCTGCTGGTTTGATTAATCATTAATATAGCGCCACCACTTTTCCCGATCGAACTCTTCACAATCACTATATACTTCGACCTGACAAAGATGAAAGACGACCGAACTTCATTACGTATTCATGATATCTACTTAATATTCATATTGACATTTCGAGATAAATATTCATATTAACATTGCGGACCAATCAGAACACTTCAACGTAAATCAGTCTTACCAGTTCTGAATGCATAATAAGTGCTTGATCTCTTATTTAAAATGCGGAAATAAACACTACTTATGAATAATATATCATTTATCGATCATGAATATGCATGTTATCATGACGTTAAAAATCATCCGATTGAATCGTATCGTGTTTTGGGCGTTTACTACGTGTATATAGTGTCGCGAAAATCAGAAAAGTGGTGGCGTTTCGGAAGGATATTTTTCTCAGGGGGAGAGGGGCAAGTAAATGAATACCATTTTAAAACGATCATTTACGGCGGAATTAACAATATTTTGTTGTCTTTTAATTTAATTATAAATTTATTAAAACATCAGAAAGAGTAAAACAATCAGACAGATCATCAAGTTCACACATAATATTTGTTAAAAACGTATTTTATTTCACACATTGTACAAATATCACAAACAATACAAGAATGCCTACAGCTCTTGATAGACCTATGAATTAGGGATGAAGTGGTCTTCATTTCTGATCGGTCAGATCAGGGAAGTGAGACAGATGGAAAGTGGTCAATCCAACATCTATTGAATTATTTAGAAGGTACGACCCAAGCAGTCAGCGTGCCTTTGAAGTGGATCAGCTATACCGCCCTTATTGCCAGTTTGTTTATTTACAGGTTTATTATTATGGACAAAAATTGTGATTTTCTTGACTAATTTTCAAATATGTCGCTTTATTCGAGAAAAAGTAACAGTGACATTAAATTTATAGTCCATAATTACAGAAATCAAACAAAAATAATCGTATTCGACCATATGCTTACAGATTTCTGTAAAAATTAAAATATTGAAAATCAGTCATTTACGTTTAAACCGCCAATTATCGCTATAAATTAATATGCGCATTTGACACATAAATTACATTGTAAAAATAATCTCGCATCTATTTGTGGGCCCAGGCCACCCCAAAATTGCTGTTGACGAGAATGTTCTAGAGTCGGGTATTATCTTTATGCATTCTGCGTAAAATAAATTTTATTTCATTTCATTTTCTGTTTTGTCACTGCTATCTGAGAGTGAACTTAACATATACATTTAATTGGTAGCTTTTCACATAATTAAATAGCTTTAATAAAATTGTATAAATGAAAATGATAGCATTCTGAGGGATTTTATGAAATCTTTTTGGGTTGATAATACTAGTCACGCTCTGCGGTAATATAACATAGCCCATTGTCGGGACTTAGCGCATGTCTTCGTACTGGTAATTAATTTTTAAGCGGTAACTTTGATTTTCGACATGCTACACGTTGGCTCAATTGTTCCCCTCCCACCTGCACAATGCACATCTTTGGTTTAGCATCGCGGTAAGTCTGATACTCACTTTGATGTACTCTTTGACCGGCTTCCATCTGTCTCACTTCCCTGGTCAGATGTGGTGTAAAAGATTTTGACTTGAAATACTACTTGTATTTCATACCTTCCCGAATTTCCATCGCATTATTGACAGCAAGTCCTAATTTCGACATTGCTATTGTAAAAAGTCATTTCCTTCTCAAATTAGCAGACTTTCAATAAAAAACATATCTCTGGTGCCTGATGGAAATACCAGTCCGCCATTACGGGTGCAGAGGTCAGTGGTCTCAGCTCTTATAGCGGGCGCACTTTCAAGCTTGGTACTCGCATTGAACAGACAAAGTTTGCATACTGAATGGCGGCTTTTTTTGTCAACCGTAATTAACATGATCAAGGGGTCGAACATGAATATTCATAACCGATCAATAACTGGACTCATTTTCTACCAAGCAAACCAGTGGGATTTGTCATTGCTTTGGGTGTTTAATAGAACAACCGTGATTTTAGTGTCACCCCTTGACTAGATGTAGGAAACCTACAACAATCCGCGGCCTAACCCCAACCAAAATAGGTCGAGGAACCCAGGAATATGCGGTGATTTGGTTCAGGATATTTATTCTATAAGCATATTAAGGATAAATATATATTCTATGGTGTTAAAAGAATTCCTTTATGGTAATTTGACCTTTGAACTATTTACATATTCATTATTGTAAGGCTCTCGAGTGGGATAGGACCACAAGTGAATTGAATAGAATCTCCCGTAAAATCAACTAAATCAATTCTGTATTGATTTGATTAAATCACTTGCATTTGTCACTAGATAGACTCGAACGCAGGACACCTGGAAAGAATATTACACTGTTGCGGGTGTTTTTATTTTGGGAAAACCCCTAAACTTTTACAAGATAATATACATCAGCTTTTCCATTTTGTCTTTTATTCGTTTATTTTGGCTCGCCGTATATGTAAGATAAACGGTTCAAAACAGACCATTACCATACCTTCGGGGTCTCGCCTTCCGAGCGACTAACATGCTCACCCATACCTCAACAAGACACCGATTATCTATGGTAATGGTCTGTTTCTCACCCTTTATCTACTACTTAACTCCTTCGCAGTAGGCCTATATTATGTTGCTATCATGGTTATAGGCCTGTTCAATCATGGAAAAGAGAGATAAGAAGAAACCACAACGAACGCATTCACTTTGTTCACTCCCTTTACCGACATTTAATTCACATTGTTATTCATGAGGATTTACTTTGATCAATATCCATTAGTTTGGTATTGTACTCCATGCATTTGCATGTCTCCTGGAGTGTGTCTAGATGATGATTTGAACTAATGACCTTTCGTGCAAGCGCACTAAATGATTTTCTCTGGTGACATGATCATCGGTCATTTTCGGTAATTTCGTCCGTGATCGAATCGATTCGGCGACAGCGTAATTTTCCGAAAAAAAACACTCTTGTTGCATGCTGGGAAGGTTTGACTTGACAACATGATGACGCCCTTCCACTACGAACTTACACACTATACTGCTGTATCTAAATACTCGACAGCTTTGTAAGGTCAAACTTTTCACTGTGAGGTTACCACGCTTGCGCGGAAGCTGTTTTGTGTGACCTTTATGCTAATTCAGTGACCCGTGTTCACTCATGCTGCCCTGCACTTCCCGCCGTGAATCAAATCATCCTCCAGACACGCTCCATAAGATATGCTAATGCATGGAGTACAAAGAATTACTTTGATCAATACCAGTTAAACAGGTGATTGGTATTGTACTCCATTCATTTGCATATTATCTGGAGCGTGTCTGGAGGATGATTTGGCCGAGTAAAACTAAAAACATGTTTCTCGTCCGGGTTTAAAAAAGGAGGAAGATGGGCTTGAGGCCCTTTTTTTTTTATTGTTCTGGTAGGTACGCCCCCGCTAGTGATCACAGAACCATCCAGAATTGTTTCTTGCATATTAGCAAGGCTATAGAAAACATCTCAACTTCCAAGACATCTTTCTTCAAAAGTTTTGACTGAATTTTAAAAAACTGAAAATAAATTTGAAGCGGCCTCAAAAAAGGAAGCGGAAGGGGACGAGAAACATGTTTTATTTTTATTCGGCCTTATGATCTTCCGTGCAGTAGAAACGGAAAATCCGAAATATTACTCAAATTTGGTCCAACTTTGGCCTAAATGTAACACAAAAATCGAAAATGTAACACGTTAAAACTAGCACAGTGTTATACTGTGTAGTTTTCCGATGATGCAAAAAATCAAAGTATTCATCGAAAAAGTCCTAGAAATTATGAATCTTGCGATGAAATTTATACATCAAAATGTTTCAGAATATTGTCAACTTGCCTAAAAATTCCGTTGATCAAAAACATGTGCCCTGAAAAATGTCATTATTTTCCTTATCCCTTCACCGATTTTCAAGGTTTAAAAAACTTCGTGTAGATTGCCATTTTGTATAAATGGGAGTAGAAAGTTGTCAGATTCAAAACATTATTCAACCCTCAAAGACCTTTCTACGAACCCCGTGCCGAACACACGAAGATTAAAAGTTCGGCTGGTCATTCGGCAAACATCGGCAGAAACTCGCTGAGTCGACTGTGATTGGTCAAGCGGCTGGAGCATGCGCGAGTAATTTAACAAGCATTTGGATACAGTAATATTTGTAGTGCCTTCATCTCTACGCCCAATTTTCCCGAACTTTGATGACTTTTTTCTCAGAGTTGGCAGTCTTTGGCACTGAAACTAGTTAGCTAGTTACGATTATACACATGTAAGCTATTAAATTCATCAGGTTTCATGTACCGGACTCAACCGGAACATTTTGAATTATTTAAGAACATTACATCTATTTTTCATCGAAAATTTACGCAATGAAGTCACCAAAATCTTACCTTACTTGATCAAGATGAAACTCAGCAAAAAACGGCCGATGTTTATGAACTTTTCAATGTTTTAAAGTACATTTTCTACACAACACGATCGAGAAATCAGTTTGATTGTAAACCCCGAAATTAAGCTACTATGCATGCTCAAAGCATCATGGAAATTATAAAATCTTACTTCCGGTAGTGTTTGTTGTTCGTGGATGGGTTTGTTATAGTTTTTTTCAGTAATGATTTCGCCGAGCAGCGATCGCGGTAAATGGACGATACATGAAAGGAAGTACCTTTGATAACTTTTCTTTTCACGCGTCAATAGATAAGCGGATTAAAACTTGGCCGATCGAAGTCGTTGTGGTTCCTTCTTATCTCTTTCTTCCATGGTTCAATGAAGTCAAATGGGTTTCTTAATATCACGAATATCCATTTTAAAGGCCAGAAGAGGCAATTGAGGTAGTGAAGGAGGAGTCGAGGGGTGAAAAGTGGAGAAGCGGATGTGTGATCGTGATTGTAGGGAGGGAGGAAGACAAAAGAAAAAGAAAGGAAGATGGGGAGAAGGAGAGAGAGGGAGACGGAGAGCGATGGGGGGATAAATCCCCGAATATTGTGCCAGGGGGATTGTCCATACAATCACCCCCACCCCACCCCATGTTGACGCCTGTGTGTGGGTTTCTGTCGAAATCAACCTCATATTTGGCCATGTTAGACACAAAATGCCAATTTTTCAGTGCTTCGCGCGAATTTATTCCACTTTTGTCCCATATTTCAACAGTTTAGTTTCAATAGGCATGTGGTAACATTTTTCGCGCGCCACTGCTAAAGTGTAGGAATAAAAAAGAATAAGTGCAAAGCAAGGAAAAGAAAGTGATGAATAATGAAAATAATTATTATTATAGAAATTAAGCATATAACAGCACTAGGCAGCCATCCAATGATGCCAAAACCTTTATGCGTTACGTAAGTTAATCCGGATTAGAGAGCACTTGGCAGGGTTGAATTTCATCTGCCAGTCTAGGGATAAAATGTGGGGTTTTTCAAGTTCTTTCCCCCGATTTAAATATCAAGTTATAAATGGATTTCGCTCAAACTTCTCAAGGGGCCGTGGATTTAACCGATGTTTATGTAATGTAAGGTAGAAAAATAAAAACTGCCACATTCTCATGCGAGATTCGATGAAAGTGCAAAATGTGACCACTTTAAACTTCAACGGCCATGATTTCAATGTTCATTTTCTCGGTAAAATGACGATTTAGGTACACGATAACTCAATAAATACAGCATCTATAGGTAAGCAAATATGATCATCGCAAAAAGCATGATCGACTCCAGAAACGGTTTTCTCATTTTTTATATTTTGGTCTATTTTTGGTCTATCATTTTGTGCAAATAGGCGTTTGTGAATTTTAAAAAGTTCAATTTGATGCCTTATATGGTCAATATCTCAAAAAAGAAGGCCAATATCAAAAAAATAAGAAAACCGTTTTTGGAATGGAGCCTCAAGATTGAGCTAAAAACAAAATAAAATATTTTGGAAAGAGTGTTTTTTTGTTATGATGTACCTAACAAATATTGCCAAAAACTCACTTTTTTGTGATTTTCTTCATAATTGTTGTTTTTACCCAAAATTCTGTATTTTAAGAAATAAAGGGTAATGCATTATCCTTTACACCCAAATAATGTGTCCGAGGCAGTAAAAACGTAAATAATGGGTGAGGCGCAGCGTTTTTTACTGCCGAGGACACATTATTTGCGTGTAAAGGATAATGGTGCACCCTTTATTTCTATTCTATTACCAGAAAATAGTGCAATATTTAAAGAGAAAATGTCATTTTTTGGCACAAATATTCTAAGTTGTTTACTTCAAGGTGGAGCGCTCACGCGTAAGTGACAGCGCGTATCGCGGAAATATTGCACGCGTAACCAAGCGTAATGCTGTGCGTAGAATGTGTTACGGCGCTTGACCCATAATTGCAGAATAATGGGCTCTCACGTGACGCGTTTCAAAAAATGTATACTTTTATATGTCTTGCGCGAATAATTACAAAGTTATTGCACTTTTACTACATGCATGTCTGAGAGTACACAGCCTCCTTAATTATTTTCCTCTTCTTCAAAGAAGAGAATTAATTGATGGAAAGCAAAGCGATAACTATGCATATTATTCAAATTAGTAATTTTCCTCTTCTTCGATAAGTTATTTTCCTCTCCTTGAAATAAGATAATTAATTTACAGACCGCAATAATTAGTTGTATTATTGATTGCATTTCTGTTATTCGCTTATTTCTATTTTTCCTTCCGTACAGGTGTAATTTACTTTTTTCATGTCATGTAGGCCTATAACTTTGTTTGGGTATAATCCAAACTGGTAGTTTAAATATAATGATGGATAGTTATATGAAATATAATGATGGTATGTTATGGTTCAACGCTTAAACTACAAAGCTCTATAACTTCCCTGTATGACTGAAACAATTTATTTTTAAACACAGTACGTACATTTTGATTTTCTTCACAGGAGTTGTTGAACACCTAGGTCCACGAGCATCTTTAATAATGCTACGTATATTCCTTTGGACTAAATTTGCATCTGCATAACGAGTGGATGAGCTTGAGTTTCATCTGCACTTAATTTCCCGATAGAAGATGGCTGCCGACGAAGGACTGCGCCCATTTATTTGGTGCATGTTCTTTGCCGGATTTCTGTGCTTTCTGTTTCCCCGAGGAGTTTGCGGACAAGAAGGTAAGTTGTTTAATCTAGCAAACAACAAACATTTATCATACGAATTTCAATCGGTAAATTTATTCGATTATAGCTAAAATAATAGTTTCTCGATCGTGAAAGCCCAATAGGCACGCAATGACAATTGCGTCGGCGTACAGCGCCTACCACACACGCTTTGGGTAGCGCTGCATTTCCTGTGCGTGCACAATCGATCGCGCTATTGTATCATTCCACTAAACTTGCGACATTACGCAGTGCACGCAGTACATTCATACTCTCATGATCGAGAAATTATTATTTTAGCTATAGTATTTTTAATACGTGTCGGAGCATTCAAGTCATAGTTTTCCAATTTTGGTTATTTTGCTGAAATAATATGGGTTATTTCTTCAGGGAAATAAATTGATTTTATAGGAAATGAGTCAAGGAGGCCGCTGGTATTTTTTGATATTGCTGTTATTAACTTTTGACAAATAAGTGGCCAAAACGAAAAGTTTTCGCTATATCCCCTTCGCGTCGGAAAAATCATGTACATGGGGGGAAATAAAACCGAGTTTTGGTTATTTTTCTTAAATAATATAGTTTATTTCTGCAGGGTAACACATTGATTTTATGGGAAGTGAGTAAAGGAGGCCGCTGGTATTTTTCCATATTGCTGTTATTGATTTATGACAAATAATTAGCCAACACGAAAGTTTTCGCTATTTCCCCCTCGCAAAAAAAAAAATCATGTACATGGGGAAAAATAAAACCCATTACAATGAGCCTTGTGATACGTATTGAATACGTACCTTTCCCTGTGTGGGCCTTATTTTTACCCCCAGGTCGATTTGAAACTTTAGAAAATCCCTGAATTGCCGAAAAACGGCTTGCACCCCTCTCGGCCTGTCAATAATTGCTTGCCCTCCTCTCGGCCTGTCAACAAATCTTTGCCCCCCCCCCCCTTGCACATGCCAAATTTTTCGGTTCCCAATTTTCACAATTTAAATAGTCTAGATAAATGATGCGAGCTTTTGAAAAATTTTTACTTTTCTGCAGCGTTTTCCTAAGCCCTTTTAGAGCGTGTTATTTAAAAGATGCTTTGGAAATGTGTGCCAAAAATTGCTTTCCCCCTTCTTGACCTGCCGAAAACTGCTTGCGCCCCCCCATGTAACCCTCCCTTAACATTAAGCATGCCGTTTTCCTAAGCCTTTTCATAGAGCGATTTATTTAAATGTTGCCCCGGTTACTTACCCCATAATGTGTGCCAAAATAAAATTGCCCCTCCCCGCCTTTTCATCTTGCCAAATTGCCCCCCCCCCCCATCGGCTTATCAACAATTAATTACCCACAATTTTACCCACCCCAGGGCTCATTCTTGCACAGCCCCTTACGCCCCTCTGAACTCAAGCTTTGAAAACCCATGTAATAGGTTTCCTAAGCCTTTTCAAAATTATTGTTAAAGTTGCCCCGGGAGTACTAGCTCGAGATACTCTAGCTAAAATACAGGTTTACATTTACTATCTTACATTATCTTGCTGTATTTCAGCTAGAGCTCCAAACGACAAGCTTCCGGGTTTTTTTGGAGAACAATACTGTTACGTAAGATGAAGAAAAAACCCGCCTCGGAGCCCGCCCTACTCATTATTTCATTGTACTTATTGCAATTTGCCTCCACACATTGCGTAATTAACACAAAGCTTTTGTGAGGATTAGTGAGTGGATAAGAAATTGACAGTGGAGGATACGAAGGACACGCCGATTGTTAGTTGTCAATCATGAATTGCCGCAACGTATTAATATTTTACTGCATGGCATTCCGCAAACACCAAGACAAATTATGCCGTATTTTTCCAAAGATCATCTCATATGAAGTAAGCTGAATGCGATCTGTACTTTTGTATCATTCCGATCGCTTTTGATCACCTATTAGGCCTATCGGCGAATTTGCTTGAAAACACGTGAGTTCATGTTGTGTAAACATAATTAGCATAGACACAAATGAAATTACGATGCAATACAATGCAATTTGAATGCGCAGCAGATCTATAGAAATAACGTTGCCCGGTTTTATGCAGAATTAGACCCTGTCTGGGGAGTACCGCGGCTAGATATAGTATCCCGGGGGTTCTTGCATAGAAGCTAATTTGTATGGACCGTTGAACGTTTTTGGGTAAGGGCGGGCATAGGTAGATTGATTCCAATGAATACGTATATAATCTCCGATCAATAATGAACCCTAATCCTAACCCTGACCCTGACCCTAACCTAATAGGCTGAACAGATAAATCATCGCTACGAAGCGAATCCAAAACACCTAGCGATCGCTACGAAGTGTGCTAAAGGGTGAATATGAATGACTTGATGCACTATAAGTTTGTTGATGTGCTCAAAACGTCATAATAAGGCCAGACAGTGTTTCTAAATACGAACATGTATTGCTTACAGGTAAAATACATAATATTATAAACATACAAATATTTTACATACATTATCCAGAAAATCATGCCAAGGATAGCCCTTTAAGCTTAAAAACGTATTTCCAAAGGGGTCCTTATAGTACAAAAAAAAAGATTTTAAAAGTTCAGACTGGTAAAAAACACCAAAATAGAATAAACAAACACAAGCATTGAAAACGGAAAAACAAAAAAACTATAAATCCGTTTAATTTAAAAGGTGAGCTTTGACATTTTTTTAAACTTGTATTTCAGTGAAACAAATTTTATATTCCCCCCCCCCCATGATCGAACTTGCCTGCATTTTATTAACCTGTCCAATATTATCCTGACCTGACCAAGATTATCGTGACCTGACCAAGATTACCTTGACCTGACCAAGATTACCTTGACCTGACCAAGATTACTTTGACCTGACCAAGATTACCTTGACCTGACCAAGATTACCTTGACCTGACCAAGATTATCTTGACCTGGTCAAGATTATCTTCACCTGGCCAATATTATCTTGACCTGACCAAGATTATCTTGACCTGACCAGGATTACCTTGACCTGACCAAGATTATCTTGACCTAACCAAGATTATCTTGACCTGACCATTAAGATTATCTTGACCTGACCAAGATTACCTTGACCTGACCAAGATTATCTTCACCTGGCCAAGATTATCTTGACCTGACCAAGATTATCTTCACCTGGCCAAGATTATCTTGACCTGACCAATATTACCTTGACATGACCAAGATTACCTTGACCTGGTCAAGATTATCTTGACCTGGTCAAGATTATCTTGACCTGACCAAGATTATCTTGACCAGACCAAGATTATCTTGACCTGACCAAGATTATCTTGACCTGACCAAGATTACCTTCACCTGACCAAGATTACCTTGACCTGACCAACATTACCTTGAGCTGACCAAGATTATCTTCACCTGGTCAAGATTACCTTGACCTAGAGCTGGTCAAGATTATCTTCACCTGTCCAAGATTATCTTGACCTGACCAAGATTATCTTGACCAGACCAAGATTACCTTGACCTGACCAAGATTATCTTGACCTGACCAAGATGACCTTGACCTGACCAAGATTACCTTGACCTAATCAAGATTACCTTCACCTGGCCAAGATTATCTTGACCTGACCAAGATTACCTTGAGCTGGCCAAGATTATCTTGACCTGACCAAGACTTCCTTGACCTGACCAAGATTACCTTGACCTGACCAAGATTACCTTGACCTGACCAAGATTACCTTGACCTGGTCAAGATTACCTTGACCTGACCAATATTATCTTCACCTGACCAAGATTATTTGACCTGTCCACATTACTTGATATAATCGACAGTTGGTCAGATTTTGAACAAACAACAACAACAAAACAATGGATAATGGAACAAAAGAACAGGGCTAGACGTATATTAATGGGTAAAGTACTACCAATAACCAAACATGCCACAAATTATATCTCAACAATATTTAATTCCTATTTCCATTGACAAGTTTCGGGACCGTCTTTTGTGCCTACCTGTAAGGTACAGGCTGCAACCTGCACAGGTCGTTTGATCATTATGGCGAAAATGCTGTAACAATCATTTATTCGTGTTAATATTACTGAAAGCAATACAAGTTATTTATAGATTGTTATTCAGAATGAAATTCAGATACATGTATAGTTCGTAGTTGGATATTTTGCAAAATATTTTTGACATTGGAATAAATACACATGGTGAAGTTACTCCATTGAACATCTCTATAAAACTCACTTTTCTGCATTGAGATTCATTGATCTCATGCAATCATCTTACTATAAATAGGGGAATGTTGTATCTATCTATCTATCTGTGTATCCTGTATAAAGGCTCCGTCAGTTTCGATCCAAATGTCGCCAAATTCATACGGGAGATCGAGGAATATACGGGAACGTGTTTAAACTTTATTTGGTTGAAAACGGTCAAGAATTGGCTCCAAAAACAGTGAAAATATGGGTAAAAACGGGGTTTTTGTTATGAAAATCGGTTGTTGGCCTACGCGTCACTGCAGCTGGCCGGCAGCGCGTCGGGGTCGCGTGCGTAACGCGCACTACGCCAATGGGCGCGTAAACGGCGCAGAGCCACGCGACTGCGAGCCAGAGACCAGTGGACATGATAATACGGAAAGAAGGAAAAATAAAGGACAAAAAGGTACATGGACGGGTCACGGGATTATGATAACGGGTAAACACGCCCGCAGACACGCTATGAGACGTAATAAATACGGGAAAAAGATGTTTGTTGTATAAACAACATGAAGCGGTACTATAAAGAAAATTAAAATTAAAATGAGGACAAAAAAGTACGAGTAATAGGCCAACGGGTTAAAGTAACTAAATGAAACGGGAACGAAACAAAGAAGGAAAGAAACTAATCAGGAAATGTAAGAAAAAAGGAGCTAAAATAATGAGAACAGAATTAAATAAAAAACATGGAAACGGCAAATCACAAGCAGCAAATAAACAAAGAAGCTAAAGGGAAAAGTAAGAAAGAACAGATTTAGAAAATAATGGGAACGAGGTTAAATAAATAACATGGAAACGGAAAATCACAAGCTAAGCAAAAGAAACTAAAAAGAAAGTGTAAGAAGAGACAGGTTTAGAAAAATAAAATGTACCTTTTCAATGATTCTACCTGTTCAGTAGGCCTAATTATTCCTGTTATGGTGAACGCTCCCATCTAGCGGGGACCCGCGCGAAGCGCGGGTATCAGTTTCGATCCAAATGTCGCCAAATTCATACGAGAGATCGATGAATATACGGGAACGTGTTTAAACTTTATTTGGTTGAAAACGGTCAAGAATTGGCCTCAAAATCAGTGAAAATGTGGTACGTTGCTATGCTGGGTAAACAAAAAAGGGAGTCAGTTGTCAAGCTAGCCCGTGCGAGTCGTACGGGCGTATCTAATGCCAAGCCGCTCGCGTAGCGCAGCGATAGCGCGCGGGTAACGCAGCACTACGCCATGTCGCGCGTAAACGACGCAGAGTCGCGCAATGAATGATAATACGGGTGAACGACCGTAGGCGTAATAAATACGGGGAAAAGATGTGTGTTAAAAAGTACAAACAACATGAAGAGGTAGGCCTACTGTAATTAAAAAAAGAAAACAAAATGAGGACAAACAGGTAGGCCTACGAGTATGTGGGTTAGCCTATAGTTAGTCACAGTAAGAAAATGAAAACGGGAATAAAATAGGCTAAAGAAGGAAAGAATAATAAAATCTAATAAAATTAGATGATTTAAATCAAAAAGGCTATTAAACTGAGGACAGAACTAAATAAATAACATGAAAACGGGAAATCACAAGCTAAGCAGCAAATAAAAAATGAAGTCAACAGGGAAATGTAAGAAAGGGCAGATTTAGAAAATAATGGGAACGGGATTGAGTAAATAAAAAACATGGTAACGGAAATTTGCAAGCTTAGCAGCAAAATGTTTTTAAAAAATGGAACAAAATTGGCCCATGTAGAAGAAACTAAAAAGAAAGAAAGAAACTAAAATGGAAACTTAGGCTTAACGAGGGTCAGACTCAGATAAATGAAATTTACCTTTTCAATTATTCTACCTGTTCAGTAATTCCTCCCGTTTTAGTGAACGCTCCCATTTACTCACCTAGCGGGGACCCGCGCGTAGCGCGGGTGTCCCGCTAGTACTATAAATAGGCTAATGTTGTATGTGTGTATGTATGTATGTGGTTTATGTAAAAGGCTCCGTCAGTTTCGATCCAAAAGTCGCCAAATTCATACGGGAGATCGAGGAATATACGGGAAATTGCCTGGACTTTATTTGGTTGAAATCGGTCAAGAATTGGCTGCAAAAACAGTGAAAATATGGGTAAAAACGGGGTTTTTGTTATGAAAAACTGCAGCTGGTAGGCAGCGCGTCAGCGCCGCGTGCGTAATTAGCACTACGCCAATGCGCGAGTAAACGGCGCAGAGCCACGCGACTTGCGAGCCAGAGACCAGTGGATATGATAATATAGAAAGTGGACATGATAATATAGCAAGAAGGAAAAATAAATATAAAATAAAAGACAAAAAGGTACATGGACGCCTTGGACGGGTTCGCATACACGCTATGAGAGGACGTAATAAATACGGGGAAAAATGTGTGTTGTATAAATAACATGAATCGGTACTATAAAGAAAATGGAAATTAAAATGACAAAAGAGGTACGAGTAATAGGCCAACGGGTTAAAGTAACTAAATGAAACAGAATTAAATAAAAAACATGGAAACGGGAAATCGCAAGCAGCAAATAAAAAAAAAGAGAAGCTAAAAGGGAAATGTAAAAAATAACAGATTAAGAAAATAATGGGAATGGGGTTAAATAATAAATAACATGGGAAAAAGAAAGGAAATGTAAGAAGAGACAGATTTATATAAATAAAATGTACCTTTTCAATGATACTACCTGTTCAGTAATTCTTCCTGTTATAGCGAACGCTCCCATTTAGGCCTACTCACTAGCGGGGACCCGCGCGAAGCGCGGGTATCCAGCTAGTCTTATTATAAATAGGGGAATGTTGTATGTGTGTAGGGGTGTGTGTGTATGTGGCAGTTGTAAAAAGGCTACGTCATTTTCGATCCAAATGTCGCCAAATTCATACGGGAGATCAATAAATATACGGGAAATGGACTGGACTTTATGAATATACGGGAAATGGACTGGACTTTATTTGGTTGAAATCGGTCAAGAATTGGCTGCAAAAACAGTGAAAATATGGGTAAAAACGGGGTTTTTGTTATGAAAATCAGTTGCCAGCCTGCGAGTCACTGCAGCTGGCAGGCAGCGCGTCGGCGCGCGAGCGTAATGCGCACTACGTCATTGCGCACGTAAACGGCGCAGAGCCACGCGACTTGGGAGCCAGAGACCAGTTGACATGATAATACAGAAAGGAGGAAAAATAAATAAAAATTAAAGGACAAACAGGTACATGGACGGGTCACGGGATTATAGTAAGATAAAATGTATCTTTTCCATGATTCTAGATGTTCAGTAATTCTTCCTGTTATAGTGAACGCTCCCATTTACTCATCTAGCGGGGACCCGCGCAAAGCGCGGGTATCCCGCTAGTAAGAGTAATTTAAGACAATTGCTACACATTCAAAAACATTTTTGGCAATCTTTATTATGGTGAATTATGGTGAATTTCGCTCTAAAAACCATTTTGTGAAAAAGACAATTTTGGTCTGAAAACCGCGTCTTGGAGTAATTTGGCACCATTTGTGGACATTCATAAACTTTGGTCAAAACTTTTCAAAAAGTGGACATTCCTTTAGGGTGAATTAGGGTGAATTTTGCTCTAAAAACAGTTTCCTGCATAAAATGACATTTGTTATAATTTCTCTCTACATTTTTCGCCGATCACGTGTTCTGGAGTAACTTGACACCACATTTGGACATTTTTAGACATTCGTTAATAGGGCGAAATTTGCATCGATCACATATCCTGGAGTAATTAGACACCATTTTTGGACATTCACTCTAAAAGCAACAATGTACACTTTCTTACAAAATTCGATTCTATTCTTTTTCCACAGAATGATACATTGGTATTTTGTATTTTTCATTATTATAGTTAACTAGATTTCGCGGTTCTCGGGTCGGGCGGTTCTCGTGATAGGCCTATTTCTAATTACCCAACACCCGTTACCCATATACCTGCCCTATATCAACTCGGTTTGTTTTCTAGCTGTGATGCTTACTTTGGTAGTTCGGTAGGCCTACCCATAATCTGAAAACACATAGGCCTATAATTATATGCACGTGTTCCGTATTGAAATATGTGTTGAAAATAGGCCTATTGGTCCGATGAGATGCACATGTTATCACACTGTAATGCTTTCCGATGCGCGAACTGTACTCCGCGCACAATCCCGTTGATACTCCGCGATAACGCACCGCGAGCACGCGATAGTACACCGCGAGAGCGCAAACCGCGCGCCAACGCAAACGCGACGGACGGACGGACACTCTGTGATTAGTATTATGATATATCAGATGTTCCGTTTTCGTCTTGAACCTATAACAAATCAGGTATACAATGGACGAACTGGCTACTTCATTCCTGCACATAGGTCTTTATGCGCAACGCTCTGCAGGGTCTTTTGTTCTATTGTTTCCGATTAGAGCGCTGACATAATTGGAAAATGTTGCCAATCAATATTCATGAGAGTGTACTTTCAACGTCCAGTTTTCGAAATTGGGTGACTTGTGTTTGGCAGGTGTGAAATACATCTTACTGGATGTTTTAATTACGTAACGCATAAAGGTTTTGGTATCATTGAATGGCTGCCTAGTGCTGTTATATGCTTAATTTCTATAATAATAATTATTTTCTTTATTCATCACTTTCTTTTCCTTTCTCTGCACTTATTCCTACACTTTAGCAGTGGCGCGCGAAAAATGTTACCACATGCCTATTGAAACTAAACTGTTGAAATATGGGACAAAAGTGGAATAAATTCGCGCGAAGCACTAAAAAATTGGCATTCTGTGGCTAACATGGCCAAATATGAGGTTGATTTCGACAGAAACCCACACACAGGCGTCAACATGGGGTGGGGGTGGGGTGATTGTATGGACAATCCCCCTGGCAAAATATTCGGGGGATTTATCCCCCCCCCCCCCCGTTCTATACGCCATCGCTCTCCGTCTCCCCCTCTCTCTCCTTCTCCCCATCTTCCTTTCTTTTTCTTTTTGTCTTCCTCCCCTCCCTACAATCACGATCACACATCCGCTTCTCCACTTTTCACCCCTCGACTCCTCCTTCACTACCTCAATTGCCTTTAAAATGGATATTCGTGATATTAAGAAACCCATTTGACAGCTTCATTGAACAGGCCTATAACCATGATAACAACATAATATAGGCCTACTGCGAAGGATTTAATATAGTGACACAGATAGACCTACATACTAGCAGAGAACTTTCCTGATACTAGTACATAGCAGCTATGGCACGTTGTTACGGTAATCGATCAATAACTCTATTGAATTGATTTAAATGAGGTGCCTAAATAAAGATGGGTCGTAAATAATTGTACTTCGACGGTATAGTGTGAATTTGTGTGCTGGCGAACACTCAGTCACACCCTTGGGTTTAATCAGGACAATAGGTACCTCTCAGTCAAGTGGGCGCTTTCACATGACATTCTTTTGATCACTTATTGACAGTAGCCTGCCTGGTAAAGCGTTAATACGCTGTCAGGTTAGTTACCGATTTAATGGCGGAACTCTTTTGTTTTGAACAAAAGGTACCTCTCGATGAATAGCTTGGCGGATTTTCAAATCGGCACAAAGTTACAATGCGTTATGTAATCCATTGCGCCTCCACGAATATGATACATCCGTGTTTATGCGTGTATAATTTAATTCTTCAAAGTACATTACACGCGTGTGAAAAAAACAGAATGTAGAGAAAAATTAAGGACCTCCTCTTCATCAAATCCCAGCAAACACAAAACGTTTTACCAAAAAAACGTTAAAATGTTGGGTTATATAAAGGGTATATAATAATGGTTTTAATAACATCTAAAAAACATTTTTGAAAAGTTGATGCAAAATACTCTCAACAAAATGTTATTTAAGTTTTGACACAATATTTTGCAAAAATGTTAGCCTAAAATATTTTACAATAACGTTTAAAAAATCGCTTTCATGACGTTTATATAACCCGTCATTTAAATGTTATTAAAACGTTTTGAATAAACATTTTAAGAACATTTTTGTGTTTGCTGGGATTTTACATTATGGCGTTAACGATATTCAACATCAGATTTGAATCTTTAAATCATGTGAAAATACAAGCACCGGTACTATTGTTTGATATGATAGATTTTGACATGACGGTTTGATTCTGTGCAAAGGTTGTTTCTGCAAGGGCAATGAAGCAATCTTTGTATTAAAATTTAGGACAAAATGTAGTTCCAAAATAATTAATGATTTACTTTTTCAATTTAACTTTTTAGGCTTCCAAATTATTACCTATCACGCACATGACCATGTGCCAAATTAAATAACCAGGTCTCTCTTATCTAACTGTGGTGTTTGTGAATTTTAGTAAATTGCAGAAAGTAAGACAAATTCGAGGTTAAAAACCATTGATGAAAGAACTAATTATGATGACCCATAAACTTCATAGTTGAGCCCAATGAAATGTTGTTTTAATTTTGCACTTAATGTCCATTCCATGTTGCAAACAACATGATCCCCTACCCCACATGACGGTGCAGCCACTGCTAATGCCGAAATCACGCTATGCCTAAAATCTCAATTGCTCAATTGAACAATTCCGACATTTTAATAATGTGGCATTTTGCATTGTATCATAAGCAAAGAAATTAACAGATGCCAGAGTTAACTTAATAACAGAAAAGATATAAATATTACTAATAATTATTAGAGCAAAAGATGGTAAATAGTTTTCCTCCACGACCTATAAAAATAATGCGTATTCTATGTAAACTTTAACTTGCATTTTCTCCGATGTTTTGTCTCATTTTCATGAATAATTTTTGGAATATATATTGGAATATTCACTTTTCCTGAAATCCCTATATTTGGAAATTGAATCAGAAGATGTTGCCGCACTCAATTGTATTAAGCAGTGTAATTTAGGAATTTTTGGTATGAATAGGTGTTTATTTTGAAGCATGATTGGAAATAAAGGTTAGGGAACCTTTTGAATCGCGTCACAAAGTTGAAAACACATTACACTGAATATGCATGCAGTGTGTATATTTTGTTCATTGATAACTGTCTTCACAGGATTTAAACACGTAGATCCACGAGGCTCTTAATACTACTCATTTCTGTATTTTTTGAACTTAATTGGCATACTGGAATTCAGGTAACGGTAGAGTTTCGTCTGCACTTGAACTCCGCAGAGAACAAGTTATAGGCCTAATAGGAGATGGCTGCCGACGGAGGACAGCGCCCATTTATTTGGTACATATTCTTTGTAGGTTTTCTGTGCTTTCTGTTTCCTCACGGAATTTGCGGACAAGAAGGTAAGGTATTTAATCTAAGAAGTAATTGATATGCAAATTTCCATCGGTAAATTCATTGGATTAGTATTTTTTCGGAGCCTTCAAGCTCCTTCAGGTCATGGCTTCCCAGTTTTGGGTATTTAGCTTTAATAATACCGTTTATTTATGCAGGGTATAACCCATTGATATTATTTTTTCCATATGTATTGCGGTTATTGCGCTATAACAGATAGTAGGCCGAAACGTTTTCGCTATTTCCCCCCACGCAAAAACAAAGACCTTTGAACAAAAATGGTCAACAGTACCAACAATCTTTAATGAAATCACGCTTAAATGAATCCTTTCTCTGCAATTAGTATAATTCAGTAGGGTCAACTCAGTAACGGACTGACCAAAATTTAAAAAATAGTGGTGGTACATAAGTCGTCCCGCTGACAGGCCTACGGTCACCAGTGGAAGATGGAAAGTCGCCCAAAATGTATCAAATTGCAGTTATCCCGGAAAAGAGTCGGACATTGTGTGTTATTAAGGTTTTTGAGCTGGTTTAGTAGAGTGAATCAGCATAGATAATCTATGGAATCAGGGGCTGTGCAATAATTAGCACCTACCCCGCTGGTAACATGTCCAAACGGCCTGTCAAAAATGGCCCCTCCCACTGGTCTGCCAAAAATTGGTTTGCATATTTCCCGGGCACATTTAAGGGGTTGTTTTGAATGACAGGTGAGTCAGGGGTCAAAAACAAAATTGTTACCTTTTTGACCTCAGCACATGTGTATGTATGATGTGCCATACAAAAATTAACAAAACAATACCTTAAAGTATCATTTTTTAATGTTTTTTGCGATAAACAGTATCTTTTACCATGTTTACAAGCTACAACTATTTTTACCGTGGGCGTGTCTGTTGCCAGGTCATTAACAGACGGTCAGACCTTGAATAATAAATTTTGTGGCTTTACATAATGCACTGCTTAAAGCAATTATAGTAGCCTTGGCCCAAGGCTTTAGTTCTATAAGTCACATGTGGGAAAGCATACAATATATGCCTATTCAATAATTGCTTTATCCCCCCCCCCGTTGTGTTGTCTCATATCCCTGGTCAAATCCAGCTTGCAATAAATTTAAATGTGCTGATATTAACTCATGGTGGTTTCTTTAATGTTTACATGTAAATGGCTAGCATTGTACCTGGCACCATTTTCCATACAGTTAGATTACATACATGTAGGACCAAAAATTGTGTACTCACAAGAAACTGACCAAATCATAGATCCAAACTCAATATCCTACAATTGGTCTTAGATTACATGCATGTAGAGTGTGGCACCAAAATATATAGTGTTCTCGTAAATTATACCTTTTATGTCCTGTTTGAAAGATTTTGAAGTTAATAATTTTGGTATATAGGCCTACATGAATTTAATTTTGAATTTTTGATGATTCATTAACACTACTTCATAAAGTACCATGTTAACTGTAAAGTAGGGCCTATGTTAAATACAAAATAATAGGCCTATGATATCTTGATAATGATAATGATAATAATTATGTCGCACACCTCTTATAACTTAGTAATTTAGGCATAGGCCTATACAGCCTACATCATGAATTTTCTCTGCAAATTAATTTTACTGTTCTAATCATGTCAAAAGACTTGGTCAAGTCTAAAGCAACAGTACAATATAATACAATATAATGTCACTCATGTCAACCTCATCATCAATATAAAATATTGACATCGTATAAGGTACCACGGGCAATTCGAATGATAATACAGATAAAAACAGGTGATAGGTATGAATGGTAGTTAGTGGTTTTGGAATCGAACTACACACCTGTGCCTCTATCACCTTAAAGCTGTCCCATGTCTCATCCCTGAATAAACCAACCGAGCTTAACCGTAAAGGTATAACAATAATGATATTGTTAAGCTTTATAGAAATCAGTTCCAGTCCCTCATTTCAAATATTTAGTTTTGGTTTCTCTTTTGTTCAGAAACCAAAAATCAAGGGATTAAAAAGTAGAGCTGATCTGGTCTGCAATCATAACACTATTATGCTAGGAGGACACAGTATAGGGTATATAACCAGAAGTATACAATAGCCTATTGTGCTAACATAATTATTATCATGATTGATATCGGAAATCTATCCCGCGGACGACAGTTGATGCTCTCTGTCGAAGGTAGGTGGCATATTACACTCACGAGTTCTAGGCCTAGAAATCATATACATGCGCGTATATTGAAGGATGGGGCGGTGGGGGATTTGTTTGTTTGTATGAAACATAAACGATGCATGGAGATGATTTGATTATGAATTAGTTTATTATCCCCGGGAAGCACAACCCATACCTCTTTAAGAGGGAGCTCCCCTCCCTATATAACCACCTCTTCCCTAAATTACCCCTTTCCCCTCCTCCTCCCCTACATTCGATATCTTCATCTCGAGCTCTCCTCCCCTTCTCTTTCATTTCCAATGCTCTCTCTGATCTGTTTCTCTCTCCCGGCCCATATCCCCTTGCCTTCCAACCCCCCCACCACCACCACCACCACCACCACCACCACACACACACAACACTCTCTTTTCCCCTCTGACTTCTACTTTTTGCAGTAAAAAATGCTTCAGTAAAAGTCATTAGGTTATTAGAGGTCATATAATGGCCTTCCATCGATTCTGGTACATGGGATTAAGGACACGAATCGATTTTGTTTATAGCACCTATACAATTACAATAGTGGCCCCTTTTGTAATGTCGAATGCAAATATTTCGATGGTCTATATTTTTTCACAGGTGAATTAGCCAAGGCTTATTCGGTTTTGTAAACCACGTCTTTCAATGTAGATTACCATGCTCGATTTCTCTCCTCGTGAATATTGCACTGCGAAATTTAAACATTTCTTTTGTATACTTAGAGAAGTTTAACTTCAAATCAAATAATTTTACGACTCACACCACTTATAAGAAACTGAAACCAAAACCGAAACTGACTGACACAAATGTTCGGTTTTAAACAAAAGGTAGAAACAATGAGTTCGATATCTTATGATTCAAGTGGTTAGGCAGGACAATAGGAAACCACGTGACCAAAACCAAAACTAAAACTAAAACTAAATATTTGAAATGAGACAATGTCTAAATTGGACACACCTCAGTGATCCGAATACACTAATGTCCATATTTGTGGAATATAGTATTGGCGAGTTGTGATTTACTTTGCAGAGTTTTTAAACTACGTTTTAAAATACTGCAGCATTCTCTGAGCATGTAGGCCTATAGTGTGGCGTAACATGTGATGGTGTGTAGGGCGGGTTGCTTGTTTTAGGGTGCGCTTATTTTTTAATATGGCCATTTGTGGCATATTAAAAATTGATCCGTTGTCCTGTACAAAAACAATTTGGTTTTGAAATATTGTACACATTATGCCTGCCGAAAAATGTACATTTTCCTAATTTTTGCCCTTGCCTTATGGTTTTATTTTCTTAGGGTGATTGAGGTAAAATGTTTAACTGAATGAAACATTTATGTAATATGAAGGTATATGCTGAAATGTATATTTTTATTGTTTTTCTTTCTTTCTTTTTGTTCACAATTAATGATAAGACACAAATATATCCTAAACCTAACCCCAACCATGACCCTAAACGTCGCCTTAACCTGTAACCTAAGTTTTAATCCTAATCCTAAACCTAGCCCCAAACCTTATCTAACCCCTGACTCTCTGAATCCTAATTCTGACTTCCAACTCCTCACCTATGCACACATTCCACCTCGCAACCCTTAATACTCACACACGCACATCCCACACACCCCCTACAGCACCCACATCAATAAATCCACACTCCGTCGACTTCAAACACACCCCTACCCCGGCTACCCCCAAATACCCCATTCTGATCTAACTCTAATTCTACTAATAACTCGACACTAAATTCTACTAATAACTCATCACTAAATTACTCTAAAAATAATTATACATGTTGGAATATAGAAAATTGGTTGTCGTTTTTCCGATGTATGCCCAGCCTACTTTATCGAATGGTTTATAGTCCAATAGAGGCTGAAAGCGATATTTATGAAAAAACGCTAGCTCCAGATCACAATAACGCTATTGAACAGTGTATAGAATAAGCCGGTCCCTGTAAATTTTAGTCGTTAGCCGAAGCGATCAATGTTTATAAGGCTTTTAGAACATATTTTGGCAGTAGAAAAATGATCTGGGCAGTATCGCGGCCAGAGACTAAGTTCGGTTTTATACATTAAGCGCATATTGACAACCTACATTGAGACCCCCTGAAATGATGATAAATATATCGACACTGAATCCAAGGCCCCATGACAGGGTGTAATTCCCATTATTCCAGTAATTCCTAAATGTTCCCTGTAAGTCCATATTATTCCCAACTAATTCCGAATAAGTCCGGTAAGTCCCCATAAGTCCATATTATTCCCAAATATTCCTGTAATTCCGAGTAACTCCAAATAAGTCCGTTAAGTCCTTATAAGTCCATATTATTCCGAACTAATTCCAAATAACTCCTAATAAGTCCAGTAAGTCCATATAAGTCCATTTAATTCCCAAGTATCCCTCTAATTCTGAGTAACTCCAAATAAGTCCGGTAAATCCCTGTAATAAGTCCGTATTATTCAAACTAATTCCAATTGAACTCCTAATATATCCCGTAAGTCCCTAAAAGTTCATGTTAATTCCCAAATATTCCAAATAAGTCCTTATAGGCCTAATTCAAAATTTTGAATCCCAATGAGTTTAGGCAATTTAAACAAACCATCACAGGGACATCATGCACCCCTAAACATACCCAGGGACATGGGGCCCAAAACACTCACCTCCCCCACTTGTCACCCCAACACCGGTCGCACCTCACCCCCCCCCCACACACACACACACACATACATCCATCCACCCACACCCCCAACAGACAAGTTGACAACCCAACACCCACTCCACACACACAAACATCATTTAAAGTATCTTTTATTTCTGAAAAATGGCACACTTTTTTATCAATTATCTCTGTATGTTTATTGTGATTAAAAATTCAAGCTGACATGTCATATAGGGGTGCACGCGCACAACCCTGTACACAAAACATCTGGGCACCCAAAATGACACACCCAGCCATGCATAAAGCATTTCATGTTCTGTATTATTCCCCCAAGGAGGTTACGGGTTACGGTTACACTGAAATAATGCATTGATAGGTCTAATTCAATGGGATATCGTACACCTACCCTGCACAACCCATCAACTTACGACACTCCATCAACAAACTCACATACCCCAACCTCACACACCACAAAATATACAAACAGTACACATGTGCGCTACACCCGCCCGCCCCCTCACACCCAACATTAACATACGCACACATTCATTGCACACATACGGGGACACCAACAAAACTTAAGGTACACCCAACCACTCAAACATAAAAAACACTTTCCGAGTGTTTTGTCCGATATTGATATTTTCCAAAAACCTGTCATGATTAATGCATTTATAATACCCATGAGCACAGACATTTTCAAAATTGATAGAAAAGCAGCCTGGTAAAAACAACTGCTGACATTTACTTCATTGTTTTATGTTTTATGATGAAGAGTATCATTAGCCCTATTGAAAATTTTAAAAAATTGGCAGGTATGATTTGTTACCATGGTTACTAAAAATAGAACAAAAGAAATGTTTGCGTCACGGACGGACGAGATAGAAATAGGTTCCCCTACTTTTTAGTACTCTTTTGTCATTTCTATCTAAACTATCAATACTTACCAATACTTTCCAGGACAAATAATAGCCAAGATACATGGTTTGATTACCTGATACACAGATATTGGAAACACGCTTCATCTTTTGCAGGAGAATGTGACAAATTTTGTCACGGACGGACACTTTTGGGTGTCACGGACGGACACAAATGCTAACCAGAGTAGCAACTTTTAAAATTGTTATTTTTTTACCCCTTAGTTGAAGCAGCTCCAGTAACTGCACATTGCCATAGAAAAATTATCTTGCAACTCTTTCTTAGTTATGACAACAAATGTCCATTTTTGTCACGGACGGACAGAATTTTTGTCACGGACGGACATTTCATCACAAATTTTAGTACAATGGCCTATATTTCGACAGCTTACAAATAAAACATCAAAAGAACTCTAACTTGGTTTTACTATATTTGTGTTAACCATGTGTGTTTAAATTTGAGCATCAAATAATTGTTCATCTTTAAAATAGACCCCCTAAAATTGCCCCAAAATGACTGTGTACCAATATTGAAGGTAATTCACAGTTCTCAATAGATTAACGTATCATTTTCAGTAGTGAATCAAGCAACAATGAAAGTGAACGAAATGCATCTGTTGCTTTATATATATGTTTAACTATAGTTAGTGTTAGTAGCTTTGCAAAGATTGAGCATCAAGAGATTGTACATCTTTAAAATAGACCCCCCTGAAAGTCTCTCAAAATGGCTGGGGACCAATATTCCTGACACCAAGCACCATTTTCAGTAGTGAATAAAGTATCAATGAAAGTGAACTGAATGCATCTTTTGCTTTACATATGTTCAACCACTTAATGTTTGTTTCTTTGCAAAGATTGAGCATCAAGAGATTAGTCATCTTTAAAATAGACCCCCTGAAATTAAAATGTCCGTCTGTGAAACTTATTTTGTCCGTCAGTGACCAATTTTAAATTGAAGATTTATCTTAATTAATGGTGCCTTTGTTAAATATCATTCCTGTATGGAAAAGGGCATGAATGAGATTGATACTTCAGCATGTTTTTATTTTTCTACCCTGTGTTAGCAAATAGTTAGACATGCAGTCTTAGACAGGGTGAACTGAAGCTGTAAGTCATTGTCTGACATTCTGAAGGGGATTGGAGTCGGCCATGTTTGACTGAAGTGGCTGAATATTTTAAATAACCTAACAATACATGGGACAAGTGGCAGAGGAGTTTCAAACCCAAGTAGATGGGAGAGGAGTGTGTCAAGGGTGTCTACTATAACCCAGGACTGTACCTGATCTCTTCTGCATTATATTATTAATTGATGATAGATGATAATGTAGAGTAAATAGGATGGGGAGAACACAAGAGTGTGTAGTTTTGGAGGAGAGTTATTGGATGATGAGCGATTTGTAGATGGCCAAGCAAGTATGGTACAGGTCTACAAAGATTGATGGAAGGCTTGAATGGAAGATTGAAAGAATATGACATGAAAATTCATGTAAAGAAGTTCAAAGTAGTGGAGACATGATGTGGGCCAAATTTTAAGCATCACCATAAATGGACAGCAGAAAAAGCAATAAACTCAGCATGGGAAGAGTCGTACTAGAGCTCTGCTTTCCAAAGCTTACAAGAAGGACATAAACAGATACGAGTTGTAGTAAGGCAGTAGTTTGGAGTGTGGCCTGACATGGAGCTGAGACATGGACACTGCAGAAAGAGGATACATGTGATGAAACTGGAAGCTTGCGAAATATGGGTGTGGAGAAAACAGTACTTTGGAAAGACAGAAGACATATAAGATTTATATACAATCAGAAAGAAGAATTGGACTGGAATAGATGGAATAGCGGAAGGAGGGAAGAAATTAAGAAACAAAGAACACGCAAAAATGGAAATGCCTGATGAAGGACAGACCGTCGCTTGTGGAGTTAAAGCAGGGTCTATGGTTAAAGTGAACAGCTGAAGACAGAGGAGAATGGATTACATTGTTGATGGGAACAGCGAATTAACCTGCCAAATAAGGCATAACCCAGCAAACACAAAACGTTTTCGACATCATTCGCAAAAGGTTATAAAAGGTTGTCAGAAAACGTTTAAATGTCGGGTTATATAAAGGGTATATTAAGAGTATAAAACGTTTTCATAACATTAAAAACATTTTTGATAATCTACTGCTCAGCAAACAAAATGTTTTACAGAAAACATTTAAATGTCGGGTTATATAAAGGGTATAAAAACGTTTTAATAACATTCCAAAAACATTCTTGAGAACTTGATACAAAACATTCTAAACAGAATGTTATTTTGGGGTTTAAAAAATATTTTGCGAAAAATGTTTGCCCAAAACATTTTCAATAACGTTTTTAAAACGTTTTCATGACCTTTATATAACCCGACATTTAAATGTTATCAAAAGGTTTTGAAAAAAACATTTTAAGAACATTTCTGTGTTTGCTGGGTACAAATATTTTAACATAATGTTATTTAAGTATTGACACAACATTTGGCAAAAATGTTTGCAAAAATAGTTTACAATAACATTTTTTGAAAACATTTAAAAAATATTGTTGCAGTGTGTTTTCATACAAAACGTTTTAAAACGTTATCATGACCTTTATATAACCCGACATTTTAATGTTATTAAAACGTTTTTACCTAAACCAAAAGCCAAAATATAACTCATTTAAAACGTTTTTAAAACGTTTTTGTGTTTACTGGGAACATTACGCAAGCAAGCTGGGCTACATATGGGCATGGTCATGATTCTATATATTCGCAATGTGCACTGCTTTGCCCATTTCACAAACATTTCAATGGATTTTTACTTGATCAATTTAGGAGGAATGATGAATAATCTCTTCAGTTTCAATATCATAGAGTACAAACAAGACGTGATGAACACATGATTGTGTTGTTGAGAAAGGAATGAGGAAACATATAAACTCGTTTTGTTTCAACATCAGATTTTCTTTACAAAGATTAAATTGCAGCATTATAATAGACATGCATACTTCAAGTGGATAGTGTTTACTTAGAAAAAAAATAAGGACAATATCAAAAAACTAAAAAAACAGTTTTTGGAATACTGTAGAAAAAACAAAACAAAAATGTTTGGGAAGAGTGTTTTTTTTTATGATGTACCTTTTTTACACCAAATCTGTATTTATTTTGATATTCATTGATGTCCTGCCTTTATAAAAAAAATGTATACTTTTATATGTCTTGCGTGAATAATTACAAAGTTATAGCACTTTTACTCCATGCATGTCTGAGAGTACACAGCCACCTTAATACAGAAGCTCAATGCTTTAAATAAATTTTCAGAAGCTATCCACATGCCCCAATATCTGAGTGCTCTTATTAGTTATTTTCAGTTTTTTAGATCCACTGCAATGCATGAAGGGATAGCACTTATTACTGAGAGGATCCTTGTGCCCATCTGATCACATTATATCCTACCTATCTCAATATGCAAGAGGTGTCAGGCTAATATAAAATTACTATAGCAAATAGATCTTTTCTGCCCCATAAAACTTCTTATCTATAGGTTGTGCACGCACAAACAGAACAGTGTTATCCATGGGGCCAGCAGACGCATTATTTGACATAATCTGACACGAGCAAGGGGAATGATTCACTTGTAATATGTATTGAAAATAGAATTAATTTGTCCTGATTGAGCACCATTGTCTCATGTTAAGTTATGGTTATTGAATATAAAAGTCAGTTAATTTGTCCTCATTGAGCATCATCATTGTCTCAAATTGGTTGTTGTCTTGCATTTTTATTTAGGTTTCAAATTTCATTGTTTGGTAACTTATAATATCAACGGAAGAGCTGCCATACACCTTCCAGCATTTTCCTCCATAATGTGTCTGTTTATTGAATTGTGTTCAATATTGTGTTTAATGTATTGTAATGTGAAATTTTAGTATATTGCTACACAGCTACATTTCCATTACCACTAGGCCTATACATACACAGTATAGACTACTCTAAGGTCAAGTGGGTGTAATGATTTTAAAGGAAGGTCTAGTGAACTGCAAGTTTTGGTAGCAAAAATCCATTAATTTTTTTATGCCCTCACAATTCTTAGGGTTGGGGTAGCATACTGCAAGTTATTTTCTTTTCTGTAAATCTAGCTTACTTAAATGTTATATCACCATTTAGCTATTGAAAAATATACTGAGCAAAATGACACTTAAAACATCCCTATAGCTCATACCATTGTGGAGATATGGCCTTTTCAAATAGAAAATGAGGCGAATATCATACTTTTTTCCAAATCAATTGTCACCCGAACCTTTGAGTTTCTACTCCTGCTACGAAAATATAGAAATATATGGATCCCATTCAATGCTTTTAAAATTGTACCGTTGTTACCCAATTAGCATAAAAAAAAATTAGGCACTATTTGATAGTGTTCATGTTCATACACTCACAGGAAATTAGCAAGTCAAAATTTTTGTCAATCTAAAACGGCAATTTTCGGCCAAAATCGGACAAAAAATTGATTTTTTTTTCCTCAAAAATATTTAAAAAAATAGGGAGGTTTAAGTGCCAAAATCTGAAACTAGATGCTATTTTATCTTTGGAAACATACAAACAATCAAGAATTATTGTTTTCACCCATTTTTTTCACACATTTGTCCGCCAAATGTAAGTCAAAGTTTGAACGCTGTCTTATTGGTATTTCCTTGGTGGTCAAATATAGCTGTAGTGAATCCAAAATTGCATCAATTTTGATTGAAATGTCCTTTTTAAATTTCAGCTCGGTGTTTAGTATTTTTGTAATATAGCGTTTGTAAATATCATATTTATCAATTTGAAAAGTAGGAGCATGTTGTCTATATAGTCAATGTTTACACTGATTTACATTTCTTAACTTCATAGCTATTTTCAAATCTATACTACAATTACTTTCCAGACAATGAGTCAGTCAATGAGTTCAGTTTAGTCAGTTGTGGAATATAAAAATCAAGCCAGTGTCTTGACCTAGAGTAAATGTCCCATTGGGAAATATTGATAGTATTTATATAGCCCAGTCGTGTGCTGGTCGTGTGTCACATTCACTGCCCTCAAAATACCATACAGGTTTTTATGCACTCATCAAATGTTCACAGATGAATTGGCGAGGAAAATGGGGGGGGGGTGTTATTCAAACGCGTCATTTTGATGGAAATATTTAGGTCTTCCACAATAAAGTTTGTCATGTTTGCTATGATGTGTTTACATCAAAGTATTGATTTGACCAATATCTCCTGATTGACCTGACAATTAAAGGAAGGTGACCTGATAGGCCTATATTTAAATATATAAAAATTCTAATCAAAAACTTATGTATAACATAAAATGTCATCCCTTCAAGCACTCATGCAAAAGGAACATGTAAATGTTTTTTGTAAATGTGACTAATTCCTAATGGAATTACTGACATTTATACAGCGTGATATTGGTAGTCTACAGTGTTTTTATTTTAAATGATAATCATCATGATCATGTAATATATTGATTTCAAGTGAAAGGCCCTATTTTCCACATAAGCATATTAAAGTTAGAAGTTCCAACTCAGTGTATTTCCGAAGATATCATCAAAAAACTGCCTAATTAGTCTCAAATGTGGTATACCATATTTGAGACTAATTCTGCAGTTTTTGACGATTCTTCGAAATATACCAATTTGGAACGCCAAATTCCTATAAGTTTATGAGAAAATATGAGCTTTCATCTAGATCTGATACCAAAATCAGCATTTTGATGAGGTAAGGCGCGTGAAAGTCGATTCCGAGTTTATCGTCCCCCGCCCGCGTCACTTTTTGGAAAAACACCCGCGTCAAATTTTCAAAAATGCCAAAATAATTCATTATTTTCAAAGTATCAGTGTTTTCACCAGTTTTAGCAATTGGAAACATATATTTTTGTTTGTAAAACATATATTCATAACTTGGAAGCAAAACCAGGCTCTTTTCTAACTTTTCTAGTCCTTACCCGTTTAAATCAACATGCATTTTAGGTCAATAATGAAATCTGATGAAATAATGAAAAATGAAAAATGAAAAAGTCACCTCACCAACCTGGAAAAAAAAAGTGACGATAAACTCGGAATTGACTTTCATTGGCCTAAAGTGGGGGATGAGATTGTCAATCAGGTTACCCACCTTTAATTTACAGGATGGTACGATTTCTTCATAGACGTGCGGTTTTCACCTTTTATGCCCAAAATAATGTGCACAGTGCACTTGCATTTAGGGGTGGTTCAATAATTATGTATACCCATAGAATGGTGAAAAGTGGCAGGCTAAAAGGTGAGGCGAGCGATTTTTGGCACAGATATTTGGCACCATTTCGATATTAAACCCTAAAAAGCCGTGTAAAACATATCATGAAATGCTCAAATATGCAAAATGTTCTTTTTGATGCACTCACATCACATGATAATTTCAGGTTTTAAATTGGGGTTCCCCAAAATCTAACATGTGTAAACAAAGGGCAACGATTTTTTGGCAGGGGCGTGGCAAAAAATTGTCAGCATGTTAAAAAGGGCAGTAAGGATTTTTTGGTATAATGAAAGGGAGGAGCAAGCAATTTTTAACAGAACATTAAGAATCACTCATCATGCACATTCCAATTCAAACAACACATCTTTACTTCATAGGCCTATTGGCATCTTGAGATATTGGGGCTGAAGACGTCCAAGAGAATACTGGAAGAAAGCTTCCTCTCGGTAAGCAATTTCAAGTTGGTTAGAAATAAGAAAAGTTAAACTTGAGATATGATTGCTTAAACTTTTTTAAATACGCTAATTTGGAAACCGCAAAAAAGCCATGAAGCGCTCCACAGACTCCGAGTATTGTACGTACAATATTGTATGCAACATATCTACGTTATTTCATCTATTGCCATTCTATTTCCAGTAATGTTTAAGTTCTAACGAATGTTTGATGACGAAAAATCGATAATATGTTACATGTAATATCTAGTAGAAATATATTATCGATTTTACGTCATCAAACATTCGTTAGAACTTAAACATTACTGGAAATAGAATGGCAATAGATTAAACAACGTAGATATGTTGCATACAATATTGTACGTACAATAAAAAAGTCTGAATACTGCTTTACATTGATACTTCTCAGGTACATGGGTATAGGCAAGAAGAATCATTTTGTATATCAACCAAGTAAATGTCTATAATATTGATCGATATATCATTTTTGTACTTACAGTCTACTTGCGCTCAGGTCTTCACTTTCACATAGCATTCATAGGGTCAATGATAATAATTTTTCTACTGATGCAAACAAAAATCTACATTTTGATGTGGGGAATAGGCTGTGGATTTGATCATCCTCACCAATATATGAACAGGCATTTGCACAGACATACAAACATAAATCACCCCCAGTACCCCACTACAGTAAAAATGATAATGTGCCCATGCTGTGGAAGATGACTCCGCCCAAGAATACTTTGGGGATAAGCCCATATGCATTGACATGGGTGCATCTGCATAGGGTGGTGGTTGGAGGGCTGTATGAGGGGGTAGGAGGAGAAGTTTAACAAGAATGTAATCATAGAGCTAGAAATAAGCCTTTTAAAATAACACATTGGGATACATGGTGAACAAATGGAAGGATTTGACAGGTTTAGGAGGGGGTGTGAGAGTCACGGGAAACATTTTATCAAAATGAGCTAGGTCTTTGGTGAGGCCACATAATTTGACAATTTGTTTCATGTCCCAACATTTATTTATTTTTTTGCTAAATGAAAAAAAAAAAATACTGCAGTTTCCATGTGATATTGACAGTGCTAGCAGTTTTCAGTATCTAACAGGAAAATGATGAGGCCCTTATTTTTATATTTAAGATTATGAAGGCCAAGGGTTAGACTCTTTTAAAGTTCTACAAAAATACTTGCAAGTGATTCATGGTGAAAATTTAACTTGTTTATCAACATTAGGCCTAACCTTAAAATTAAATATGATAATAGAGGGAAAAAATATGGACTGATCCCAGAAATTGAGGAGCGGACGCGAAATTAATTGATTGAAGGGATCAATTCCCGGGATCATTTGATGAGAGGCAGTTGAAAAATGGTGGTCAACAACAAGTTAAAAATTGGCCCAGAAGAGCAACAACATATATTATTTACTCTTGACCTACACATAACTAAGTAAGACCTATATGAAATTCATGAATACAAAACAGTACTAATTCAAGTCTAGTCTAATATTATTTTCTTCAGATTGTCTGTGCCATTTGATTTATCATCAATAGTAAAACTCCCAATATTAGAAAAACACAGTGCAATATACTTACAGATGTTCTTTTGCCCAATATTTTTTGTAGGGATTATAGGCATACATGTTATATTTTCAAACGTTATTTCTTTCATCACATGAAAAAGGAAATTTACATTTCATTTATAATATACCCCAGTATTTACACATGTTACCATGGTATATGGTTACACTAGCTCTGAAAATGCTATTAGCCTTTGACCCCTAGCCAGGTTCACCACAGGGCCGCGTAATTCAAACGCTATTTATATCTACTACATGTATATAGTATGTAGATCAAGATGCATGAAGTTATGACATTCCATATTGTATACAGTGCGTATTGGGCAATAATATTTCTTGTCTCACACTGTTGTCTGCTGACCGACATATTCAATTGAATAAGTATTTTAAAAAAGCCTTTCATCCTCAATACCGGTAGCTTCATATTTTTTTATGTTTTAATTACAGTATTTATAAGAATGCAGGAAGGGTCACTTATAACTACTTATATTGAGCAGTTTTTGAATTAGTATTACCACCGGCACCATCTCGTCAAAAGTAACAAAAGAGCTTTTAGGAAATGTATACATGGTATATGGAAAACAAAGATTCAACATAACAAAAAATTATTTACACACACTCTCAGAAAAAAACAGGTGCTACTTAGAATCTTTTTGTCCTGTATGTAGAACCCTAAGCAGTACTAAGCTTCTAACAAGAACCTTAAAACGTTCTATAAAGAACCTTAAAGATTTAAATAGGTTCTATAAAGAACCTTAAAGATTTAAATAGGCCTGGGGATATTCTAAATAATTCATTCATTCACTGGGACTCGTCACAAAGTTAAGAAAAGTAAAACGTAGTGTTAACCCTTTTTGGTACTAAAAAATAATTTTCTTGGATAAAAAAACTTTTTTTTCTGTTCTACTAAGAACCCTTTGAGGGTTCTTTCTTTAAGATTCCTTAAGGGTTCCTCAAGCTTAAGGTTCTACAAAGAACCCTTTTCTTGGCTACAGAACCTTTTTTGGTTCTACAAAGAAGTTGAAAGAACCCAATTGACACCCAATGGATTTTAGTACCTAGTTTTAAGGTTCTTTTAGAACCTTATTACTGCTTAGGGTTCTACATACAGGACAAAAAGGTTCTAATTAGCACCTTTTTTCTGAGAGTGCATGCTATAGGAATAGCTTGTAACAATGTGTAAATTTGGATAAAAAGTCTCAAAAATGAGCTAAAGATAATTAAAAGTACGGACATTTTGACTTAATAAAAGAAGGAATTCAGACATGAGAAGGAAAGGCAGCATCTCTGATACTGGGAAATACTTGCAAATATTGAAATTAGTAGTAAATACCTGGACAAATACTTGGTTTTGCAATAATTTATGTATACATTTTAGAAATAGTTTTATTTATATATTAACACATTTTCATATTCTTATCAAATAATTTCAATACATTTTAGAAAATGCCATTCATCCAAAACAGGCAAAATTATATTTATCATATGAGTGATATTTGTCTGTGACAAAGAAGTTACAGAGTAAAAGGCAAAACATTATTTCACTGTAAAATACCGGATAAAAACATTACCCTTCCCATCTATATAACTTTTCTCTATATGAGTAATGGTGAGTGATAATTAGTGTAAGATTTTTAAATGTCCAAAGTGAATACGATACGATATATAATTTTTGTAACATGAATATGTTAAATATCTATATATACGACGTATATAGGCCTATAAGATGCATAGGGTGGGGGGGGGTAAAGTCCACTTTTTACATCAAAGCCAACTTTCACGGTTCTTACATTATGCAGACTGGCAGACTGGCAGACTGTGGCAGACTGGCAGACTGGATTGTTGCATGTTCATGAAATACTTTCCATCATTATAAAACTAATTTTTTGCAACAGTTGCTGTGTAAACAGGTACATCCCAATGGCATACTTAATAATTGTATGTATTCAATTCAATTCAATTATTTAACAAAATACCCCTATTGTATTGAGCAATATATTGGGTTGACCCTCATGCTAGGAATTCATCCTCTTGTGTTCCTAGTATTATAATGGATAATAGTGTCACTAGGATCCACAACATGCTCATCTATCAGGGGCACAATTCTTTAACCCCAATACATTTGTACATTCATTGAATGACCTTTCAAAATATGGGGATAAAAACTCATACTCTGCAACTTCAGGTCAAATTTTGCACTATGATTGTTTAATTCAGGTTATTGGGCTATGCCATTGGGATGGGGTCATTGTGGTCCATAGTGTGTGGTGGCCTAGATTTATGATAAATAGGATGGAAAGTGGTTGTCAAATCTTAATAGTGTTAGTGACCCTATCACCCTACAGACTTTTTATTCGATGTAAAATATTTGATGTAACATATCTACTGTATTTTTTTAAATCTATTCCCATTCTATTTTCAGTATTTAAATGTTTAGGGGCTGTGCAATAATTATGAGCCCCCCAGTGTGTGTGTGTGTGTTGGGGGGGGGGGGTAAATTTCGAAACGGCTCGCCAAAAATTGCTTGCCCCCCCCCTCTCGGCCCGCCAACAATTCTTTGCCTCCCCTCCCTTGCACATCCCAATTTACAAACCTTAAATGGTCTTGATAAATGTTGCGAGCGCAGCGAGCAGGAAAATTTGCATATTAAAGCGTTTCAGTACCGTACTGTTTTCCTAAGTCTTTTTAGCACGTTTTATTCAAAAGGCGCCCCATGAATGTGTGCCAAAAATCGCTTGCCCCCCTCTTGGCTTGCCAAAAATTGCTTCCCCCCCCCCTTTCGGCTTGCCAAAAATTTCCCCCCTGAATTTTACCCTCACCCAGGCCTCATAATTATTGCACAGCACCTTAAGTTCTAACGAATGTTTGATGACATAAAAACGATAATATATTTTTACCAGATATTATACGTAACATATATCGATTTTACGTCAGACATTTGTTGTAGCTTGTTCTCGCTTTCCTTCACACCAATTTTTATGAACCTGCAACAATCTGTGGCAATTTGAGCCTGTATGACCCTGACATGACCTTGATAATTTTGTCCACCATTTATAGGGGTAGTTCTAACCTGACATTACTACCACTAGTATACCAAATGGTATATTTTGATACTAGTCTCATATTCTAACCCAGTCTGCCAGTCTGCCCCAGTCTGCCAGTCTGCCCCAGTCTGCCAGTCTGCATAATGTAAGAACCGCAACTTTGACACAAAACCAGGTCTACATTTCCAAAAATCCAAACACCTGGATGCCATTAATTATTACTGCCCACCCAGTAAATTATTTTCCCTAATTTGAGGGCAAAAATAGATTAAATTGCCAACCCAGTAAATTATCCTTATACCTCCCTGCAATCCCCATGCATATAAAAGGCCTACAATTTCAATTTCGCTTTTTAAAAAAAAAAAATAAAAGAGATCAAGACAACAATGTTATATACAGTGGAATCAGTAACATCTTGGATAACAGAAAAATTTTCCTTGATTTCATTACTAGTTCAGACTCAACTACACTATTCTCAATTAACTTTAAATCCAGAAAACAAGTTAATAATGGGCCACTTTTGGCAGTTTCTTTTTTTTAATGTCTTTGGGTGTCTTTCTTCCATGGTACAATCCATCTGCGAACAAATTAACTTCTATTATGCGTAAATGTCACCATTGTAATAGCTGTATACTATAGCATGTCCAAAAACAATGACAGGAAAATCAGGAACAACAACAACACTTAGGAATTTCATCACTATACTACTTTTGCGTGTCAAACAGTATAAACTTGTTTTTGGGCTCTAAACATATATTTTTAAGCAAAGCCAGAAGCAGTGTATTTCAAAATCAAATAATTATAACCACCATACCATGTTCTTTATATAGATTTTGTACCAGGATTTTGTATTTACTTCATCAGATAATTTATTATAAATTTTAGTATGCACTGTAAAATAATTTTACAGTGCATGTGTAAATAATGTTTATGCTGTGTAGTATGGCTAACATGTAAATACTAGCAAGTACACAGCCAGTTCAAATTTCCCACTTTTAACTACAAAAGATCAAATAGGGCGAGCTAGGGGCCAGAGGTTAACATGGTAACATGATAATGGAATGTGTGTACACTGCCATTAAAGGTGCACTAGTTATTATATTAACAGTCTTTAATAGTGTTTTTAAAAGTCCATAAGCTATCTAATCATTGAATATTGTGTAAACAATGAGTTATAAAGGGGAAAGAAGAATAATTTTATTTAAAATGGATAATGGAGAAGCAATAAGCATGGAGCTGCATGGTAAGAAGCTGTTACACTGCAGCGTTTGTGATACAGTGGGGCCTAGTCAGTTGCAAATCTGAGTATGAGACCACATGAACCCTAGGCTTTTATTATTTGAGGCCTATCTACATTGAAGTCTGAAGTGAAGATCCTGTTATGCCAAAGCTTATCCTCAACCAGCACAAACTAAACCCCAAAGCTCAAAAAAGGGTCGGTGCTCTGTGTGGTTTAAAATGTAGATCATGAAGCTGAAGTCTCTAAGTACTACTGTTCTGAGGCACACGTCTACCCCCATTGGGAGTTTCATCATTAGGTCAGCCATATATGCAGGCCCCATGACAGGGTGTAATTCCCATTATTCCAGTAATTCCTAAATGTTCCCTGTAAGTCCATATTATTCCCAACTAATTCCGAATAAGTCCGGTAAGTCCCTATAAGTCCATATTATTTCCAAATATTCCTGTAATTCCGAGTAACTCCAAATAAGTCCGGTAAGTCCCTATAAGTCCATATTATTCCGAACTAATTCCAAATAACTCCTAATAAGTCCAGTAAGTCCATATAAGTCCACTTAATACCCAAGTATCCCTCTAATTCTGAGTAACTCCAAATAAGCCCGGTAAATCCCTGTAAGTCCGTATTATTCAAACTAATTCCAAATAACTCCTAATATATCCCGTAAGTCCCTAAAAGTCCATATTAATTCCCAAATATTCCAAATAAGTCCATATAATTCAAAATCTCAATGAGTTCAGGCAATTTAAACAAACCATCACAGGGACATCATGCACCCCTAAACATACCCAGAGACATGGGCCCAAAACACTCACCTCCTCCCACTTGTCACCCCAACACCATCGCACCTCAGCCCCCCCCACACACACACATCCATCCCACCCGTCACCCCAACAGACAAGTTGACAACCCCCACTCCACACACACAAACATCATTTAAAGTACCGATATCTTTTATTTCTGAAAAAAATGGCACACTTTTTATCAATTATCTCTGTATGTTTAAGGGATCTAAAATGAGCGTTTATTGCGTTTCGACAGTATTTTTGTGGGACATGAGAGCACCTCGGACCTATCGAATTGCATTCTGAATACGAAGCATGTCTTTCTGATATCAAATAATTTTCATTTTTGAAAATCACAATATAATACAAATTTTATGACAAATTATAAAAATTTGATATTTTTCAAATTTTGATATATAACAGTCCTCGAAGTAAATTATATAAATCTAATGATATATTCTTAAAGTGTATGTAGCAGGGAGGAAAAGCCGACGGTCAATTGAAAATTTTGACCTTTCATATTGAAGATATGGATTTTTTCCCAAAAAGACCTAATTTTTTTTGGTGTTTTGGGAAAAAATCCATATCTTCAATACGAAAGGTCAAAATTTTCAATTGATCGCCGGCTTTTCATCCCACCTACATACACTTTAAGTATAAATCATCAGATTTATAAAGTTTACTTCAAGTACTGTTAAATATCAAAAATATCAATTTTAATGATTTGCCATAAAATGTGTATTAAATTGCGAATTTCAAAAATCAAAATTATTTGATATCAGAAGGACATTCTTCGTATTCAGAATGCAATTGATATGTCTGATGTGCTCTGATGTCCCAAAATAAATACTGTCCAAACGTTCATACCCCATCCCTTAATGTGATTAAAAATTCAAGCTTACATGTCATATATATCACCGGTGTACACAAAAACACCCGGGCACTCAAAATGACACACCCAACCATGTCTTACCAATTAGATAAAGCATTTCATGTTCTGTATTATTCCCCCAAGGTTACGGTTACACTGAAATAATGCATTGATAGGTCTAATTCAATGGAATATCGACTTACATATATTACACACCCCTACCCTGCACAACCCATCAACTTACGACACCCCATCAACAAACTCACATACCCCAACCTCACACACCACAATATATACAAACAGTACACACACATGTGCGCTATCACCTGCCCCCCCATACGGGGACACCAACAAAAATTAAGGTACACCCAACCACTCAAACATAAAAAACCTGAAAAAACAAATAACTTTTTAAGTGTTTTGTCTGATATTGATATTTTTCAAAAACCTGTCATGAGGAGTATTATGTCTACAATGGGACTTTGCACATGTTTACAAGTACGGCTTACATCTACTAGTATGTATACTGTGTCTCTGGCTGCAAAACTTTTTTTTCTAATCCTCATATTGATCCGGATTGGATTAATCATGAACCAAATTCCTATTCAAGATTGGATCTATTGGGGAGGGGCATGTGAAGGGACAAGGGGGGAAGGGGGGAAGGGGCATATGCATCGATTCTGCACCCTCCAAGTGATAAAAGTCAACATTTTTGTAAAAGGCTAAAAAACTTGTATTGGAAAAGCTTGGAAAACCCCAGTAGGTCGAGGAAGCAATTTTGGTAGGGTTCCTTTGTAAACTTTGAGACATGCAGTCTTAGACAACCATTGCCTGACATTCTGAGGGGGATTGGAGTTGGCCATGTTGACTGAAGTGGCAGAAAAACTTTTTTAAATAATTGATCCGGATTGGATTAATCCCAAATTCCTATTCAAGATTGGATCTATTGGGGGAGGGGGCATGTGAAGGGACAAGGGGGGAAGGGGCATATGCATCGATTCTGCACCCTCCAAGTGATAAAAGTCAACATTTTTTGTAAAAGGCTAAAAAACTTGTATTGGAAAAGCTTGGAAAACCCCAGTAGGTCGAGGAAGCAATTTTGGTAGGGTTCCTTTGTAAACTTTGAGACATGCAGTCTTAGACAACCATTGCCTGACATTCTGAGGGGGATTGGAGTTGGCCATGTTGACTGAAGTGGCAGAATATTTTAAATAATCTAACAATACATGGGACAAGTGGCAGAGGAGTTTCAAATCCAAGTAGATGGGAGAGGAGTGTGTCAAGGGTGTCTACTGTAACCGATGACTGTAACTGATCTCTTTTGCATTATTGATGATAGATGATATGTAGAGTAAATAGGATGGGGAGAACACAAGAGTAATTGGATGATGTACTATTTGCAGATGGCCAAGCAAGTATAGTAGTCTTATGGTACAGGTATACAAAGATTGATGGAAGGCTTGAATGGAAGATTGAAAGAATATGACATGAAAATTCATCAAGTACAAAAAGAGATTTGTTGTGGTCTTAGTGAATCGAGCCATATATTGGGATGTGAAAATCATCATGTGAAAAAAACTATGTCTGCATGTGTATTGACACACAGACTGCGCAAATAATAATTTCAACATACATTTAGCAATTTCATCCAATTTAATTGTTTTGTCAATTTTCCAAATAAAGAGCCTTTCATCATGTTCATTTCATGCACATCCACACATCCTTTATTGTCTGTTAGCTTAATATGATTAATAATATCATTCATGCACATCTGGACAACTATATCCAAGTTTTATTAATACTTTACCTATTAGCTTCTGTAAATCATAAATAGGCCTATCTGTAAACATGGCGGTAAAGGAACTCTCAGAACATTGGTTAAAAATTTAACCAACCATGTATTTACAGGTGAACAGCCCAACAGTTGGTTATATTGTTAACCAACCTGGGTTGGATAACAATATAACCACAGGTTGGTTAAAAACATTGACCAACTATTGGTTAACATTACGGTAACCAACCAGTTGGGCAAAGCATGTTGGGCAAAATGGGCAAAATATAACCAATAGTTGGTTAAACACTATGAATGGGAAGTTCATTTCATTGTTCATATTTTAACCAATTGGAGACATTTGAAGGTAGGAAATTATATTATAAACATTTTATCGGGTATAACACTTAGTTTAAGTGTGTGCGAGGCCAGACTGTGAGCAAGACTTACGATGCTTTATCGACGACAGCTACCACCACAACCGGTAAGCTTAAGCTTAATATACTTTATAATATAATTTCCTACCTTCAAATGTCTCCAACAGATCTTGAAGACCCCGATCCACAGCTTTGCAGCAAGCCACTCATATCGGCCATCTTGTTTTCTGAAATGCATTTTTGCCCAACACAATGACCAATCACAGTTCGCAAAGGAACACCATGTGACCATGGTTGGGCAAAACCATACTTTGCCCAACTTTATTGGCGGAAAAGGATGTTTTTACCAAGGTTGGTTAACTTTTAACCAACATTGTGTAAATACTATATTGACAGGTTTGACCAACCATGTATTAAACTGTATTTTGCCCAACTTCAAGAATCTTAACCATTGTTGGGCATTTTTTAACCAACTGTTTTCTGCCCATTCATTTTTTATCCAATGTTCTGAGAGTGTCGATATATTCATTTGACTCCGATGCATAAGCATGTGGCGGAGAGCTATGCTCACACAAACATTGACATGTAGTTCTTCATGTGTGCACTTGTGCATGCAGGAGAGTGTATTTTTGGGATGGGGAATATTAAAATGATGAATAAAAGCTATAATAATGATATTAAACATGATAACTTGAAATTCACCACAAAGGAAAATTCTTGAAATGTTTTTCCAGTTTGCTGGGTTTTTTCTGTATCAGAGTGTGAATGCGACATGTATAAATGTATGGGTGCATGGCATAAAGTGTGAACTGCAGTGTGGAGACTGTCACAATCTACACAGAGTGTAGCATATGTACATTTTGTGTAGACATGGCTAGATTTAACTTTTCTGGGCCCTGGGCCCTAAAATTTAGGGCACTTGCTATATGGATAGTGGATCCATGTGAAGATTTATCCATGTGGATCCATATGTTACTCACCACCCAAACCCAAACTATTTGTTTTGATTATGATCAGTACTGAGAGGAGAGGAGTTCACATGCATCTGGGCAGTGAGAGTAGATCTACTCTCACTTTTAAATTTGTATTCACTTGTATATGTATTAATTTGTCCTGATAATATGAGCACCATTGTCTCATGTTACGGTTAATGAATATAAAACACAGTTAATTTGTCCTCATTGAGCATCATCATTGTCTCAAATTGGTTGTTGTCTTGCATTTTTATTTAGGTTTCAAGTTTCATTGTTTGGTAACTTATAATATCTAAGGAAGAGCTGCCATACACCTTCCAGCATTTTCCTCCATAATGTGTCTGTTTATTGAATTGTGTTCAATATTGTTTTTAATGTATTTGTACTGTGACATTTTAGTATATTGCTACACGGCTACATCTCCATTACCACTGGGCCTAGTATAGACTACTCTAAGGTCAAGTGCTTGTAATGGTAAAAAAGGAAGGTAGTGAACCTGCAAGTTTTGGTGACATTTGTAGACTCCTATATAATAGGCCTACAAGTGAAGTGAACTTGCTATCTACCCAAGATAGCACTCTCCATTCATTGATCGATTGACATATAGGTACAGGATGAAAGTCTCACCCTGAGATGGGTAGGCCCTATCTGACACCATTGTATATTTTATACTCACAAATACATACATGGGGCAGGGTGTTGTTCTACCTGGTAGCACATTCGGAAACAACATGGAAAGTATTTGCTATCTACCGCAGATACAGAAATGCAATTCTGGGAAGTCATTTTGACTTCTGTGAAATACATGTAATTTGTGACACGATCTGGTCCATGAGGGCCAAAGGAGGCATTTTTGACAATTGATTTACTGTAATTATTACATAATACGAGGGTCATTCAATAAGTTCTACCCGTTGGGTCATAACTTTTGTTTTGTTAAAAAGTAGCTACTTAAAAATTTGCAAACATATAGTACGTAATGTCTTCTACAGGTGGTGAAAAAATTATGTCAAGACCATTTTCAGATCTGGTCCATGGGGGCCAAAAGAGGCATTTTTGAAAATTGATTTACTGTAATTATTACATAATACGAGGGTCATTCAATAAGTTCTACCCGTTGGGTCATAACTTTTGTTTTGTTAAAAAGTAGCTACTTAAAAATTTGCAAACATATCTACGTAATATCTTCTGCAGGTGGTGACAAAATTATGTCAAGATCATTTTCAGATTTTTGTAAGTGAACTGAAAAACACAGTAAGATATGGTACACGGGAAACGGTGATGCATCTTTGGATATTGAACTTGAAAACATGCGTGCAGCCAATGTACGAACTTCCCTCTTATACAAACAAATCATATTAGTAACAATATAAATTTTGAATGAATATACACCTTACAGTCCAAAACATCATCTGTGACTGAAAAGGTACAATTTTGATGGACAGAAATTACCCAGAATTCCAATTTGTGGAGGGATATCTTGTAACATCTCAGGTGATGATAATCAGCTTCAGCATAGTGTCCATCTCTACAGTATGAGTTTTCTAACTGCGCTATTAGATAAAATACAAAAGTTAAAGCTACTATAACACATTTTCAGTCAAAACAGTAAATTTAATTCCCTTTGTGATCTAAGGTGGTATTTTATTCCGAGGAAAGCGACACAATGCCACCATTTTACAGCATGATTTATTATATATGGGGCTCAAAATCGGTGACAACAAATCTCATGACCAGGGGAACATTTTGCAGGGGTCAGGTCAAAGGTCATGCAGAGGTCAAATTTTAGAAAATGCATTTCCTAGACATCTGTAAGGGGTACTGGGCTCAAACTTTGTGACAACAAACTTAATGATCAGGGAAACATTATGGAACACTTTGCAGGGGTCAGGTCGAAGGTTATCTGGGGTAAAATCTTATAATTTTATTTTCTTGATATCTGTAAGGGGTATGGGGCTCAAACTCAGTGACAACAAATCTCATGACCAGGAGAACATTTTGCAGGGGTCAGGGCAAAGGTCATGCCGAGGTCAAATCTTAGAAATTAATTTTCTGGACATCTGTAAGGGTACGGGGCTCAAACTCGGTGACAACAAACCTCATGACCAGGGGAACATTTTTGGACCATTTTGCAGGGGTCAGATACCTCCACAACACCAACAGGTCTCAGCTAGGTTTGTGGTCTATGACCACCATTTGCCACTAGTTCTATTAGTTTTGTGCATATTAATGTCCATCATTTTCAGTTTGTGGCAACCTTTTAACTAGTACATATAATTGTATGATTATTCTTGTGTTTTATACAGTTTTTACAGTATATCATGACCAAATGAAATAATAATGGGATCTTCAACACACTGTACTTGAGACGCCTTATATATATAAATCATCTTTATTCAACATAAAGAAAAACACATATAAAGCCCAGATCTACTGCAACCCATTCCGGTTGCAGGCAAGGCAGGACAAAAATACAAACATTTAAATAAATAAACAAAGTTGGAAATACTCATGGCGGGAGGAAAAAGTTAAATAATTTCATTTACATTCCAAGATGTTTCATATCTGGCGATGAAAATGGAATAAGATGACATTAGCGCCGATTTAATCAACTGGGTCTTGAGATCAGAATACTTTGTGGGAAGATTGAGATCTTTTGACAGACGAGTCAGACTATTCTTGTTGTCGGCGTCAATGAAGCCTCTTGAGCCTACTTCAACAGCAACTAGTGAGCAACAGTACCCGGCGTTAGTGATGTCGGCAACCAGGGAAGAATAGCGATCAAGTTTGGTGTAATGAGCTTTACTGATGTTTGGTTCAAATGGTACCGACAACTCAAAGAGAATGACTCGCTTGTCAGAAGGCCAGTATAACACAATGTCCGGTTTTTGAGACGTAGAATGATATTGGGTGGTATGGTCCCCCCTCCTATGGTATAATTTTCCAGATCGGCATAGATTTTAATATGAGAATTACGAAATGCCTCCGACTGTTGAAATGTGGAAAGAAAAATACGGATGAGGTTGTTGTGTCTCCATAGATACCTGTCCAGCATATTTTGGCAATTATTTAAAATGTGCAGGAGAGTACCTTTGACCCCGCAAAATATTGTACATATTTTGACCATTTCCGGTGAACCATATCTTACTGTGTTTTTCAGGTCACCTACAAAAATCTGAAAATGATTTTGACGTATTTTTCACCACCTGTGGGTGACATTACGAACTATATGTATGCAAATGTTCAAGTAGCTACCTTTAACAAAACAAAAGTTATGACCCAACAGGTAGAACTTTTTGAATGACCCTCGTACATACAGTACTCTATCATTTACTGAAAACACCAAAGGTCTAGCATATTCGGTTCTAAAGTTATGACGATTTTTGATGTTTATTTTCTTATGCATGTTATTGTTCTTTACTCCATATTTTTACCTTTATCTCAGTTTCAAATTTGCCGCCTTTGGCCCCTATGGACCAGATCGTGTCACATTTTGACTTCTGTGACATCATATCCTTATTTTATTCTCCAATCTCTCTGACAACTTATGACAGCGTTCAAGCTTTGACTTACGTTTGGCAGATCAGACAGAGTGGTGGAAACTTCAGTGAAAGATATCCTACTTAAAGGAACATTTTTTAGGGTGAAATTTTGTGTAGAAATTGAATCTAACATAAAAAATGCATAATTATCAACTTGAAAATTTTCCAAATAGCACTGTACAGGCACATTTCTGCCCCAAATCCTCAAATTTGAGCTGTAAAATTTGCTGTTAAAAAATAAGTCCTTCAAAATGGAGATATTTAGGACTAAACAAAAACATGTTGCTCTAGAGAAAGATATTGGTAAGAGCAACATATTCTTTGTTTAGCCTTATACCTCCCAGTTTTGAAGGACTTATTTTTAACAAAATCCATTAATTTTTCATGCCCTCACAATTCTTAGGGTGGGGTAGCATACTGCAAGTTATTTTCTTTTCTGTAAATCTAGCTTACTTATTTGTTACATCACCATTTAGCTATTGAAATACTGAGCAAAATGATACTTAAAACATCCCTATAGCTTATACCATTGTGGAGATATGGCCTTTTCAAATCGAAAATGAGGTGAATATTATACTTTTTTCCAAATCAATTGTCACCCGAACCTTAGACTATGCCATAGTCGAATTTTGATGTTAAAAAAATGTTATTATTAAACATGATGAACGCATTCCGTTGAACTAAAAATTATACTGATGTTTATTAAAATTAAATTGTTCAATAGTAAAATGGTCATAAAGAGTTTATAATATAATTAGATGGTTAGTGACAATAAAAGTTATATTGAATGCAACATAATCTTGCATAATTAGAATTGCTCACTTAATATTGAACAATTCTGATCTTGGAATCTACCAATTTAAATTGATCGCGAAAGCCTGAGTAAAAAATCCCACTTGGGAAGCTAGCAAACAGAGGGAGTACGGGGACTGAAAATATCAGATATGTTAAAATCTATCAATTGCACACAAACAAATTAATACAAATCAGCGTTTTATGCTTAAATGTAATAGCCAGAGTACCGGTATGCAAAATGGGCAAGTGGACTACAGAGAAGTCTACCGTAACCTTTGAGTTTCTACTCCTGCTACGAAAATATAGAAATATATGGATCCCTTTCAATGCTTTTAATATCAAAATTGTACCGTTGTTGCCCAATTAGCATAGAAAATTAGGCACTATTTGATAGTGTTCATGTTCATACACTCACAGGAAATTAGCAAGTCAAAATTGTTGTCACCCCAAAACGGCAATTTTAGGCCAAAATCGGACAAAAATTGATTTTTTTTCCTCGAAAAATAAAAAAAATAGGGAATTTTAAGTGCCAAAATCTGAAACTAGATGATATTTTATCCTGGAAACATATAAACAATCAAGAATTTTTTATTGTTTTTACCCCTAAATAATTTTTTTCACACATATGTCCGCCAAATGAAAGTCAAAGTTTGAACGCTGTCTTATTGGTATTCCTTGGTGTCAAATACATAGTGAATCCAAAATTGCATAAATTTTAATTGAAATGTCCTTTTTAAATTTCAACTCGGTGTCAAGTATTTTTGTATAGCTTTTGTAAATATCATATTTATCAATTTAAAAAGTAGGAGCATGTTGTCTATATAGTCAATGTTTACAGTGATTTACATTTCTTAACTTCATAGCTATTTTCAAATCTACAATTACTTTCCAGTCAATGAGTCAGTCAATGAGTTCAGTTATAGTCAGTTGTGGAATATAATAAAAATTCCTTTAAAAAAGGAATGGGGCGCCCAATGTGAGCTTGGACGTCATATGGTGAATTCCATGGTGTGTAGATTTGGTATTATAATGATATTTCTAGGGAAGAGTTATCAAATGCAAGAGAAATGTGTTTGATTGGGGAAGGTATATGACAGGACCGTTTTGGATGAAATAAATGGGAATTAAGCTTTCTTGTCAATTTGCGATTATGTGGGGTTGGGGATTTCTGTTTTTGGGACCTATTGTAGTGAGGATATTGCTTTTGATATTGAATATTGTTGAATTTCGTTATGCAGGGGTATATGATGAATAGTGCTTGGACGTGATATGGTGAATTCCATGGTGTGTAAATTTGGTATTATAATGATTTTTCTAGGGAAGAGTAGAAAATGATCAAATGCAAGAGAAATGTGTTTGATTGGGGAAGGTGTATGACAGGACCGTTTTGGATGAAATAAATGGGAATGAAGCTTTCGTGTCAATTTGCGATTATGTGGGGTGGGGGATTTCTGTTTTGGGACCTATTGTAGTGAGGATATTGCTTTGGATATTGAATATTGTTGAATTTCGTTATGCAGGGGTATATGATGAATAGTATAGAAGACACAAATAAGTAAGCTCCCCTGGCAAAAATGGGGGGGGGGGGGGGATACCACCCGGGATCTACGCCTATGTTGACCAATAGAAAACGTAACGTTAAGTTTTTATAAATGTATAACGTCTGTGATACATATACATCATCTACTTGCATATACACTGAAAATCAAATAGAGATGAAGGATAAACAGGAAGAGTCTTTCAAAAAGACACAGTTCACGAATCAGGTGTATAGTCATTTGTTCTAACTTTCCATTTTCATATCTAACCTACTCTGCACTAATATCCAGCCAGTGTCTTGACCTAGAGTAAATGTCCCATTGGGAAATATTGATAGTATTTATATAGCCCAGTCGCGTGCTGGTGTTGTGTTGGTCGTGTGTCACATTCATTGCCCTCAAAATACCATACAGGTTTTCATGCACTCATCAACTTTTCACAGGTGAAGTATGGTGGCTGATGATACCACTTGTTTTCTTCAGGGTGACCTGCTTTCCTTTGAGACCCTGTTTATCTCGGGATGCAAAATTAATTTGACTAAATCAGAGGCTATTCATGTTGGTACTCTTTATAAAGGCAGTGATTTTAGACCCTTTAAGGACAATGGTTTGCTTTGGAAGTCAAACACTTTTAAAAGTCTTGGTATTAACTTTTCTCTGAATACAAATGCACTTTATGAGCTCAACTTTGTTCCCAAGCTTCACCAACTCGAACTGATTTTGAATTGCTGGAGAATGGGAAATTTGTCTTTGATTGGTAAAAGTAACTGTTATTAAAACACTCTTGCTTCCCCAACTACTTCGTATTTTCTGTTTTATGTATTTCCATTCCCAAGCTTTTCTTTAAGAAAGTCAACACTTTATTTTTTAAATTTATCTGGAAAGGAGGGAATGATCGTGTCAAGCGTAACTTGTTTTATAATGACTATGAGGAAGCTGGTTTGAGAATGGTAGACATTGAAGCTTTTTCACAAGCTCAAAAACTTTTTTGGGCAAAACTATTGCTTGATCCTGGTTATGTCTCTGCTTGGAAATGTATTGAACTAAGCATTCTCATTCCATGAAAATACATCTCTCTTGTGGAGAGCAAATACCCCTAAGGCCGTTCTTTCCTCTTTGAAAAACTGCCAGCTCTCTGGAACCATCAGGACTTGGTATATTTACAGGGATCAAATTAAGCACAATATGGGCCTTGGTGATTATCACTTACAGGATCTGCTGTGGTGGAATAAAGATATTCGTCTAAAACGCAGGAACTTCTTTTGTTATCCTGAATGGATTGATGAGGGTATTTATACGGTTGCTGATCTGGATCGGGGCTATAATTTTGTTAAGACATTTGAGGATCTTGTGATCGAGTTTAATATTCCCATCAAACATAGGAGAAAGTATAATTCCCTTATGAATGGTATCCATCTTGACTGGTTCTACAATCCTCCTAATGCCGTTGATGTGAATATATTTGATGAAATTGTTGAGGGCCTGATCAAAGCTGACAAGGCAACTAGTCATTGCTACTCTGTTCTAATATCTTGTAGTAAAGCTGATCATGCTGAAAACTTTGGGACAGATTCCTGTGATGTAGCTGAGGACGACATTAATTGGTCCGATATTCATGCCAACAATTTCAAATGTTCTATGGATACTAAAATCAAATCTTTTACTTCAAAATATTCCATAGGGCTATTTGTACAAATGAATTCCTGCATAAGATAGGCAGAATTACATCTCCCAATTGCTTCTTTTGTGACAGGTCCACCGAAACCCTTGTGCATTTATTTTGTGAATGTACTATTATCACTCCTCTTTGGGATAATCTCTTGGTTTTCATCAATGATATCACTAACGAGAATCAAACCTTTTCCACATTTGAGAGATTATTTGAAGTTACTAAGGACGTTTCTCCTCATAGTACTTGCATTAACTTTTATTTCTCTTTCTTAAATTTTATATTCATAGATGCAAATTTCAACAGGTGGCTCCTTCTCTTCAGAATTTCCGCAATTTTGTTAAGCTTAAATTCAACATTGAGTACAAAATTGCTGAGAAAATGGCAATCTAGTTTTCTTTCGACATCGATAAAATTTGATTGTGTTTTTTTTTTTCAAGTAACTTTTATATTATATTATGTATATGTATATATCATGGCTAGATTTTTTAAGTGTGTGAGTAGAATATGAATCGCTTTTCTTGTTTGTCTTCTGTCCTTTTGTATGTTTTGTATGAGTGTGAGTGTTCGTTGTCTTCGTCCATAGTCTTTGCCTCGTCTTAAGCGCGCTTCAGACTCCGTATTGTACGTACAATATTGTATGTACAATACTTTTCGTGACGTCAAAAAGTATTACACGTGCAATAAATAGTATGTACCGGGAAAATATATATTTTGCTACAATCATTGGTTGCTTAATTGATACGGAGTTGCCAAATTTCTAAGAGTTCTAAATTTAGTGAGTGCACGGAATGATGAACATCTTTTAATGTCTTCTTGTATTCGACCATGGTAGGTATCATAATACCTACCATGATTCAACTGTACTTGAATTATTATATAATCAATGGGCACCTTTTTAAAGTTGATAATACGTCGTATTAATACTAATATTAATAATATTAAAATTGTAATAATAATATAAATGGCACATTCAGATCTTATTTATTTATTTATAGATTTATCTATTTAGGCCTATTTAGGCCTATTTATTTATTTATTTATTTATTTATTTATTTATTTATTTATTTATTTATTTATTTATTCATTTATTTATTTATTGATTGATTGATTGATTGATAACTGATTGATTAATTGATTTAGAGATTCATTTATACTGATATTTAGTCATATATTGATTTAGAAAGTTTAAAAGTATTATTTGTAGGCCTTTGTATTTATTCTGGTTCTGATTTTATTGATTCTGATATTTTTGTTAATTTTTAAAGTTTTGGCATAGCATTCGTTACATTATAACACGCTGTGTTATGAATTTGCAACACCTTTTTACATATTGATATCGTTGAGGCATTTTATGATAGGCCTACTTATGATCATCACAATACATCCATAAACGTGTTAATGCAGTAACCGTAGCGTTAGGGGCACGGAAGCCCCCCCCCCCCCATGATCTGAAATATTAGAAAATCCCATAGGAAAACTGCCGAAAACGGCTTGTGCCCCTCCCCCCTCATCTGAACCGGATGCAATGCCTTCTATACTTTTTCATTCATTAATTATAGGCGTATTAATAGTAATGCGTTGAGTTTTTAAAAAGTAATATCCGCCTTTTTTTTTCTTTTTGAAATGACATACGGTACTTGTTACAAAAACAAATCAGCATGGAAAACTTTTTTTTTTCGTCAGAGGCAGATATTTGGCCTATTCAGTGTCATAAAGCTACAAAATAGACGATCTTTTAAAATCATTTTAAATGGCTATTTATTTTTCAACCTTATTGTTTGTATTTGTAATGTTCACACAATCTGAACATGTGCTTGTAGGACAACGATTTTGAATTAAACATGTTAATTGTGATATTTTAATTCCCTAGAACACCACAGTTAAGCGTCCAAAATTGTAAGTGGGTTTTATTTTATTTAACCTCATTATTTCGCTAAAATTACTCGAAAACACTCCTAAGAGTTGTTGTTACAAATAAACATTTCATAATTTTGGGCAAAGGATAGCCAAATAGTTGACCGAAATCGTATATTTGCACCAATATTTGACTGAACTCGTATATTAACATTACCGCCCCTTCGTGGCTTTATTGGAAGCCAAAGTGTGAAACGAGATTACTTGAAATATATATTTCAGAGTTGAAAGAGTTTCAATCCTTCGAATAATATTTCTGAAATATAATTCTCTAATCGATATCTATTATAGGACCGATCCGGGGGACCGATCTTTTGAAATCCATACAACCGTGTCAAATGAAATAGTCTCGAATCATAATTTGTGCACGATACAACGTTGATACGTCAGATTTCGGAATTTTATTAAAAATAGGCATAAATCACATTGAACAGGTTGAATGCTGCCAAATGTCCTTACTTTCATTTTCTCATTTAATTTGTTTTAATTTTGATTAATTTCTTTATCCACTGGCTCTCTGGTAAATCCGGTATTGCCAAATATTTCTTGTCCATTACCCGTGTTAATCTATTTATTTATTAAAATGAACCATCTATTAAATTCCTATAATACAATGTATAGGCCTAGTGTATTTGATAACAAATTTGTTTTTATTTTTGATTGGAATTTGGGTTCCATTACACGATTTCATAATAAGATATGTTTGGGCATGGCGGAATTAGTATATGATTAAAAATAGACATACTCTTAGGCCCCTTTTTTAATGTTTGTAGGCCTACATTATTGATATCAATATTTATGTACAAAATGCAAAAGAATGTATATATATTTGATTGTTTTGTAAACATTAAATTTGATGTTTACTCATAATTATGTCTGGAAAGTCAGGGAAAAACTAAGGAGTATCGGTATTTAGTTCCTGGGAAAGTGGATCAGATGAGCAGTGAGTAAAACATTTGCCCTAAATCTCTATTTGATTTTTATTGTTTTATGAATTTATTAGGGCTACTGGTAAAGTGCAGAAAAACCTCCAAACGCACTCTAGGATTTTTCATCAGCATCAGTAGAAATTTCTCTTGCATAGATTTTCTGGTGACCTCGCTTGGATTTAGCAAACAATGAACCGTCAGGGTTATAGCGCGTTATTTAAAGCCTTAATGTACGATCTTTTTAAATTTTTCTTTTTTTCTTCTAAAATGATAATATACAATCATTATGAAAGTTCCCAATACATTTGGACGCGAAAACACTGGGAATTTGCAAAGAAACAACATCATAATCTTCACCTCTATCACTCGAAACATCTCGCACTATTTGGATTAGGACAGCGAGTGCGGCCTCAGAGTTAGTCTCCTACGCGGCCAGTTTGGTTACGCTCCCTCCACATGTGGAGGGAGGGTAACCAAGCTAGTTTTGTACGAGACTACGGTTTGCGATCGTGGCCGACATAAAGTCATAATCTAAAAATTATGACTTTATGTCGGACCAACAGAAAATCGTCCCGTTTTACTACAAATAGGACGAATTTGACAGTTTGCTCATAGATTTAAGTTAGAACATGTGTAAGTATTACAAATATGCCAAAAAATCGGTTTTGAAAAAAATAAAGGTAAATTCTGAAAAAAGATCGTACATTATGACTTTAATCTGATTCAACTCGTCGTGGCACGTATATTTATTGCACGCGTAATACTTTTTGACGTCACGAAAAGTATTGTACATACAATATTGTCATGATGCAGTCATGTCTACAGTAGAATTCATCTCGACCTTTGCAGGACTTAACCCCATTAAAAGCTATTAAACCAAGATAACACTCATTGAAACAGCTCAACTGATTAAATCGGATCTTCTCTGGTTGTGCACAAGTGACTGTTTTCATGTGCGACATCGCAATAAAGCTGGTATTCATAGCTTCAGTTGGGTAACCGATTATAAAGGAAACGAAAGGAAACAATGTTATGTGTGGCTTTGTTCACGAAATCAGACAATGTCGTGCTTTTTGTAAACCAGCATTCTTGAAAATGAGCAACATAATGATTTTTGATATAAAATTGGATGGATTGAGCATGATACACAAAGATATTGGTCGAGCTGTGAGTTTTAAAAGATATCGTGCGAGGCGATAGCCGAGCACGATATCTTTAAACTCACAGCGAGACCAATATCTTTGTATCGTGCGAAAGGATCCATTCAATTTTATCATTATTATGCTTTGAGAATCTGTTTTTTGGTGAAAAATGTGATTTTTGGTGAAAATGTGATTTTTGGTTAAAAATGTGATTTTTGGTAAAAAATGTGATTTTTGGTGAAAAATGATATTTTTGGTGAAAAATGTGATTTTTTGTGAAAATGTGATTTTTGGTCAAAAAATGTGATTTTTGGTCCAAAATGTGATTTTTGGTCAAAATGTGATTTTTGGTCAAAATGTGATTTTTGTCAAAATGTGATTTTTGGTCAAAAATGAGATTTTTGTGAAAAATATGATTTTTGGTCAAAAATGTGATTTTTGGTCAAAATTTTAATTTTCTCGATTACATTCTGTAACCGCCTAAAATTGGGGCCGCTAAACGGTGTTATGATATATCTATACGCTACATGTATGGTGATCGTGGACTGCAAGCTGATGCAGAGACGTCCGTGTTCAGGTGAAATTGGTCGCCAATATCCAGAATAATTGGTTTTTAAAATGTGTATAAAGTATAGGATGGAAGATTCTCAAAGCATAATAATGACTTAACACGGTTTAGAAATAATTTCTTCATATTTTTAGTGTTATCTGTCGTTTACATGTCCTTCCTAAAACACAAAAGTACGACCCTCTCCAAACACCTAAATTAGCTAAAAATTTAGGACATGTTACAAAACTTTATTTTCTAGAACCTATTTAGAATAATTTAAATGTAGCTTTAAGCTTTTACCGGTTTTTTTTTTTTTTTTTTCAGAAGTGAGCGGTCCGATACCAATATTTTTGGTCAAATCTCCATTCAAATAACACGGGGAGTTGGCTAGCTATGCCTTGCCCTCACTCATATTTTACAAAAGTGCGACCATTTCTGAACATCTAACCTAGCTGTAATTTTAGGTCATGTTAGAGAAATATATTTGCTAGAAGTTTTGGAGAATAAATAAAATATTGGCTGGTTATTTTTCACACAGTGATGTTAACTAGGCAAGTGTCCATTCTCCCAACATACATCATTTGTAGGGGTCACGCGTCAATGGTGAGAGCACTGTGTATTGTGTATAGGAAAACGGACAGTAACTGCAGTATGTACGTACAATACGGAGTCTGAAGCTAGCCTTACTCTCTTTGTACCTGTTGCTCAAAAAGAATTTTTTGATTATGTAATTATTGTTCATGATCGTTGGGGACTGATGGCTCATGATGTATGTCTTTTCTCCCTCCATTAGTTCCAAGCACAGGGAATAAAAAAAAAAAAAAAGAAAAAAAAACTTTTCACAGGTGAATTGGCGAGAAAAATGGGGGGTGTTATTCAAACGCGTCATTTTGCTAGAAATATTAGGTCTTCCACAATAAAGTTTAGGGCTACTTTTGTCATGTTTGCTATGATGTGTTTACATCAAAGTATTGATTTGACCAATATCTCCTGATTGACCTGACAATTAAAGGAAGGTGACCTGATATATTTGGAAAATCAAATTCTTTAAAACTTATGTGTAACATAAAATGTCATCCCTTTCAAGCACTCATGCAAAAGAACATGTAAATGTTTTTTGTAAATGTGACTATTTCCTAATGGAATTACCGACATTTATACAGCGTGATATTGGTAGTCTACAGTGTTTTTATTAATGATAATCATCATGATCATGTAATATATTGATTTCAAGTGAAAGGTCCTATTTTTTCTCATAAACATATTGAAGTTAGAAGTTCCAACTCGGTATATTTCCGAAGATATCATCAAAAAACTGCCTAATTCTGCAGTTTTTTGATGATATCTTTGGAAATATACCGATTTGGAACGCCAAATTCCAATATGTTTATGAGAAAATATGAGCTTTCATATCTGATACCAAAATCAGCATTTTGATGAGGTAAAGTGGGGGATGAGATTAATCAGGTTACCCACCTTTAATTGACAGGATGGTACGATTTCTTCACAGACGTGCAGTTTTCACCTTTTATGCCCAAAATATGTGCACAGTGCACTTGCATTTAGGGGTGATTCAATAATTATGTATACCCCTAGGATGGTGAATAAGGAGGAGGGGGGCAAAGATTGTTTGGCAGGCCAAAGGGGGGGGGGATTATTTGGCAGGCTAAAGGGGGAGGCAAGCGATTTTTGGCACAGATATTTGGCACTATTTCGATATTAAACCTTAAAAAGGTGTAAAAACATGTTATGAAATGTTCAAATATGCAAAATGTTCTTTTTGATGCACTCACATCACATGATTAAAGATAATTTCAGGTTTTAAATTGGGGTTCCCCAAACTCTAACATGTGTAAAGAAAGGGCAAAGATTTTTGGCATGTCAAAGGGATGTGGCAAAGATTTTTCAGCATGTCAAAAAGGGCAGTAAGGATTTTTTGGCATAATGAAAGGGAGGAGCAAGCAATTTTTAACAGACCATTTAAGAATCACCCCCTATAGTACACATAATCATGCACAGTCCCTTAAAATAACTTGCAGAGGATTGGCTTGAAAATTCAAACAACACTTCTTTAATTCATGTCTACACTTGAAGACCTGAGTGCAAGAAGACGGTAAGTCCATATTGGCATCTTGAGATATGATCGTTTAAACTTTTTTAAATAAGATAATTTGGAAACCAAAAAAGCCATAATACTGATACTTCTCAGGTACATGGGTATATACGTATAGGCAAGAAGAATCATTTTGTATATCATTTCAATATATATCTATAATATTGATCGATATATCATTTTTGGACGTACAGTATTCTTGCGCTCAGGTCTTCACTTTCACATAGCATAATACAGAATTCCACAATTTTTGGCCACATAAGTCATCTAATTAGCAGCTACCTTGGGTAGCATAATCATCTTTGGGAGTTACTGCGTTCAGTTTTGGCAGGCTAAAATGTCCATATTAAATATGGCCTTTTGATTTACTAAAAAATAGTAACATTTTGTAAAGCCCTGTGTTTTCGTCAGTTAGTTCATGGATAATTTTTCTTATGCTGAAAGTGTAATCATATGCTCAGTAAAAACTGCCACATTAGTTTTAATTGTGAACAGCTCTGTATTTTTGAGAACCGGACTTTGATATTTGTCGTTTCGGAGGCTTCATTTTCCGTTAACAATAATGTTAACAAACTTTGTAGGTATAGCTTTGGTTCATAATTCTTTGTTATTTCTTCATTTCTTCTTGATTCATAACAGTTGATTACTTAACTTGAAATAGGTAACAAAAATTAGCCGATTTGCAAGCTTTTAAATTTTTTATAAAATCTTGACTTCATAGAGGCGATTTTCCGTTAACTCTTTTGAAGCCTCCGAAACAAACTGTTCGGCTAGTTTGTGCAAATATAAATAAAAGAGCTCATCCAATCTATTTATCAAAATATAGCAAAGTAGATCCTCAATTCACTTGTTTTTAAACAGTGGAGATATACATCACCGTTTGAAAATGGGACCCAATACAAACTTTCCGTTAACACTTGAAGCCTCCGAAACAAATGAAGTCTCCGAAACAACAATAAGATTTATTATCATCTTTGCCCATCTAAATTGGTGTGTTTCATACTGATATCTGCATTGTAATTGTTACTTGATATGTGCAGAATGTCATAAATTAAAAAAAAGTGTTGATATTATGGTTAATGTTTGAAAAATAAACTGATACCCAAGAAAGCCTGTTTCGGAAGCTTCACATGCAAGTTAACACCATACTTAACAAATATGGGTGAAAAAAATTTAAGTGTGATAAATCTACATCTGCGGCATAGAATTATTGATTCAATACACACAAGAACATGACAGCTTAGATGATCCCAACAGTGTTCTATTTTTTTTAAAAACTACTTCTGCAATGTTTCACCATTGTTAACATGAAGCCTCCGAAACAAAAAATCATTACTTGCTGTGATAATTTACTTTTTGTCACAACTGAAATTCAATACTTAAAAGCAAAGCATGAAAATTGGTAATTGTGATATTTTTTACCTATTTTTCATGTCAACTTGTAGTAGTTAGCCAAATATTTTACTTTTATGATCACTTGTGTTGTTAACTGAAGCCTCCGAAACACAAATCGCTTGAATTGCCAATTCTAAAAAATAACTCCAATTTCTATGAAACTTGGCTGGGAGGTTCCTTTTATCAAGTAGTATTTGTACATGAAGTTAGACATTCAAATTATTTTAGGAACCCAATTAAAACTTAAAAAATATGTTTAAGGTTGGGAAATTTCCATTGTAAATGACACTTGATGTTAAAGATTTTCAAAACTGCAATTACAAACATAGCAAAACATGGGATAAAATTTAACTTATATCTGTTGACTTACTTTGGAATGGAATTTCACATGTATTCCAGCTTTCATTTCATAATTTTCTGAGCTTATGTAAAATGCATTTTTTCTTAATTTTAATATATTTTTTTCTTAGATTTTAACCAAAATAGTATGGAAATGTCAAATTTTTCATTATAAACCAAAAGATTTAAGCCTTGAAACATTATTTTACTGGAATTTAAGTTGCTTCTATGCATGATTTCAGTAAACAGAAACATATTTAAGTGGTTTGAAATTTTGACCCTAAAAATCAAAAGTTACACCCTTTACTGTGAAAATGACCATATATAACCGATCACAGATTTGACAGCCCGAGTCCAACAACAAGCGGACTCGAGTCCGGACTCGAGTCCAAGTCCAGACTCGAACGATACATCACTGTTGGGATTTGATGTATTTGGAGTGCGAAATGGTGCCCAAAAGGCATTTATTTATGCTCAATAGCAAAATCCTTTAGCAAAAAAATATTTTTAATCTGGGTAAAAATAGGAATAGAGCCTTTAAAAAGTATTTAGGGGAAAATGGGGAAATCTTAAAAATACGTAGGGCCGCTTGAAGCCCTGAAGATCCTGTACAAACATTTTCCAGCATTTTGGATACAATTATTAGTTAGATCTATGATGGTTCAGTGGAGTTCCAAAGTTCTCCACTGTCATAAGGGGTGTGGAATTCAAATATAATAGCCTAATGCTGTGGCCAGACTCCTTTTTACAATACAGATAATAACTACCGAACCCCGCCACACACACAGTTGTCATGGAAAACACTCAACTAAACAATAATACAAAATTAAGAAACAACAACAAAATGTACAAAACAACAACCACGACAATAACTGGACACATGCAGCCAGGGGCAGGTGCGAGGGTTTTCAAATTTTTTTCTCTTTCTCTTTCTTCCCCCTCTCTCTTTGTCTCTCATGTCCCTCATTTTTCCCTCGCCTTTTCTTTCTCCTAATTTCCTTCCCTTCCCCTCACCCCAGTGATGTATCGTTCGAGTCCGGACTCGGACACGAGTCCACTTTTGTTGGACTCGGACTTGGCTCGACTCGGACACGAAATGACTCAGCTCGGCTCGGACTCGGACACAAAAGGACTCGAAGCCAAGTCCGTTCCGAGTCCAGTCCATGTAAAATGTGAAATGTCAAAATAGATGTCAAATTTGTTGACTTTACTTATTTGAACATTTTCCAAATTAATTGGGGGTTGTCAAATCTGTGATCTGTCATATATCCTACATATCCACAAAATTAGATTTATCTGTCACTAATAGCAGAATCATAATTATTATTGTTATCATTAATTTATTAATGAAATTATTGACAATTAATTAAATGTATAATTTAATTAAATATTTGGACTATAAATAATATCTGAGAGTTCTTTCATGCAACTTTCCAATCCATTAAAATTTAAGAGAGAAACATGCACACTGGACCTACATCTCAGCTCCCACTCAGTAAATTGGTAGGTCTACTCATCCATGACAGCTGGGGCTATGGTGTCTGTAGTTTGTGCATTTATATACCTCCATGGTTTGTGTGTGCTCACTACGCTCAGCACATTTGTGTGGGACAATTTTGAAAAGATGTTTAGAATTAAAGGTGAATTTCTGTTAGTATGATTATGATGATGATGATGATGATGATGATAAAGATGATGACGATGATGATGCAGAAATGCCAACATTAACATCCAGAAAATAGGGAGGATTCAAACAAAAATTAGGGAGGTTTTCAAAATGACATGCAACTTCAAGGGCACAAAATTTGCCAGAAATATGGAGGTTGCCAAATGTGGGTGTCAAAATGGACAAAAATGGTTACAAAAATAGGGAGCCTCCCTCTAAAATGTATTTGAATAGATTGCAATTCATTTACACGTATGCTTGGGGTATGCTTCACACAGCCTAGTGACACATCTCTAGTCCTGAGTTACATGTAGTGTGGCACACACACACACACAAATACCCCCACATGACTGCTGTTTGATACAGGTGGTCTGATGTAGTTTTTACCTCCAGGAGTTACATACACCTGCTCATGGGTGTGGTCTTGTGTATGTATTGTGTGTACCATGTGTATGGTTGGTTGGTTGACCTGGGTTGAGTCTTTGAAATGTCAACTGTGTGGGGTGGGTGGTGTTTGGTAGGGTGGGTGTGTATAAAGTCCGATGTATACTCCATTTCGCGACCGCGATTTCGCAGACCGCGAAGTAATTTGAGCTGAAATTTTACGACTTCCGCGAAGGAATTTTCTTCGCGGAGCAGGTTTCTTCGCTTCGCGGAGAGTTGGATTTGGTTCAACTTTTGGGGGGTAGGCCAGCGAAGTTTCTATATGAAAGCACAGAGCGGGCAACAATTCTTCGCGATACTCGGCGATATTTTGATGAAGTAGTACATGAATGCCTTCGCGCGAAGCTGCGAATTAATTTTTTCATCACAGCTTCTCGCGAAGTGGCGAAGTGGAGTATACATCGGACTTAAAGGAGTATTTCGTGATCCTAGCATCCTCTTTTTATGACATTTTTCAGTACATATCCACGAAAAAAGAAAATTTCCAAAATTTCAGTTGATTCCGATATTGCGTTTCCGAGTTATGCATGATTATGTGTATTACACTGCTCCATAGACAATGCGTTGTAATTTCGTTCTGGTGCACCAGAACGAAATTCAAATTTCGCGATATCTTTGCAAAACGAATTAATCTGCAAGAAATATTTTGTACATAAACATTATGTAGCCAGAGGTTTCCAGTGGTATAAAAATCTCAACTTTTTTGAGAAAAGTGGGGGATGATGCTGTGGATCACGAAATGCCCTTTTAAGGAGAGTGATGTGTGGTGTGGTGTAGTGAGTGACCTTTGACCAATGACCTTCTTTTTCTCATTTTATCATCAAAATGCCATAAAATTATGCGGAAACTTTGAAATTGTCTTTTTTTTTTTAGCAAATTTGTATTGTAAATTTTCAAATTAGAAACAAAATATAAAATTTTGCTCCATTTTTGGAAATAATGACCCATTTTTTTTTTTTGTTATACAAAATTTTATACAAAAATCCAATTACCCTTTTTCATTTTGTTATACCCAATGACCCTTTCTTATACAAATCCCTACTAAGCAATGCCAGTAGGCAGATACATGTCACATTCAAGTTGAATGACCCCCCCACCTCCGGGCATGGACTCTGACCGAGTCCGGACTCGAGCCCGACTCGAGTCCGGACGCGGGTCTTATTTTTGTTGGACTCGGACTTGGCTCGGACTCGGCACCCCCGGACTTGGACTCGAGTCCGGACTCGAATTTTGGCTAGGACTTGGATACAAATGGACTCGGCTCGGCTCGGACTCGGACAAGCTGGACTCGGGTACAAGTCTGCCTCACCCCCATACCGGGCTCCCGATAGCTACCCCTGCATGCAGCCATCCAATAGTAGGCCTATTATAGGTGACACCTGAATGCAACTTATAATTACCTGTAGGCCTACTACATGTACTAGTATATGGTTGATTCCAGTGAAAACGAGACAACAAATCTCATTTTAAAAATGTTTTCATTTCCGAAGCTTGGATGGATAGAAAAAGTCTGGATATCCGAACTCCTCTATAGGTCGAGTGTATGACTATGAGGGGAAAATGTCTGAAAAGTCCGGATTTCCGGAGCTTGTATGCACTGAGAAAAAGACTGGATATTCGAACTCCTCTATAGGTTGAGCGCGGCACTATGGAGGGAAAATGTTTGAAAAGTCCGGATTTCCGGAGCTTGGATGGACAGAAAAAGTCTGGATATCCAAACTCCTCTATAGGTCGAGCGCGGCCCTATCGAGGGAAAATGTTTGAAAAGTCCGGATTTCCGGAGCTTGGATGGACAGAAAAAGTCTGGATATCCGAACTCCTCTGTTTGAAAAGTTCGGATTTCCGGAGCTTGGATGGATAGAAAAAGTCCGGATATCCGAACTCCTCTATAGGGGGTGTGCGCTTATTTTCTGGAATAGCCCATTCATAAAATGGTCAATGATAATAATGAATTTTCTACTGATGCAAACAAAAATCTACATTTTGATGTGGGGAATAGGCTGTGGATTTGATTATCCTCACCAACATATGAACAGGTACTTGCACAGACATATACAAACATAAATCACCCCCACTACCCCACTACAGTAAAAATGATAATGTGCCCATGCTGTGTCATGGAAGATGATAGAGCCCAAGAATACTTTGGGGATAATGATAATTAGCCCATACATGTATGCATTGACAGGGGTGCATAGGCTGGTGGTTGGAGGGATGTATGAGGCCGAGGGGTAGGAGAGAGTTTAGCAAGAATGTAATCATAGAGGAAATTTAAGAAACAACTTTTTATGAATAAGCCTTTTTAAAATAACACATTTATATGATACATGGTGAACATGGAAGGATTTGACAGGTTTCGTTGTTGGTTTTTTTTTTTTTTTTTTTTTTTTTTTTGATTTTTGTTGTTTATTTTAATCAAAACAGTTTGGAAGATATGGGGATGTGCACAGACACCAGTTTGAAACTAGGGGTCTCAATGAGATACTTGACACCAAAAGATGGAGTAATTAGCGTGAGATGGCCAAAAATGGGGTGTGAGTCATGGGAAACATTTTAAGTTACTGAAGTTTGGATTTTTTTTTTCAAAAAGCCATGGAAAGTTTTAGGAGGAAATATTTGAAGAAAAATACTTTTTTAGATTATCAGAAATTGGGGGGGGTGTTTGGTGAGGCCACATAAATTGAAAATTTGTTTCACGTCCCAACATTTATTTTTTTTTTGCTAAATGAAAACAAATAGGCTACTGCAGTTTCCATGTGATATTGACAGTGCTAGCAGTTTTCAGTATCTAACAGGAAAATGACGAGGCCCTTTTTATATTTAAGATTATGAAGGGTTAGACTCTTTTAGAGTTCTACAAAAATACTTGCAAGTGATTCATGGTGAAAATTTAACTTGTTTATCAACATTAGGCCTAACCTTAAAATTAAATATGTAAATTGAGGAAAAAAATATGGACTGATCCCAGAAATTGAGGAGTGGACGCGAAATGAATTGATTGAAGGGATCAATTCCCGGGGATCATTTGATGAGAGGCAGTTGAAAAATGGGGGTCAACAACAAGTTAAAAACTTGGCCAAGAAAAAAAAAAAAAAAACATATTATTTACTCTTGACCTACACATAACTACGTAAGACATAATATGAAATTCATGAATACAAAAACAGTACATGTACTAATTCAAATCTAGTCTAATATCATTTTCTTCAGATTGTCTGTGCTATTTGATTTATCATCAATAGTAAAACTCCCAATATTAGATAAACACAGTGCAATTTTTGTGTAAGTTAGAACTGTATTAATTGTCAGTCAATGACTGGCAATATACTTACAGATGTTCTTTTTTCCCACTAGCTACTACTTTTTGTAGGGATTAGGCATACATGTTATATTTTCAAAAGTTATTTCTTTCATCACATGAAAAAGGAAATTTACTTTTCATTAATAATATACCCCAGTATTTGCACATGTATACCATGTATACCCTAGCTCTGAAAATGCTATTAGCCTTTGACCCCTAGCCAGGTTCACCACAGGGCCGTGTAATTCAAAATATGCCATATCTGATATACTATGTGGATCAAGATGCATGAAGTTGTGACATTCCATATTATACAGCTATGACAATGGTGACATTTAGGCCTAAATAGAAGTTAATTTGTTCGCAGATGGATTGTACCATGGAAGAAAGACGTTAAAAAAAAGAAACGGTCAAAAGTGGCCCAATTAACTTGTTTTCTGGATTTTAAGTTAATTGAGAATAGTGTTTGAGCCTGAACTAGTAAAGAAATCAAGGAAAGTTTTTCTGTTATCCAAGATGTTACTGATTCCACTATATATAACATTGTTGTCTTGATGTCTTTAATTTTTTCTAAAAAGCGAAATTGAAATTGTAGGCATTTTATGCATGGGGATTGCAGGGAGGTATAAGGATAATTTACTGGGTTGGCAATTTAATTTATTTTTGCACTCAAATTAGGGAAAATAATTTACTGGGTGGGCAGCAATATAATTAATGGCATCCAGGTATTTGGATTTTTGGAAATGTAGACCTGGTTTTGTGTGAAAGTTGGCTTTGATGTAAAAAGTGGACTTTACCCCCCAAAAAAAAAGCCCCCCTGAAATGCATCTTAATAGATATTTAACATTAAAGTTATATAGATGGGAAGGGTAATGTTTTTATCCGGTATTACAGTGAACTAATGTTTTGCCTTTTTGTAACTTCTTTGTCACAGACAAACATCACTCACATGATAAATTTACTTATACCTATACCTGTTTTGGATGAATGGCATTTTCTAAAATGTATTATTTATCTCAGTTATATTTATGTATATGAATATAAAATTGTTGAATGGTCATAAATAGCAATTAATAAATGGTCCTCATGATCGTGAGGGCAATGCGGAGTCTAATCATTGCTTTGGTGTTGTGTTTTCCTGATGTCTCAAGACAATGATCTTTAGCCCATTTTGGGGACTTTTTATCCAAATTTACACATTATTACAAGCTATTCCTATAGCATGTGTAAATAATTTTCCAAATTGTTATGTTGAATCTGTTTTTTCATACCATGTATACATTTCTTAAAATCTCTTTTGTTACTTTTGAAGAGATGGCGCCAGTGGTAATACCAATTCAAAAACTGCTCAATATAAGTGACCCTTCCTGCATTCTTATAAATACTGTAATTAAAACATTTGCAAAGAAATTTGAAGCTACCGGTTATAAGAAATTGAGGATGAAAGGCTTTTAATACTTATTCAATTGAATATGTTGGTCAGCAGACAACAGTGTGAGACAAGAAATATTATTGCCCAATACGCACTGATAAGCCTAGGCCTATACCAGTTCGGGGGCACTGCTAATTCAAAGACGTCTCTGATATCAAATACTCTTGAAGCGTCATGTCACATAACAGTATCATATTTCAGAGACGTCTCATAAATCACATACTCCCTACTTTCAAAACCCAGTCGCAAACAATATAAGTAATTTTGATGAACGTGCCAGCGCAGTGGGAATAATTTTGTGTATAGGCCGTATCAGGGTTGTAGCTAGTTGAGCATGTTGAGTGCCTGCTAATTAGCTCTAATTTTACTATCCAATTCATGAATTGGATAGTAAAATTAGGATTTTTTTTACTTCAAAACATTTGATTTTAGCCATTGCAATCTAAGTGTGTTCTGGGACCATTTGTCAGAATTTGCACAGATAGGCCTAGATATAATTTTTGCACAGGTAGATATTTGCTAAACATATAGGAAAGCTTATTGTAATACACTCAGCTTCGTTCCGACGTGCTGCATCGAGCGCCGAGCTGTCAACAAAGCTCGACGTATGTGATATCACAGACCCCGTATGTGAAATCACTGACCCGTCTTTGAAATCAGAGACGTCCGGTTATTACGAGTGCCCCCGAACTGATATAGCATGACCAAAAACAATGACAGGAAAATCAGGAACAACAACAACACTTAGGAATTACTCATACTTTATGTATGTATACACTCGTTTTTTGGGCTCTAAACATATATTTTAGAAGCAAAGCCAGAAGCAGGGTATTTCAAAGTCAAATAATTATAACCACAATACCATGTTCTTTATAGATTTTGTACCAGAATTTTGTATTTACTTCATCAGATAATTTATTATAAATTTACTATTTACAGTGCATGTGTAAATAATGTGTATACCATGTATACTGTGTAGTATGGCTAACAAGTACACAACCAGTTCAAACTTCCCACTTTTAACTACAAAAGATCAAATAGGGCGAGCTAGGGGCCAGAGGTTAACATGGTAACATGATGATGGAATGTGTGTGTACACTGCTATAAGGTGCACTAGTTACAGTCTTTAATAGTCCATTTGATTGATAAAGGTTCTGTTTCAGATCCAATTAAAATGATACTACTCACTCAGAAATATTTCAATTCCTATCAGGAATCTTGTTCAAGAGTCTTTAATAGTGTTTTAAAAGTCCATAAGCTATCCAATCATTGAATATTGTGTAAACAATGAGTTATAAAGGGGAAAGAATAATAATTTTAAAAGGATAATGGGGAAGCAATATTTAATAAGAAGCTGTTTGTGATAGAGTGGGGCCTAATCAGTTGCAAATCTGAGTACGAGACCACATGAACCCTAGGCTTTTATTATTTGAGGCCTAGCTACACTGAAGTCTGAAGGGGGGGGGGGCACTCAACACAAAGGACCAAACGGGGAGGCTCCCCCGGAAAGACCCCCTTTTTGGGTTTCGCAGCTCCGAAAGCCCCCCTATATTTGACCAAAATAAAGCTCCGAAAGACCCTTGATTTTGATAATTTCAGCTCTAAAAGACCCCAAAATTGCTCATTCCTCATATTTCTTGTTTTTTCAGGCGATTTTCAACCAAAAAGCCAAGAAAGACTCTTGATTTTGACTTTTCGCAGCTCCAAAAGACCCCATTTTACTTGTTCACAGCCCGGTTCGCAGCTCCGAAAGACCCCCTTTACCGGTACGCCGTCAGCTCCCAAAGACCCACCACCTCAAAATTCCGGGGGAGCATACCCACCAAAAGTTTTTGATGTGCCCCCCCCCCCCTCCCCCGCCTCTGAAGTGAAGATCCTGTACTATTATGCCAAACCTTAGCCTCACCCCAACTCAAACTGAACCCCAAATGATTCTCTCAGAACATTTGAAGAGCAGTAGAGCTGGGGTATGCTCCCATGGGGGGGCTTCAATATGAATTGGATATAGGTGTAGGGCTGGCACTTTCACAGTAAGGGCATTCGGTGAGAGCAAAATATAAAACAATATGGAGTAACTGGGTGAGAGCCTGATTTTTGGCATTTGGTGAGAGCAAAATGTATAAAATATAGGGTCATTGGGTGAGCGACGAACCATTTGGATCTAAATTAGTTGGGCGTTGGGTGAGAATATGACCTCTTTTTAAAATAGAGTCTTTGGGTGAGAGCCAGAAAAAGCCTCGAAAATCGATTTTCTAGTTCTATAAATGGCTTTGTTATTTCAAAAGAAGTATATAACAAAAGCAGTGATAGATGACCATGAACACTCGTTGCTGATCAAATGGGAATATATCAGGGGCTGTGCAATAATTATGAGCCCTGGGGAGGGTAAAATTGGGGGGGGCAAGAATTTTTGGGGAGCCGAAAGGGGGGGAGGAATTTTGGTAAGCCGAGAGGGGGGCAAGCGATTTTTGGCACACATTCTTGGGGCGCCTTTTAAATAAAACGCTTTAAAAAGGAAAATCGTACAGAAACGCTTAAATATGCAAATTTTCTGCTCGCTGTGCTCGCAACATGTATAGATTTAAAGTTTGCAAATTGGAATCCCCAAAATTTGGCATGTGCAAGGAGGGGCAAAGATTTGGCGGGCCGAGAGGGGGGCGATTTTGGCGGGCCGAGAGGGGGTGGCAAGCGATTTTTGGCGAGCAGTTTGGAAATTTTATCCCCCCGGCTCATAATTATTGCACAGCCCCTAAGGGTCTTTGGGTGACCATACCCCACCCCCAGGGGGTATGCTGGACCTGTTGCAGTTAATTTTATTTCCTGGCATTTATCATATTCCTCTGAAGCTATTAATTTGGCAAACATGTTTTGTCGAACTCACAGACTCGGCTCGGACTTGGACACAAAAGGATTTGAGACAGACTCTGAAAAAGCCAAGTCCAGTAAAAATTAAATATATGTCAAATGTGAAATAATTACCTCAAAATTATTTCAATTAAATTTAATCAAGAAATGTTCAACTTCACTGACTCATTTTCCTAATTAATTGGGGCTGTTCATATCCCACATCCATTCAGATTCATCAATCACTTAATGCAGAACATGTGGAATTCAGGAAGCTCATTCCAGGGAAATTTTGGGATTTGAGGAAATTAACTTCTCCATACAATACATTTTAATATTGTGGAAAAGTTTGCTGCATTTTTAGTGAAAGTTGGTTTTAGGCCATACCAGGAAATAAACATTTTTTAGCCCTAATGATTAGAAGTTTAATTGATAATAACAAAGATCCTTATTTTTAGGATCTTATAATAATTCTCTGCCTAAAATGCAAACTTTATGAACTCTTTAAATCATTAAACTCAGTGATGCTTAAGATTGCATGCTCAGCTCATCTCATTGATGGTGAATTATACATGTAAACATGAAACATTAAAAACACATTCAGTACATGTACATTACATGAACAAGCGCACTCGGGTGGCAATAACTTTGTAATCTCACATGACAGAGTGCATTCAGAGATTGCAAAATTACGAGTGAAAATTAACTTAATATATTAAAAAATAAGAAATTGATAATATTCAAAAAAAATTTTTACATGTAATTAGCTGCAATTCTATATTCAGTTTTCATTGCCTTAGGAAGATTTTTAACATGGGGGGGCTGAAAATTGAAAACATTTTGGTGGGCCACTTTGGAGGGTGTTAGAGTGGGCCGGGAGAGTGGGTTCGCCCTGGGAGTCAGAAAATTTTGCAAAATATAGGTCACAAACACCCATTACCTTCTATTTTATCACCATTTTTAACTTTTCCTATGATTATGGGGGGGGGGGGGGGCTAAAAGTTTTTCCGGCCCCACCCCAAAATTATTGGGGGGGCTGAGGCCCCCACGCCCCCGGTTCCTAAGCCTATGGTTTTAAACACAGTTTCACCAAATTCAAGAAGGCCTAAAAATGTGTTTGTAGTAGGCCTACCTGTGGCTATAATTATATAAACTTAAAGTAATAATGTGTGATATCAGCCTATACAGTGTATAGAACAAAAAGTGGTTCAAGCATGCATCAGTTACGTAATATTCCTAATTATTTGGGATTATTCCCTTTCATTTGTATCATTATCATTTGTTCTTGTACAAATATTGGTGAATAAATATGTCTAAATGCATGCTTGAACCATATTTTGTACTTTGTTCTCAAACTTACACAAAATGACTTGGGTAATTAGCATAGCAGGCTGACAATAATGCTCTAGCAAAGATCAGTAATAGAAGGGTCAGTGCTCTGTGTGGTTAAATGTAGATCATGAAGCTGAAGTCTCTACTACTGTTCTGTGAGAGCATGGCCATGGTGAGAGGCACACGCCTACCCCCATTGGGAGTTTCATCATTTTTAGGTCAGCCATATGCCACAGCACAGACCCAGGAATCATGGCCACTACATGTAGCAACTAGCTTGTAATAGGCCTATAGATAACATAATAATGAGATCGAATTGCCTTTTCAAGGAAAGATTTTATGTTGGAAATTTTCATGCCATACAAAAAATGGGATAGAGAAAGGTCCCCTTCTAATATTTATTGTTCTAAATCGAAAAATCTGGATTTGTTCTGGCTATTTACAACCAAGCCTACATATTGTTTTGGCTAATTTCCTACAATTCAATCCAAATTGTTCCAAACTATTCCGATATCTCTATCTTGTCCTGACTAATTCTGATAACTCCGGATTGTTCCAACTAATTCCTATAACTCCGTATTGTTCCGGATTGTTCTGATAACTCCGGATTATTCCGACTAATTCCGGATTATTCCGATTAATTCCGATAACTACAGATTGTTCCGACAAATTCCGATAACTCAGGATTGTTCCGACAAATTCTGATAACTCCAGATTGTTCCGACTAATTCTGGTAACTCCGGATTGTTCCGACTAATTCCAGTAACTCCGGATTGTTCCGACTAATTCCAGTAACTCCGGATTGTTCCGACTAATTTTGATAACTCCGGATTGTTCCAACTAACTGCGGATTGTTCCAAATAATATCGATAACTCGGAATAATTCCGATAACTCCAATATCGGACTCCGAAATCGGAATTAATACCCTGTCGTGGGGCCTATATGCCACAGCACAGACCCTGGAATTCTGGTCACTACATATAGCAACTAGCTTGTAATAGGCCTATAGATAACATAATAATGAGATCGAATTGCCTTTTTAAGGAAAGATTTTATGTTGGAAATTTTCATGCCATATAAAAAATGGGATAGAGAAAGGTTTCCTTCTAATTTTTATTGTTCTAAATCCAAAAATCTGGATTTGTTTTGGCTAATTCAACTAGGCCTACATATTGTTTTGGCTAATTTCTACAATTCAATCCAAATTGTTCCAAACTATTCCGATAACTCTATCTTGTTCCGACTAATTCTGATAACTCCGGGTTGTTCCAACTAATTCCTCGAACTCCGCATTGTTCCGACTAACTCCATTAAGTCCGGATTGTTCCGATAACTCCAAATTAATCCGACTAATTCCGGATTATTCCGACTAATTCCGATAACTACGGATTGTTCCGACATATTCTGATAACTCCGGATTGTTCCGACTAATTCTGGTAACTCCGGATTGTTCCGACTAATTCCGGTAACTCCGGATTGTTCCGACTAATTCCGGTAACTCCGGATTGTTCCGACTAATTCCGGTAACTCCGGATTGTTCCGACTAATTTCGATAACTCCGGATTGTTCCGATTAATTTTGATAACTCCAAATTGTTCCGACTAATTTCAACTAACTGCGGATTGTTCCAAATAAATATTGCAATTCCGATAACTCCAATATCGGACTCCGAAATCGGAATTAATACCCTGTCGTGGGGCCTAATCCAGAGCTGCTCAGAGTGACACATGTTTTAGTTATGAAGTATTGCAATGGACTTTCACCAGGAAAATGTAGATTTATACTAATTCAAGACACCAATCGGAAGAAACATAGTAGCCACTGTGCAACGCTTGTAAAATAGTAAAATCAATGAATTTATGCTAAAAAATTCCATAACATCAATTCTGTAGATATGACATATAAAGGCAAAACTCAGCACTAAAGTGGACGTTTTGAATAGGATGCATGTACTAAATACACACAAATTTGGGTTTCTTCGCTAACGGAATGGGTGTAGAAGTCTTTTTCGTTAAAAAAGTGGGACATTTTTTAAATTTTGATGGACAAAATTGCAATAAGAAATAGGCGTTTCCAAGCTTGCAAAATTATGATGAATTGTGTGCACAAACGATACCAATTAAGGCACATGCCTTACCCTCAAGTTGAAAGTAAGTACCATAATTATTTATATAGAGTGTCCAACATATTAAGGCGAACTTCTGGCGAAATTGATGCAAAGTCAATTCATGAAATCTTCGTTGCCACTAGAAAGTGCGTGAGCAATAATGTAACATCAAATATACACGCCTATTTACATAATTTCCTAAGACCTTACACAAGTGATCAGGCTCAAATATAAAACTAGAGAGTTTGGTCATTGATATGCACCATCAATTTTGAACCTATGATCAATATTGCTAGGCAAAAATTCACAGCAAACATGGCAAATTTCTCTCATTTCGGAGATATTTGAAACAAGACAGCTCGACCCCTTAAGCATCTGTAGCCTGTTTTCTGTCTCAAATTCATGGGATTGTTTGGTAAAGTAGGGGTAAGACTTGACACGATGGTTGCCCACCTAAGACCAGCAGTTTCTAGCCCACCAAAAAATATGGCAGCATTTTTAAGAGTGTCCAATTAAGCCTATAACAAGGTCAGTCATTGGCCGGCTTGCTGATAGGTGGGGCATTATACAAAGAGATATCTCAAGCAGGTGCGAATCACAGCACATGATTGATAATGGCCAACCAACGTAGGGCCTATCCATATTAGTATAGCATATTGTTACAATGAATTCAAAGCAATCATATCGTAGAGAGACCCACATAGAGGAATATAACATTCATCCTGAGCCAATCTTCATTCTATTGCCTGCAAAAGCCGACGATCGGAAAGGAGCATTTCCAGATATCAGCGTTAATTTCATGGTAAGCTTGAAACGCATTGAAAACGATAAATTGCAGTCACAAAATATATAATGTTAGTAAATCACCAAAGCGAATGGTAACAAAGTATGTGCACAATGATTTGTCTTTGGCAAATTTTGGAAAAACGTCCCAAAATTTAAAACAAACATGAATCTTCCGATATAAATACATATTCGCACTCGGCGGCCAGTCACTACCTGCCGCTGTGATCGTTGCTTCCCCTCTCCAGTTACCTGAACTTCAAGTTTGCTAATACCCCAGCCCTTAACGCATAAACCAAACATAATTAAATCACATACCTTTTTAATTTTGACAATTGACAGCTCCGTTTTTGAAATAAATGAATTTTACGAAACTATCTCATTTTCCATCCATTCCACGGAGTCAAATATCTATCAATGACAATTGGGACAAGAAATTTACAAATGGGGACGAAAATTTACCTAAAAGGCTGGCTACGCCCCTGATCATGACAAATCTATAGAAATTTAAATAATAGGAGGGTGAGAAAAATTTAGGGCACTTTATTTGTCATGAATTGAGAAGTAATTTTTTTTTTATTTAGGAATGTTTGATATAAATAAGTGTTTATGCATGATTAGTGTGTGGATGGGAAATCCCAAGCTTAGTAAACCTTTTTGATTGCGCCACGAAACACAGAGTATACTGAATATGCAGTGTGTATATATCTTCATTGATGATTGTCTTCATTGAACACGTAGGTTCATGTGCCTCTTAATACTACGCATATCGGTATTTCTTTGAACTTAATTGCATATGCATAACGTTCTGAAATTATTGAGGCTTTAGACAAAGGTTGAGTTTCGTTTGTACTTTTAAAATCACTTTAGAGACAAGGTTACAAAAGAGGATGTCTGCCAACGAAGGACTGCGCCCATTTATTTGGTGCATGCTCTTTGTAGGCTTTCTGTGCTTTCTGTTTCCTCAAGGAATTTGCGGACAAGAAGGTAAGGATTTTAATTTAACAAGCAATTGACATTCGAATTTAAATCGGTAAATTCATTCGATTAGTATTTTAAAGCCTCTCAGAGCATTCAGATCATATTTTTCCAGATTTGGAAATTTGGCTTAAATTTGGCTTATCTGTTGTGTGCTCGAAGAACGTTTTATAACTGGTCAACAGCACCCACAATCTTTAATGGAATTCTTCATAGAATCCATTCTCCGCATAGGCGGCGGAAGCGTGGATGGGTAAATGGACTGAAAGATTGTAACACACTAAATAATGTTTTTTGTTCCAAACGTTGTCCAAATATTACATTGGAATTTTACTGCCAGTTAGGTCCAACTAATGACAAGCTAGGATTGAGCTGTGTTTCATTTCGCACAACGAGGTAATATTTTAACCCTTCAAAACTTATTTCTGTCTTTGACTTCGTTGGTAAAACAAGCAGCAGTTCATTAAACTAGACAACGTTTTCAACATAATAATCTTAACTATTTCAGACTGAACTGACGACATGTTTTTCCCAATCTTTTGTGAATAAACACAATAGGCATAATCAAATTCAGGTCAGGTCGGTTGAACTATATATGAATACATGACTCACAACATGTTTTTTCCAACGTTTTTGTGCAAAACGAGAGTAATAAAATTAAGATTCAGATTATTTTTGAACTATAATATTTTTATATTTTATGACTCACAGCAAGTTTTCCAAACCTTTGAACAAATAAAATAATCATATCAGGTGATTTTGAAATATAATATTAATATATTTTATGACTCAAAACGAATTTTCCCCAAAGTTTTGTGATCAAATTAGCCGCCGTTACATAGTTTATAGTCCCTACCTGGTGTTAAGTGATATCAAGCTGATATTTTCAGGAAAGATGTAAAAGGTGTGAAAAACAACACATCATGAGTGCCAAAAAATGCTCTTTGTGGATCCAAGATGGCCGACATTTTCAACTTAAACATTTTTGCAACAGCTATGACGAAAATGCCACAAAGGTGTCTGAAAATAAAGTTTCTCATGGAATCAATCCAATAAAATCATAAACGTATCAAAGTATCAAGTCTTACCCCTACTTTACCAAACAATCATATGATCTTGATTCTGAAATTCGAAAGGCGGGCCCACGGATGCTGAATGATGCTGGACTTTTAGTGTGTATTTACTCTCTTCTTCTGAAGCTTTACTGACAATTCATTTCAGCTTGTTATGAATTTATTCCTCCATTTAGACCCATTTACGCTAATACTATTGGACTAACAGTTGAAAAGAGATTTTGTATATAAATCCATAGAGGGTCGGAACACCCCTTTACCTTAGTAAAGCATGTAAAAATACGCCAGTAACTTACACAAGGGTTATCCCTACCTCGCTTCAATCAACGGAATCAAACATCTACATGTTGCATACTGCAGTTACTGTCCGTTTTCCTATACACAATACACAGTGCTCTTTCCCCCCGACGCGTGACCTCTACAAATAGCCTACGTTAAAAGTATGGGAATATGCCTAGTTAACGTCGCTGTGTGAAAAATAACTGGCCAATATTAAAAGTACTCTTCTAAAGTTCTAGAAAATATAGTTTTGTAACATGTCCTAAATTTTTAGCTAATTTAGATGTTTGGAAATATGCGTACTTTGGTGTTTTAGGAAGGATATGTAAACGACAGATAACACCAAAAAATTTAAAGAAATTAATTCCAAACCGTGTTAAGTTTGCAAACCACCATGTTTCTCATTTTCAAGAACGCTGGTTAACAATAAGCACGTATTGTCTTATTTCGTAAACAAAGACCACACAGAATTGTTCTCTAGCGCTCGCTTTATAATCGTTCACCCAACTGAAAGGATAATCCCAGCTCATTGCTAAGCAGACACATATGTTGTGTGTATTTAACCAGAGAAGATATGATTTAATCAGTTGAGCTGTTTTCAATGAGTGTTATCTTGGTTTAATAGCTTTTAATGGGGTTTAAGTCCTGCAAAGGTCGAGTTGAATTCTACTGTAGACATGACTGCATCATGGTTTACTTCCAAGTCGGCAAAATACGTTAAACATAAAGTAACACGCGCTCAGCAAGTGATTACAATTTTACTCTTAACAAAGATATGTAATGAATCAACCTGTCGAAATGCATAGCTAATTAGATTTCTTACGATTAATGGCGTAATGGATTGGATGGGGTATGGATTTTAACAAAGTATTTCAATACATTTAATTATCTTAAGGTTAAATACAATTGAGAGAGGTCGAATACGCATTTAACTACGTGTAAACCATAGCACGCATTCATGATTTGGGGCTTTTGTGTAGAAATTACTGGTTCTCCTAAGGCTATGTAGACTTAACTTGCTATATAAGTTATAAATAGTCATCTCTGTAATATATTGGCAATATTGGCCTATATTTTGCGTATAATTTTCCGGGATTTTCCAAATTTCACGGGGGTGCACTCACATTATTAAACCACAGCAATATCATGCGGGGAAGTTTTGTACTTATTTTGGTATCACTGGATAGAAGATACTTACAGCTATACGTTGGTATCAAATATATCAGTATAGGACATGTAATATAGAAAACACAATACTATAGATCAACATGATTTGTACAGCTAAGTATACGATTTGTCTTACTGCCGAATTCATTTATCGCACTTTAGGCGCGAATCGTCCAAATCAAAATTTCAATAACTATGTCGGTGAGTAAGATTTACCATTAATTTTTGGTGGAAATAAAACATAACCTGAAACATAATCATAAGCATACAAAAACTCAATTTGCTCAAAATTCTTGATTCGTCACTCTACCGAATTCATAACGATATCCTTCCTAAAACATCAAAGTGCGAATATATCCAAACACCTAAATTAGCTAAAAATTTAGGACATGTTTCTAGAATTTCAGAAGAGTACTTTTAATATTGGCCGGTTATTTTTCACACAGCGACATTAACTAGGCAATGACTTATTACCTATAACATACACTAAAACACAAAAGTGCGAGTATTTCCAAACATCTAAATTAGCTAAAAATTTAACACATGTTACAAAATTATATTTTCTAGAATTTCAGAAGAGTACTTTTAATATTGGCTGGTTATTTTTCACACAGCGACGTTAACTAGGCAATAGCCTATACTTCTAACATACACTATTTGTAGAGGCTACGTGACAATGGTAAGAGCACTGTGTATTGTGTATAGGAAAACGGACAGTAACTGCAGTATGTCCATGACTGAAAATAAGCTCTGCAAAAATAAACATTTAAAATAAACCCGAGTCTTGCATTTTGGCCCATCCAATTATCAGATTAGCTTGCCATTGTTACGAATGGATAGAATAAATTATCTTTGCTCCAATGCAATTCTATTGTATTGCTCTCTCTCTCTGTGTCAGGTGGCGCTGTGTAGCGCTGCTGTGGTCTTCACAAGAGTACGCCATCTCACTCGATCTGATGCCAAGTGCGTTGCACCTTGCATTCCTTGGTTAGAAACCAGCTTCACGTCATTAGTCCAAGATGTTGGTGGACGTCCTCTTCCTCGTTTGCCTTCCATAGCCCCTTGCAAAATCTGTTTTTCTACACCTCCATGTTTCTTGACAATATGGCCAAAGTACTTCAGCTTTCTCTCCATTGTGCCGCTTCTGATGGTTAGACTTGTACCAATCTTGTCGAGGATCCAGGAATTTGTTCTCCTGTCTTTCCATGTCACTCGTAGAAGCCTCCTGTAACACCACATGTCAACAGCATCTACTCTTTTCCTATCATTCTTGGTTATAAGTGGCAATGGAAAACACAGTTGCACGAAGTAGGCGTACCTTGAGGTCAATGGATAGGCTTCTGTTTTTCCATATGCTTGACATGCACTGTACAGTTGTCCTTGCAATAGCCAGTATTCTCTTAATTTCAGTTGTGCTGTCACTACTGTTGTTTATCATTGAACCCAGATATGCAAATTGCTTCACCTCCTCATTCTGCTGTCCATCTATCACAAACTCATCACTTTTCCGCTCTCTGTCTACAACCATTATTGTTGTCTTCTTTGTGTTCAGGAGAAGGTGTTTTTCTTCGTTGGCCTCTTTGATGCGCTTCAAAAGATCAATCAGCTCTACTCTGCTGCTACAAATAAGAGTGGTATCATCGGCGTACCTCAGGTTAGTAATTCTTGTACCGCCAAACTTCACTCCACCTTCAAACCCCTCCAAAGCTGTTCTCATTATGTCTTCAGAGTAGATGTTAAATAGGTTTGGTGATAGCACACATCCCTGTCGTAAGCCTCTTCCAATCTTGAACCAATCTGTGTACCCACTACTTGTTCTGACTGTCGATGCTTGGTCTTCATATAAGCAGCTGATCAGATCCACAAGATGACTTGGGAAACCCATCTTTTTCATAGTTTCCTACATCTGAGGGTGGCTAACAGAGTAAAAAGCTTTACTGTAATCTATGAAGCACATGTAAAGTGGAAGTATATGCTCTCTGCATTTCTCAATCACATTCCTGATATTTTCCTGATACGAAATCATGCCTGCTCATCAGATATTTCTTGCTCCATTTTGTTCTTCATTCTTTTGATGATGATCTTCAGAAGCACTTTACTTGCATGACAAATCAGGCTGATGGTCCGGTGATTGGCACACTCTTTCAAATGCTTTGGCAGTGGAATAAATACTGCCCTGCACCAGTCTCTCGGCCATTTCTTCTTTTTTCAGATGATACCACATAGACGCCACATTAGGTCTATCCCTTCTTTTCCAGTTGCCTTCCACAACTCAGAAGCTACATTATCAATGCCAGGTGACTTAGCATTTTTCATTTGTTCCATGGCAAGCTCAACTTCGGATCTCAATAGAGGTTCTTCCTAACTCGTTTCACACTGTACATACACCTTGTCATCTTGTGCCTCAAACAGCTGGGAACTATACTGAACACATCTCCTTTTGATGTCTTCACTTTCGGTAAGAGTGTTACCTTTCTCATCATTTATAACATCCATCCTGGGGGTCCACTTCTTAGTAAGTTCTTTGGCAATACCAAAAGCTTTTTTTGAGTCACCCTTACATCTTTCCATTTCCATACACTTCCTTTCGTGACCATTCTTCCTTTCCTCCATCTGCCTTTGCTCTCTTCCTGTCACCAGCTAGATTTAAGGTCTGCTTAGAGATCCACGGCTGTTTCCGTTTCTTCTTTCTGGGGATGTACTTCTTTGCTGTGCTCTAGACTGCTTCTTTCATGTCTTCCCACAATTCATTTGGGGTCTGCTCCTCTTCATTAACTTTCAGTAACTCGTCAAACCTGTTCTTCACATCTACTGAATATTGAGTGGGAATGTTGTCAACATCATACCTGGTAGGTGGTGCATTGTCTCTCTTAGCTTTCAGTTTTAGTTTCACTTTGGCTACAAGTAGCTGATGGTCACTACCACAGTCAGCGCCTGGTCGTGTCCTGACATTTTGGAGTGATGTTCTCCACCTCTTCCTGACCATGATGTAATCGATCTGGTTTCTTGTTCTATCTCCTGGGCTCATCCAAGTCCACAGTCTCCGTGGATGATGCTGAAATAACGTGTTTCCAATGACTAGTGTTACGAGTCGTACCGACTCAAGGCCAAAATCACCTTTTACCCGAACTCACACGAATGCACAACACAAATACACTGTTTGATTTTAAGCTAACAAAATCTAAGTCTTTAATTGAAAACAAAGTATGCTTGGTACATATAACAACAATTACAATAAAATCACACAATCAGTTTTATTATATCGGTACTTAACCAGCGGTCTTCTTGTTGGTGATTCTAGAGTTCTTGCAATGTTCTGGACGACTGATGTAATATATCCTTATTCACTTGTCCTGCGAAAATCAGCGAAGTCCATAGTACACTTGCATTTATAAATCCTTGCGTATAAAATCCTCATACGAATATGATGATGCTTCCTCCAATCTCCTTTGCGCTGCTATCTCCACAAATATCTCCTTGCGCTGCTTTCTCCACAAATATATCTCCTTGCGCTGCTTTCTCCATAAATGGTGTTTCTTTCACCAATCACTCTTTTTCCAGGGAACAGGTTTCTTTAACACAGCTCCGCTGTTTTTTGACAGATGCGTGGCCTTCACAAACCCAGCAAACTCCAGCAATTTGACAGAAGAACTTTTAATCCTTTGATGAGGAAGAGCACTTTTGTGTGCTCGCTGTCCTCTTCGTTGCTGTATTAAAATTAGCTCAATTATTGGCTATATAAACTGGTTAAAATGTACTTCTTTTTTCTGAAGCACGAAGACCATCACACACATGTGGAGTTTTCTATCTCCCATGACATTCTGTAAAGTCCCAACAAAATCCTCCAGCTTTTTATATCAGTACTCATGCAAAAAAACCCATCATCTATTAATAAACCATTACTTCAATCACATTTTCACAACATTACTGCAATCTTGGGATTTCCCAATATTAATTATACACATTCACCTTTCACATTACATCACTTCCTGGGGGGTTTTCTGACTATGGTGCAATATACTGAACTGGGGATTTCCAAGTTCCAAACATAGATACCAAAATACCAAAATGACTTTCCACACCATTGTCTTGCACGTACAAGGGGGGTTCCCATCTCATGAAATACTTTCAGCTTGTAAACAAAGTTAAATAATTAAATTAAATCAAATTACTCAGGGCACATCACACCTCCCCTTAAAAGAAGAAAGTTCGAATGTAATGAAAACTTTCTTAAATGTTTTCTTCTTTTACATCAACTTCAACATGTTATCAACTTTGAGTATTTAACTCATCATACACAGTGACTACTTGTCACACTAGGTTATTAGCTTCACAAAATTCCTCCAGTCTGTCTCCACGTTCATTTCTGATCCCAAGTCCATATTGGCCTATACACCCAGTTTTCTCCTTCATTTTGCCAATATTAGCATTCCAATCCCCCAGTACGATGAGTAAGTCTCTTCTAGGTATACTATCCATAACTCCATCTCATAGAAGTCTGTCATCTCGCTCTCTGATGCATCTGATGTTGGTGCACTTGTATGGTCAACGACAAAACAACGGTATGGTCAACGACAAAACAAAATTACACAAAGCTCACATCTGGCATCCATGGAGATGGTTTGTGTAAAGAGGAGGCTAGTATAACTCAGGAATGGCCCTCTACTGTTGGTACGGAAGGACTTGGCCACCCACCGTACTAGTTGGCCTCGAATGTAAACATGAGAGTACGAAATCAATAGAAAACGAGGGTATCTGAAGGTGCGACCCGCAGGCCGGAAGATACGTTAATGGCTACTGGGGAAGAGAGAGATGCTGCTCAGAGTACACTTGTTGGTGATGACAGATCAGGATTAAAGCCTGCTACAGGAAGTCCTGTTCTTGACGGTCCCAGGAAGGAAAGGAACAGCACCCCTTTAAGGAAGCCAATAAATATTGCTACATGGAATGTACGCAGTATGTCAGGTAGAAAGATTGAAGTTGTGGAGAAGGAAATGGTTGCAAACAATATTAAGATCCTAGGAGTAACAGAGTTGTGGTGGCTTGGACAATGGAGGTTCACTACAGATGATGGAAGTATGTTCATCTATTCTGGAAAAGATACTGGAAGGAAACGAGGAGGTGTGGGTTTCATAATAGAAAGAACCACAGCCAAGTGTGTTTTGGGATATAATCCAATACATGAGAGAGTGGTGACTGTAAGACTGCAAGGACATCATTTAAATATTTCTATCATACAAGTGCACCGACATCAGATGCATCAGAGAGCGAGATGACAGACTTCTATGAGATGGAGTTATGGATAGTATACCTAGAAGAGACTTACTCATCGTACTGGGGGATTGGAATGCTAATATTGGCAAAATGAAGGAGAAAACTGGGTGTATAGGCCAATATGGACTTGAGATCAGAAATGAACGTGGAGACAGACTGGAGGAATTTTGTGAAGCTAATAACCTAGTCATTGGGAACACGTTATTTCAGCATCATCCACGGAGACTGTGGACTTGGATGAGCCCAGGAGATAGAACAAGAAACCAGGTCGATTACATCATGGTCAGGAAGAGGTGGAGAACATCACTCCAAAACTGTGGTAGTGACCATCAGCTACTTGTAGCCAAAGTGAAACTAAAACTGAAAGCTAAGAGAGACAATGCACCACCTACCAGGTATGATGTTGACAACATTCCCACTCAATATTCAGTAGATGTGAAGAACAGGTTTGACGAGTTACTGAAAGTTAATGAAGAGGAGCAGACCCCAAATGCATTGTGGGAAGACATGAAAGAAGCAGTCCAGAGCACAGCAAAGAAGTACATCCCCAGAAAGAAGAAACGGAAACAGCCGTGGATCTCTAAGCAGACCTTAAATCTAGCTGGCGACAGGAAGAGAGCAAAGGCAGATGGAGGAAAGGAAGAATGGGCACGAAAGGAAGTGTATGGAAATGGAAGATGTAAGGGTGACTCAAAAAAAGCTTTTGGTATTGCCAAAGAACTTACTAAGAAGTGGACCCCCAGGATGGATGGACAGTTCCCAGCTGTTTGAGGCACAAGATGACATGGTGTATGTACAGTGTGAAACGAGTGAGGAAGAACCTCTATTGAGATCCGAAGTTGAGCTTGCCATGGAACAAATGAAAAATGCTAAGTCACCTGCCATTGATAATGTAGCTTCTGAGTTGTGGAAGCCAACTGGAAAAGAAGGGATAGACCTAATGTGGCGTCTATGTGGTATCATCTGAAAAAAGAAGAAATGGCCGAGAGACTGGTGCAGGGCAGTATTTATTCCACTGCCAAAGAATTTGAAAGAATGTGCCAATCACCGGACCATCAGCTTGATTTGTCATGCAAGTAAAGTGCTTCTGAAGATCATCATCAAAAGAATGAAGAACAAAATGGAGCAAGAAATATCTGATGAGCAGGCATGATTTCGTATCAGGAAAATATCAGGAATGTGATTGAGAAATGCAGAGAGCATATACTTCCACTTTACATGTGCTTCATAGATTACAGTAAAGCTTTTTACTGTGTTAGCCACCCTCAGATGTAGGAAACTATGAAAAAGATGGGTTTCCCAAGTCATCTTGTGGATCTGATCAGCTGCTTATATGAAGACCAAGCATCGACAGTCAGAACATCTAGTGGGGACACAGATTGGTTCAAGATTGGAAGAGGCTTACGACAGGGATGTGTGCTATCACCAAACCTATTTAACATCTACTCTGAAGACATAATGAGAACAGCTTTGGAGGGGTTTGAAGGTGGAGTGAAGTTTGGCGGTACAAGAATTACTCACCTGAAGTACGCCGATGATACCACTCTTATTTGTAGCAGCAGAGTAGAGCTGATTGATCTTTTGAAGCGCATCAAAGAGTCCAACGAAGAAAAACACCTTCTCCTGAACACAAAGAAGACAAAAATAATGGTTGTAGACAGAGAGCGGAAAAGTGATGAGTTTGTGATAGATGGACAGCAGAATGAGGAGGTGAAGCAATTTGCATATCTGGATTCAATGATTAACAACAGTGGTGACAGCACAACTGAAATTAAGAGAATACTGGCTATTGCAAGGACAACTGTACAGGGCATGTCAAGCATAAGGAAAAACAGAAGCCTATCCATTGACCTCAAGGTACGCCTACTTCGTGCAACTGTGTTTTCCATTGCCACTTATGGATGAAAGTCTTGGGCTATAACCAAGAATGATAGGAAAAGAGTAGATGCTGTTGACATGTGGTGTTACAGGAGGCTTCTACGAGTGACATGGAAAGACAGGAGAACAAATTCCTGGATCCTCGACAAGATCGGTACAAGTCTAACCATCAGAAGCGGCACAATGGAGAGAAAGCTGAAGTACTTTGGCCATATTGTCAGGAAACATGGAGGTGTAGAAAAACAGATTTTGCAAGGGGCTATGGAAGGCAAACGAGGAAGAGGACGTCCACCAACATCTTGGACTAATGACGTGAAGCTGGTTTCTAACCAAGGAATGCAAGGTGCAACGCACTTGGCATCAGATCGAGTGAGATGGCGTACTCTTGTGAAGACCACAGCAGCGCTACACAGCGCCACCTGACACAGAGAGAGCAATACAATAGAATTGCATTGGAGCAAAGATAATTTATTCTATTGATTCGTAACAATGGCAAGCTAATCTGATAATTGGATGGGCCAAAATGCAAGACTCGGGTTTACTTTAAATATTTATTTTTGCAGAGCTTATTTTCAGTCATGGACATACTGCAGTTACTGTCCGTTTTCCTATACACAATACACAGTGCTCTTACCATTGTCGCGTAACCTCTACAAATAGTGTATGTTAGAAGTATAGGCTATTGCCTAGTTAACGTCGCCGTGTGAAAAATAACCGGCCAATATTAAAAGTGCTCTTCTGAAATTCTAGAAAATATAATTTTGTAACATGTGCTAAATTTTTAGCTAATTTAGATGTTTGGAAATACTCGCACTTTTGTGTTTTAGTGTATGTTATAGGTAATAAGTCATTGCCTAGTTAATGTCGCTGTGTGAAAAATAACCGGCCAATATTAAAAGTACTCTTCTGAAATTCTAGAAAATATAGTTTTGTAACATGTCCTAAATTTTTAGCTAATTTAGGTGTTTGGATATATTCGCACTTTGATGTTTTAGGAAGGATATCGTTTTGATTTTTTGTATGCTTATGATTATGTTTCAGGTTATCTTTTATTTCCACCAAAAATTAATGGTAAATCTTACTCACCGACATAGTTATTGAAATTTTGATTTGGACGAATCGCGCCTAAAGTGCGATAAATGAATTCGGCAGTAAGACAAATCGTATACTTAGCTGTACAAATCATGTTGATCTATAGTATTGTATTTTCTATATTACATGTCCTATACTGATATATTTGATACCAACGTATAGCTGTAAGTATCTTCTATCCAGTGATACCAAAATAAGTACAAAACTTCCCCGCATGATATTGCTGTGGTTTAATAATGTGAGTGCACCCCCGTGAAATTGGAAAATCGCGGAAAATTATTCGCAAAATATAGGCCAATATTGCCAATATATTACAGGGATGACTATTTATAACTTATATAGCAAGTTAAGTCTACATAGCCTTAAGAGAACCAGTAATTTCTACACAAAAGCCCCAAATCATGAATGCGTGCTATGGTTTACACGTAGTTGAATGCGTATTCGACCTCTCTCCGCGCAGTGGTAGAGACATTTTGGGTACAGCATAAAGCCGAATAGTTATTAAAACGTGTTTTTACTGATATATAGATTGATTTAGAACGTGCAATTATTGCAAATATTTCGTGTACATTCACTTCAATAATATACATTTCAAATGAGTGCTCACGAATGTTCTAAATTTTTAGAAGGACCAATGGAATGGTACCAAGATTTTCAAACGCCGTTTACTCAGAACAGCAATTTTGCGTATTCGGCACTTTGCCGTGTTCATAACGAATTTATGTAACCGACAGATAACACCAAAAAATATGAAGAAATTATTTCCAAACCGTGTTACGATCCACAGCCATTAAGTTTCTCATTTCCAACTGAAACTATAACCAGCTCATTGCTCATTGCACAGGTAAAACAGAAACATATGTGTGTGGATTTAACCAGAGAAGATCTGATGTAACATAGTTGAGCTGTTTTCAATGAGTGTTATCTTGGTTTAATAGCTTTTAATGGGGTTTAAGTCCTGCAAAGGTCGTGGTGAATTCTACTGTAGACATGACTGGATCATGATCATACTGATAGATTTTGCAAAGAGAAGGGGGGATACTTGATACTGAACAAGTGAGAGTGGGAGGAAGATAGAGACAGCTATCTGAATTTCGCGGTTTGTGGTTCTTTGCGATCTTTCGTGGTTTGTGGTTTTCATCCAGCCTTGCCATCTACCGGGAGCTAATTTATAGTTTAAGCTTGTTGGATATCCATATTTCGTGGTTTAAGGTTCTTTGTAACCCTGTGGGGCAATCTAGTTGCAGATCCAAATTTCGCGGTTTGTAGTTCTTTATAGCCCTGCGGGGCAATCTAGTTGGATATCAATATTGAGAGGCAGTTGTTGTTGATCTTTCGCGATTTGTGGTCTTAATTTGTTGGATATCCATATTTCGCGGTTTGTGGTTCTTTATAATCGATATGCCTGCAGGCAATCTAGTTAGATATCCAAATTTTGCGGTTTTTGGTTCTTTGTAGCCCTGCGGGGCAATCCTATTAAGCGTTGGTTATCGGAGATCTTTTGTGGTTTGTGGTTTTAATTTCCCTCATCAAGCCCTGCTCTAAATCGGGAGCTAATTTATAGTTTAAGGGGGTACTACACCCCTGGCCAATTTTGTGCCTATTTTTGCATTTTTCTCAAAGCTTGTTGGATATCCATATTTCGTGGTTTGTGGTTCTTTGAAGCCCTGTGGGGCAATTGTTGCATATCCAAATTTCGCGGTTTGTGGTTCTTTATAATAGATAGGCCTGCGGGCAATCTGCTTGGATATCCAAATTTCACGGTTTGTGGTTCTTTGTAGTCCTGCGGGGCAATCTAGTTGGAAATCCCTATTAAGCAACGGTTGTCGGCGATCTTTCGCGGTTTGTGATTTTAATTTCCCTTATCAAGCCTTGCCCTCTATCGGGAGCTAATTTATAGTTTAAGCTTGTTGGATATCCATATTTCGTGGTGTGTGATTCTTTGTAGCCCTGCGGGACAATCTAGTTGGATATCCAAATTTCGCGGTTTGTGGTTCGTTATAGCCCTGCGAGGCAATATGGTTGGATATCAATATTGAGCGGCAGTTGTTGTTGATCTTTCGCGGTTTGTGGTCTTAATTTGTTGGGTATCCATATTTCGCGGTTTTGTGGTTCTTTTTAATCGATAGGCCTGCGGGCAATCTAGTTGGATATCCACATTTCGCGGTTTGTGGTTCTTTGTAGCCCTGCGGGGCAATCTAGTGGGATATCCCTATTAAGCGGCGGTTATCGGTGATCTTTCGTGGTTTGTGGTTTTAATTTCCCTCATCAAGCCCTGCCCTCTATCGGGAGCTAATTTATAGTTTAAGCTTGTTGGATATCCATATTTCGTGGTTTGTGGTACTTTGAAGCCCTGTGGGGCAATAGTTGCATATCCAAATTTCGTGGTTTGTGGTTCTTTATAGCCCTGCGGAACAATCTAGTAGGATATCAATATTGAGCGGCAGTTGTTGGCGATCTTTCGCGGTTTTTTTTCTCGATGTTCTCTATAGCAAGCGATAGCGTCGCGCACTTCCGTTCCTTTAAAATTTCTCGGAGACTATAGTTCGATTCGACCAGGGAAGCAAATGTGTTTAGTTGGTCACGGACGAACTGTCATAAACTGGCGTAAATTTTGCGCGACGATGTCCAGCATCTTTTCAATCTGTGGATACGTTCTGGATCTTCTTCTTAGCGTGTCCAAGCGCAGGGTCAAATGCGCCCGAGCCAATAGCTGACGCAGTGACGAGCAGAATCGTTGAATTCAGCTAGGTCCTCATGTGTGCAATTTTGCCCCATCTGTGGACAGACCAACAAGTGTTCCATAGTCTGTGGAACCGTTCCACACTCACAGGTAGCGTTTTGTCCTTCTGGTAGGTATCCCCATTTCTGCAAAGCGACCTCGCACCTTCCGACCCCTGATCTAAGTCTGTTGAGACACCGCCACTCAGGCCATGTGGAATCAGCTCCAGGTGGTAGCTGCTCACTGGGTCGCAGTCCCATAGCTGGTGAATTGGGAGATCTCTCTTTCCACAGGGTGAGTCTTTCCGCTTCCTTGGAGACTGTCCCAAGAGGATGAACTTTGCTTTGGAAGCTTCCTCTAGATCTAAGGCGTTTGGGTGCAGCAGTCTGGTTGAACATGGGTTGCTTCATATCAGTGGTCTGACGCTCACGCTCTTGCATGCTGGTCACTTGTCGGCGTATATCTGGAGGGGCTATTAATAGCAGGTAAGGTGTAGAGACTCTCCGTTGGTGTTGATCGGAGGCATCCAGTGATAAGTCGACAGCATGAGTTGAGTGCTGGGTCCACCTTCTTGGCATGGTTTGATCTTCCCCACACTGGGCAGGCATATTCAGCACTAGAGTAGCATAAGGCCAAGGCTGTTGATCTGAGAGTGTCTGGTCGGGCTCCCCATCTGGATCCAGTGAGCTTGTTCAAAATGTTGTTTCGTGAACAAACTTTGCTCCTTGTCTTCTCAATGTGGCTCTTGTATGAGAGTGTACGGTCGAGAGTGACTCCCAGATATACGGGTGTTTCACAGTGCTCTAGTGTGGTTCCAGACCAGGTCACCTTCAGTTGACGTTTAGCTTCACGGTTGCGGAGGTGGAAAGCATACACCTGTGTCTTGGATGGGTTGGCACGGAGGTAGTTTTCCTCATAGTATGGCGTGAGCTCATCCAGGGCTTTGGAGAGTCTCTGTTCCACAACAGTAAAGTCGGAGTGTTGTGCACTGATGCCAAGATCGTCTGCATATATATATATGAAGCGTTGGGTGTCGTCACTTCTTGGTTGATCATTGGTGTATATATTGAACAGGAGAGGTGCGAGAACACTGCCTTGGGGTAGTCCATTCCTGAGTCTTCGCCACCGGCTCTTCTTGTCTCCAAGCTGAACAAAGAACATCCTGTTGTTGTCAAGCATGCATTCGATGAGCTCCGTCAGGTGGATATCTTTGGTTAGCTCCAGGATTTTGCCGAGGAGACATCTATGATTGACGGTATCATAAGCTGCTGAGAGGTCGACGAAAACAACTCCGGTTACCAATCCTTCCTCAAATCCATCCTCGATGTGCTGGGTAAGGTTGAGAACTTGGCTTGTTGTTGATTTGCCAGGACGGACACCTGCTTGTTCTGGGATGAGTTGCTCGTCTACCACAGGTGCCAGTCTGTTGAGCAGGAGGCGTTCGAATAGCTTGTAGGTATGGCTGAGAAGCGATATTGGTCGATAACTCTTTGGGATGGATGGATCTTTCCCTGGCTTCAGCAGACCGATGATGTGAGACTTCTTCCAGATCTTGCGGCTGCGACAACAGGTATTGTAGAGCTTTAAGATTAAGAGCCATTTCTTTGCCTCTGGACCAAAGTTCTTCAGCTGCTCAGTTGCGATGTTGTCAAAGCCAATTGCTTTCCCTGGTTGGAGTTTGGGGATTCCTGCTTCCAGCTCCTGCATAGTAAAGGGCTTGGTGTAGCCGGGATCTCCGCTGTATTTCTTGCGGTCTAATTTGGTCTTATGTTTCTTGCCACATCTTCCATTCAGGAGCAGTTGGTGGGCAACCTGGTTGGGTGTGACTTTGTGCTGCTGTGGGGCTGTTGTAGGGTCACCTTGAAGTTTGCGGATGGTGGACCATGCCTTCTTGCTGTTGAGGGTCATGTCTGCTGATTCTATGAGGGTATGCCAGGTCTTATTACGCTCATTGGAGATGGATTCCATAACTGTCGCACCCTTTGCTGTTGTTTCCTCGGCGAAAGGGTCAGCTTCAAACATGGTTACATACTCTTGGTATTCCACCCTGCAGCCTCTTGGTACATGTCTACGAGCAGTCTTGGAAACTAGTTGGGCAAAGGTGTCATAGTTGTCTGGAGTTGGAGTAATTCTCTTCACCTTCTGGTCTAGCTCTTTTGTGAATCCGTTCCAGTCTGCTTTCTTGTAATTGAAGCGTCGCTGAAAAGGCACTATGTTTGGTGAGATTACGGTGTTAACGTTTATACCAATTGGCCGGTGTTGTGTTTGGGGAACTGGATCCAATACAATCTTCTTACACATGTCAGAGATGTTGCTGGTGACAATAGCTAGATCATGGTTGTATCCTCTCTTTCAACGGGCACTATGGAACGAAGGAGGAAGTTTGGAATCATGAATAAGGCTCAGCTGGTGTTTGTCTATCCATTCCTCAACTGCAGCTCCATCGTTGTTGGTTTCTTTGTAACCCCATTGAGTGCTGTGGCTGTTAAAATCGCCGATGAAGATACATGGCTTGGTGTTAGAAGTGAAGAGAGGGAGCTTGAAGTCTTCTGCTGGTGGCTTGTAGACTGATGTTATTGTTACATTACTGAGCTCAACAGTGAGGACTTCAATGATGTTGTCATCAGACATCATAGTGGCTTCAATCACAATACCTTCTTTCACAAATATCGCACTCCCGTATTGACGATGTGGTCTCTCAACGGCAAGGACCATACCTGGTATGGTTGGGCGGTGGTTGGTTGCTCCTCTATGGGTTTCCTGTAGGCACAGGACATCACACTGGAGATTGTTGCACAATCCGCTGATGATGTTTTGCTTGGCGATAGAGAATCCTTCGACATTCAGTGATGTAACTGTCAAAGCAGGCCTTAGAAAAGGTCTGCTTGGACTTCCTTTGGCGATTCTGGGCATGATGGAAAGCTTCTAGATGATAAGTTGCGCTTAATCGCAGAACAATCGAGTCTAGACCGAGCACTACTCATCTGTACCGTACCAGCAGGTCCCCGGATTCAACTTTATCGTTCTGTACACGTCGTCGTCGACATCGTCGTCGCTCTCCGATATCTCGATATCCTGTTAATGAAGAAATAAAAATCCCTTTAAAAAGGGATGAGCTGGGACATGGTTGTTCACAATGAATAACATATTTCTTTTTAAAATTATTTGAAGTGCAAGGATTCAGTTGGTTCAAACCTCAAAAGCAGGCACTTTTTCCCAGATGCTGATGACTCAGTTGGATTCCTTACATCAGTTCCATTCCAATACTCTTTGCTCTTTACGTTGTTACTCCTCAGGTTTATGTTCACCAACTTAAAGCCCAATACGAACAATTTTCACCCCTAGGTGACCTATGACCTCAAAACATTATCATTCACCTGATGCTCCCTTACACAGAGATTATTACCACTAGGTAATGTTTGACACTGAATTTTACTTTTACAAAGGAGCAATCTAAATCAACAATGACCTCATTTGACCCCTAGATGACATTTGACCTCAAATATTTCCACTCACTTGTTGTCACCCTACTCAAATAATATTATCACCAGGTTTGGATGGCATGAGGTGGAAGCAGACACTGTTAGGGTACAAACACCCCTGCACATACACACCACTTGCAACCGATTGCTAAGTAGTCTTGGGCCTACAAAAACAACCGACGTTCGCACCTTATAGTATAGATTGATTCATAGCTCTTTTTGTTTTTTGAGGATTTAAGCATACAAAGTAACAAGCAAAATTTCGAGAAATATTATTTTTTGAAAGTTACCAATAGGCCTACAGGCCTACACATACTGAATCCCAAAATAGTACCTTTATAAAGCCAGGAAGTGAATGTTTACTGATACCATGGATACTATTCGTATCAACAAAATCCAATCATTAGGTATGCCCTAATACTTCATTGTGATATTTGTGTCATCATAAAAATAGACCCAAATATTTGAAGTTGATGTGTGCATCAATAGCTTTTGATCACCATCGTGTTACCAGGAAATGTACACAGGCCTATAATATTTCCTATATTCAGTGATCTTGTTTATTTATTAACATAGGTCTTTGATGTGAGGGATGCAACTTTGGTGAACACCCGCTAGTCATAATGGTCACTAGTCATAAGGGTCGTTAGTCATAAGTGTCGCTAGTCATAAGGGTCGTCAGTCATAAGGTTCACTAACCATAATATAAAAAAGGACCGCTAGTCATAAGGGTCAATAATCATAATATAAAAAAAGGACCGCTAGTCATAATAGAAAAAAAGGTTCGCTAGTCATAATACAAAAAGAGGACCGCTAGTCATAATAGAAAAAAAGGTCGCTAGTCATAATAGAAAAAGAGTACCGCTAGTCATAATGCAAAAAGAGGTTCGCTAGTCATAATCAAAAAAAGGACCGCTAGTCATAATGAAAAAATTCACGGCCGCTAGTCATAATATAACAAAAGGACCGCCAGTCATAATAGAGAAACACGTTCGCTAGTCATAATATAAATTTAGGACCGCTAGTCATAAAAAAAAGGACCGTTAGTCATAATAAAAAAAGGAGCCTTAATAAAAAGTAAGAACTAGAGAGCGAGATATCGCCATGGGTTATATGGGTGTAGGATAGGAAAGGGAAAGGGAGAGGGGTAGGCTAGGTAGACTCCTCTCCTCTCCCCCTCCTCTCCTCTCCTCTCCAGTGGCGTAGCGTGGGTCATCACATTGGGGGGGGGGGGTTGCACCGACCATGATTGGGGCACCGGGTCTGATTGGGGGGCACAAGCCGTTTTTCGAAATTGGGAAAAAAAATTTCCTGTACAAATGAATACCGACCCAAATTCCGACAATTTCATGAACACTTTTTTGACTCCAAGGTTGCTTGACGAGCCATCGTGATCGCGCTAAGTGGACGGTGTATTTTGCTTCATTTTTCGGTCACTTCCGATGGTGCTTTTTTATGCTAAGGTTATTTCTGTGTGCGATATGTGCTTTTAAAATTGAGTTCTAACTTTCTAAAAGTTATTTTTCAATCGATTGCACTCCATATTGAGTTGAAATGAGGTGGGGAAAGTAGTTATTTTATGAAAGAGAAGTCCGAAATCGTCATGAGAAACGAGCAATTTCAATCTCTTTGCTTGGTTCCCTGTGTGTGCTAGAGATTATTTTGGTCTGTATAATTTAAGTTGTGAGAAGATGACAGAAATAGACGGATTGCACTATTTTTCTTTGGCAAGTCAAGTGCACCTGTTATCTGAACACGGACCGAAAAGTCATGCAAGCTGTTCGTATTTCATCACGCTCTTCAATTTGTAGATTTTTGTTAGAATATAGTTAAAAACAGTAAATTAAACCATATTGTGGACATGATTCTGAGGAAAAATTATATTTTCAATGGGATTTACCCCTCTTCGCAAAATTGAAAAATTTTCGTATTTTTCTATAGCAAAAACAGTCTAAATAAATGATGTTCCACTTTGCCCAACAATTTCATACTTCAGAATATCAAAGATTAATATGTTTTCTCCTGAAAAACAACATAGTTTTTAGGCCAGGACTTCTTAAGAAATTCAAGACCACGGTTTATTTGGTCGATGTTACATCCACTGTGCCGACCAATCTCGCCATTTTTAACTGTTTATTTTGGTTTCACCACACAAGGGTCATGACCGTACGGCGCATTGATTGATCATGTTGATTCTAATTGGACGGTCCCAAGGTCATCACAGTTATGAATGAATAATTCATAAGGGGGGTGGCAGAAATAGAAAAGTTGAAATAAAAATAATTATTGAATTAAAATGTGACTGAAATTAGTGGTTTCAGAAATCAATGATCATGTTGATTGAAAGTTGCCAAGTTTAATGTTTTACTCTATGCTGTGTAATATTAATCATGAGCTAAGTTTTTGAGAGAAATCAAAAGGAATGTCAGGCAATCAATGACAGCCCGGGGTGGGGGTGCGGGGGGGGGAATCACTTTTAAAAAAATCCCCAATCAGAAAAAAGTTACAAAAAAAATAATAATTTGACCCGATTGCTTCCGGAAATTAGTAACAACTGTCGTATGGGCATGAAACTGGGGTGGGTACAGTCAACATTTGGAGTAAAATTTTGGAAGGTCAATTCAGGGTCACCAGGGGTCATCTGAGGTCAAATTAGTAAAAACTATCGTATGGGTATGAAACTTGGTGGGTACTGTCAACATTTATAGCCAAATTTTGTGAAGGTCATTTCGGGGTCACCAGAGGTCATCTGAGGTCAAGTTAGTAAAAACTGTCGGATGGACATGAAACTTGGTGGATACAGTCAACATTTGGAGTCAAATTTTGGAAAGTCATTTTGGGGTCACCAGGGGTCATCTGAGGTCAAATTAGTAAAACTGTCGGATGGGCATGAAACTTGGTAGCTACAGTCAACATTTGGAGTCAAATGTTTGGAAGGTCATTTTAGGGTCACCAGGGGTCATCTGAGGTCAAATTAGTAAAAACTGTCGTATGGGCATGAAACTTGCCCGTACAGTTAGAGCCAAATTTTGGAAAGGTCATTTCCGGGTCACCATGGGTCATTTGATGTCAAATTAGTAAAAACTGTTGTATGGGCATGGAACTTGGTGGGTGCAGTCAACATTTAAAGCCAAATTTTGGGAAGGTCATTTCGGGGTCACCAGGGATCATTTGAGGTCAAATTAGTAAAAACTGTCGTATGGGCATGAAACTTGGTGGGTACAGTCAACATTTAGAGCCAAATTTGGGGAAGGTCATTAAGGGATCACCAGGGGTGATCTGAGGTCAAATTAGTAGAAACTGTCAAAAGGGCATGAAACTTGGTGTATACAGTCAACAAAGCCATTTCAGGGTCACCAGGGGGTCATCTGAGGACAAATTAGTAAAAACTGTCGGATGGGCATGACATTTGGTGGGTACAGTCACCATTTAGAGCCCAATTTTTGGGAGGTCATTCCAGGGTCACCTGAGGTCATCCAGGGGTCATTTGAGGTCAAATTAGTAAAAACTGTTATACGTGCTTGAAACTTGTTAAGTACAGTCAACATTTTTTAGACATTACAGTCTAATTTTTGGAAGGTAATTTCAGGGTCACCATGGGCCATCTGAGGTCAAATTAGTAACAATTGTCTTATGGGCATGAAACTTGGTGGGTACCAGAATGGTCGTCTGCAGATCCGTCGGATAACACTTTTTCAACATGGGAAATGAACTTCGCTGCTTGGATGATGTCACGATGAGGTTAGCATTAATTCTGTATTGAAAAGCGTGTTCCGACGGATCTGCACTCGACAGCCCTCGTACAGTCAACATTTGGAGTAAAATTTGTGGAAGGTCATTTCGGATCACCAGGGGTCATCTAAGGTCAAATTAGTAAAAACTTTTGAACGGGCATGACACTTTGTGGATACAGTCAACATTTATAGCCAAATTTTGGGAAGGTCATTTTGGGGTCACCAGGGGTCATCTGAGGTCAAATTAGTAAAAACTGTTGTATGGGCATGAAACATGGTGATACCGTCAACATTTGGATTCAAATTTTTGGAAGGTCATTTTGGGGTCACCAGGGGTCATTTGAGGTCAAATTATTAACAACTGTCGGATGGGCATGACACTTGGTGGGTACAGTCAACATTTGCAGTCAAATTTTTGGAAGGTCATTTTGGGGTCACTAGGGGTCATTTGAGGTCAAATTAGTAAAAACTGTCGGATGAGCATTAAACTTGGTGGGTACAGTCAACATTTAGAGTTAAATTTTGGGAAGGTCATTTCAGGGTCACCTGAGGTTATCCAGGGTTATTTAAGTTTAGTAAAACTGTTATATGGGCATGAAACATGGTAGGTACAGTCAACATTTAGAGCCAAATGTTTGGAAGGTCATTCCAGGGTCACCATGGGTCATCTGAGGTCAATTTAGTAACAGCTGTCATATGGGTGTGAAACTGTGTGAGTACAGTCAACATTTGGAGTCAAATTTGTGGAAGGTAATTTCGGGTCACCAGGGGTCATCTGAGGTCAAATTAGTAAAAACATTTGGACGGGCATGAAACTTGGTGGATGCAGTCAACATTTGCAGTCACATTTTTGGAAGGTCATTTTGGGGTCACCAGGGGTTATCTGAGGTCAAATGAGTTAAAACTGTTGGATAGGCATGAAACCTGGTGGGTACAGTCACTATTTAGAGCCAAAGTTTTGGAAGGCCATTTCAGGGTCACCTGGGGTCAACTGAGATCCAATTAGTATAAACTGTCGTATAGGTATTAAACTTGGTGGGTACAGTCACTAATTAATTATAGCCAAAACCTTATTCAGACAACACTATTCTTGACATTGACTTATGCATACCGCGGAAACATGGCATGTTGCCTCAGGGGATCGACGCTAAGTCAGGTACCGCGTGAGCAAACTCAAAAATAGCGCAAACAGAGCGAGCGTATACAAAAGAAACTTCGCGCGTAAGATAAGCGATGTTGCCAGGTCTGTACGCTGTACCGGCGTCAGCTGAATTCGAGTACGCTTAGAAGGCACAGGCATGAAAAATTCCAATCTGTGTATTAATAATCTAAGGGCTTATGTATTTTGATACGTTTTGATCAGTTTCGGTCCATTTGGACCAATTTCTATCCAATTCCACCAGATTCGATCCATGTCGCTAAATAGTAATTCCCTAAATTGATTGATGTATTCTTGTATGCTCTGCAAATGAGATAGCTACCAACCAACCAGATGTACCCATTGAATGTGATCTGTCACATTGCACAATCGACTCCAAGAACAATTACTTTCACTGTCACCAAAAAGCGCAGAGCCACAGCGCCATTGGTGCTCTTGTTTTTATTTTCCCAAATTGCAAATATTATCATATTTTGGTGATTTTGTGGGTCATTTCCCCCAAAAAAAGAACAAAAAATAGCCCGACCGACCGACCCTACTTGAAAGGTCCGTCCGCCCGTAGAACAGGTTTTCTTTTTTCGTCACCTTAGTGGTCCTTTTTTTTAACATACCGTAGCACCCAGCCAGCCCCATACCTCACTTCGGTTTTCAACCAATAAAAATACTAGTATTAACGTTTTAAAACTTTATTTTAAGGCACATATCTTAATATAACATGAATTAAGGGACCGTTCACAAACACTTGTGGGGGGGGGCTGATGCAAAAAGGGTGGCCCCGAAATTTTTTGACCCTACTAAGGGAGGGGCCTGAAAAAATGACAATTTTTCTGGGAACAAGGGGGGGCTGAAATTTTTGAGGTCTGTAAAGGGGGCCAAACAAGTAGCAATTTTTGTTTCAACTTTCGACATTTGCGACATTTGCCAATGTATATAATGTGTAACACAATATATAGGCCCTACAATAAAAGGGAAAACTTGTCCACGAAAGGCTTTATGTATCGTCATTTCATAAATTTTCGGCTTTTTCAAACTAAAATTTTACACACTATTAGTGCCAAAATTGTCCACCAAATCGCTTCAGTTAGGTCTTCATTTTGCAAAATTTTTCAACTTCTGAGGGTGGACGAATCCGGGGGGACACCATCCCTCAGACCCCCTGCGTAAGTGAATAAGCAAGTGCCCATTTCGTTTCTACTTTCGCCATTTGCCATTGGAGGATGTATGTTTAAGACAATATATAGGCCTACGATAATAGGGAAAACTTGTCCACGAAAGGCTTCATGGATCCTTATTTTCATAAGCTTTTTCAAACTAAAAGTTTACATACTAAAAATAAATAATGCCAGAATGGTCCACGTACCAAATCGCTTCAATTAGGTCTTCATTTTGCAAAATTTTCCAACTTCTCAGGTGGGGACGTCCCTCTCAGACACCCCCTCGCATATAGTGAAAAAACAAGCGCCCATTTTTGTTTTTACTTTCGACATTTGACAATGAATGCATGTTTGACACAATATATAGGCCTACAAATAGGGAAAACTTGTCCACAAAAGGCTTCATGGTCCAACACAAATTTACCACTTTTACAAACTAAAATTTTACACACTATTAATAGTGCCAAAATGGCCTACTAAATCGCTTCAATTAGGTTTTCATTTTGCAAAAGTTTCTTAATACGTCTCAGGGGCACATCCCTCCTCAGACACCCCCTGCGCCAGCGCGGCGTTTTTTACTGCTCTAGGTCTGCCACTAGTGTCTCACGCCAAGCAATTCCAAAAAGTTGACAGCCCTGCTCCCCTAACAAATGTTTGTGAACGGTCCCTAATTTGAATATTTTTTAGAAATTGCTCCAGTTGCAGACAACAGAGGGCGCTATTTACGTTGAATATCATAGCTATCAGGCGGCGAGCTGCATGATGGCCCGGCCTGATGGTCGGAGAGAGCCGGCAAAACCGCTCGGCCGTATGGCATCAGAGTGAAATGCATTCTGAATACGCGGAATGTTCTTCTGATAACAAATTATTTAGATTTTTGAAATTCGCGATATAATACAAATTTTATGGCAAGTTATTAAAAATGGATATTTAACAGTCCCGAAGTTAGTCTTATGGCAAAAAATCTATTATCTTCATTACGAAAGGTCAACATTTTCAAATGATGACGCCTTTTCTTCTAGCTAGATGCTTACACTTTGAGTACATATCATTAGATTTATAAAGTTTACTTCGAGGGCTGATAAATATTAATACATTTAAAAAAAGATAATTATACAAAGTATCAATGTTTCAATGTGCTCTCAGGTAGGCCTACCATGAAAATACTGCGATGCAATCCGATTCCTTAAGGGGTACTACACCCTGTGGTAAATTTTGACTATTTTTGCCTTTTTCTCAAAAAATAATAACACACTGGTAACAAAAGTTATGTATATTATTGGGGCAAGGAATCCAATTACTACACTGAAATTTCAGTGACTCAAGACAAGCGGTTCAGTAAATATGATAGGAAATGAGGTACATCCTAGCGGTACCTTATTTCTTATCATAAATAACGAACCGCTTGTCTTGGGGTCACTGAATTTCCAGTGTAGTAACTGGATTCCTTGCCCCTATAATATACATAACTTTTGTTACCAGTGTGTTATTAGTTTTGAGAAAATGCAAAAATAGACACAAATTTATCGAGGGGTGTAGTACCCCTTAAAATCAATGTTCCAGAATCCTAATCCGCGAGCGGCAATGGAAATGAGGCGTTGCAAATAATGCGGGACAGTACGGTATTAAATCGTGTAATTTTAGGACCTGAATTCATTGTGGGCCACTATGGAGTCGGTCTTTCTTGGAATTGGGGTCGGCGGTCATTTGGGGGTAAGGAAGTGGTCATTTTCAGTTAACGGGACATTTTGATGTAACTTTGTTGCCAGTGAGAATCACTGGCGTCATGTATCATTTTTAAGTCACTTTGAAAACAAGCCAATTGCGGTCGCTTTGTAGAGAGGGGTAATTTAGGGTCCTCTGGGTGTCAGGGTGCATGATTTTAGGACCAGTGATAACTTTTGGGGGTAAGTTTTGGGGTCAGAATTATCCACCCATACCCCCAGATATCATGAACCAACAGTAATTATGTAATTTCTGTTTGCTATCTACAAAAGATAGTAATCAATATCATAGGCCTACATTATTGTAAACTGAAGCCATTTCCTTTTTACTATACTATTTTGAAGACATTGATTATAAAATGTATTTTATTTTGTAAATATTAAATCTAATACTGGAACATGAGTAATTACCGTATTTATATAATTTTGTTATCAACTGAAGACAATTATTATTTAATTTATTATTACTAGCTACTAGTATATAGGCCAACTAATCATGTGGGGTTTTTATATTTTATTCTAGACCACTGCTGAGCCGGTGGTTATTCTGGGATTTTGAGTCATTTGGTAAGGAACATTCTTGCATGGTCACTTTGTGGTCAGTGATCATTATTTTGGTGCCCACTTAGGTCAGTGCAATTAGTATTGCTATCTTCAGAAGACAGCAATTAATTGCGTCATTTGAGGGGTTTGAATTCTGGACCACTATGGAGTCCGTGGTCATTCTTTGATTCATTACATTTCTAGCCTCAACTAACACGAAATTTACATCACACGTAATACTCGTGCAATACACTCTTTTCATGTCCATTCAACTGTATAGGAATGACCCTGTGCAGAAATTTTTTTGACCGATTTCATTAAAAAACAAGGCGGATTTTTAGATGACTCTGAAATGACCTTCCAAAAATTTCACTCTAAATGTTGACTGTACCCACCAAGTTTCATGCCCATACGACAATTTTGAGTAATTTACATCAGATAAACCCTGGGTGACCCCGGATGACCCCGAAATGACCATCCAAAAATTTGACTTTAAATGCTGACTGTACTTACAGGTTTCATTCCAATACGAATGTTTTTAGATTTGACCTCAGATGACCCCTGGCTGACCCCGGCTGAACCCAAAATGAATTTCTAAAAATTTGGCTCTAAATGCCCATACGACAGTTTGTAGTAATTTGACATCAGGTAACCCCAGCTGACTCCAAAATGACCTTCTAAAAGTTTGACTCTACGTGTTAACTATACCCACCAAGTTTTGTGATCATACAACAGTTTTTAGTAATTTGACCTCATATGACCCCTGGGTGACCCAAAATGACCCGAAATGACATTTCAAAAATTTGGCTCTAAATGTTGCCTGTACCCACAAAGTTTTATTCCCCTATGACAGTTTTTAGTAATTTGACCTCAGATGACCCCTGGGTGACCCCGGATGACCGCAGAATGAAATTCCCAAAATTTGACTCTAAATGTTGATTGTCCCCACCAAGTTTCATTCACATTCGACACTTTTTGACCTCAGATGACCCCTGGGTGACCTCGGAAGACTCCGAATGACCACCCGAATGACCTTCCAAAAATTGACTTTAAATATTGACTGTACCCACCAAGTTTCGTGTCCATACGACAAATTTTAGATATATGAGCACATATGACCTCGGATGACCACGAAATGACCATCCAAAAATGACTATTAAAATAATATTGACTGTACCCACCAAATTTCGTGCCATACGGCAGTTTTTAGTAATTTGATCTCAGACGACCCCTGGATAAACCCGCATGACCCCAAAATGACCTTGGCAAAATTTGGCATTAAATGTTGACTGTGCCCACCAAGTTTCATGCGCATACAACAGTTTTTAGTAATTTGACCTCAGGTGACCCCTGGATAGCCTAAGATGACCTCTAAATGACCTTCTAAAAATCTGACTCTAAATGTTGACTGACCAAGTTTCATGTCCATACGACATATGACCCATGGATAACCCCGGATGACCTAAAATGACCTAAAAATGTGTCTCTAAATGTTGACTGTACCAAGTTTCATGTCCATACAACAGTTTTTAGTAAGTTGACCTCAGATGACCCCTGGATAACCCCGCATGACCGTCAAAAAATTTGGCTTTAAATGTTGACTGTACCAAGTAATCTGGTCTCAGATGACCCCTGTATGACCTCGATTGACCCCGAAATGACCTTCCAAAAATTTGACTTTAAATATTGACTGTACCCACCAAGTTTCATGCCCATACGACAGTTTTTAGTAATTTGACCTCAGATTACCCCTGGGTGACCTCGGATGACCCCGAAAAAGGTGACCGGAAAACGTTTAACTGTCGGATTATATAAAGGGTATAAAACGTTTTCATAACATTCAAAAATATTTTTGATTACTGCAAATATTCTAACATAATTTTATTCAAGTGTTGACAAAATATTTACAATAACATTTAATAATCATTTAAAAAATATTGTTGTAGTGAGTTTTCATACAAATATTTGACATGACCTTTGTATAACCCGACATTTAATGTTATCAAATTGTTTTTACAAAATAAAAATGCTACCTAATTGAGAATAATAATATTTTTATAATAGTTGAGGTCAAAGAGCATGCAGAGATCATCAAACAGCTCTAGTTCTAATTCTCTGGCTTAGCAGACCCTTTTCTCTTTCATGACAAGCGATAATTTTTTATTATGACTAGTGAACCTTCTATTGTATTATGGTTAGCGGTCCTTTTTTTATTATGACTAGCGGTCCTCTTTTTTTTTATTATGACTAGCGGTCCTAAATTTATATTATGACTAGCGAACGTGTTTCTCTATTATGACTGGCGGTCCTTTTGTTATATTATGACTAGCGGCCGTGATTTTTTTCATTATGACTAGCGGTCCTTTTTTTATTATGACTAGCGAACCTCTTTTTGCATTATGACTAGCGGTCCTCTTTTTCTATTATGACTAGCGAGCCTTTTTTTCTATTATGACTAGCGGTCCTTTTTTTTCTATTATGACTAGCGAGCCTTTTTTCTATTATAACTAGCGGTCCTCTTTTTCTATTATGACTAGCGAACCTTTTTTCCTATTATGACTAGCGGACCTTATGACTAAGGAACCCTTTTTCTTATGACTAGCGAACCCTTTGTTTTATTTATGACTAGCGAACTCATGGTATAGGAAACTACACGTTATGACTAGCGACCCTTATGACTTAAGAACCTTATGACTAGCGACCCTTATGACTAGCGACGTGTAACCGCAACTTTTACCATGTTTACTGCATGTTGCATGGTCAAAAATGTTGCCATGGTTACATGTAGTTGAAAATTATCCAACACATATTTGAAAACAAACCACCACAGACCACTATCTCGGAACATGAACAGGTTATGGAACATGTGTAACTGTCATCATTGCTCACTGCTCAGCAGGTAGCTGTCACAAGAGATATTGGATTACAGACCATACAACACAGATACTGAACTCTAACAAAGCATGTATGGTACCCGGTGTGTCTGCCCACAGATCCCATAGCCTGCCAAGTTCAGTGTGCTAATGAAGAGAACCAGCAAAACTTCCTAGTCTAAATTCAGAAATATTATTTTCCTAAAGCATATACCTATTTTATCTTAACATGCAAAATCGACAAAATATTTCTGCACGGGCCAATTTTAGTATTCATGTTTGTCATAATCATTTTGATCACGTTTTTGCAATATTTTTACAAGTTTCCGTTTTCTTCATGAATTACTTATAGAAACAACAGAAAACAGTAGTGAAGCGATAAGTGCTGGGTTGCTGTAACAAAGTACATGTATATCGAATAAAAAACCCTTTAAAAAGGGATGTACCGGGACAGGAATGATTTCATGTGATGATTAAATAATCCTTCTGAAAGATGCTTGTAATGTGTAATATTTGACAGGCGAGACATGGTTTTAAAATGACAATTGTGATTCAAGGATGTACATCTAATTGATTGGCCTTGGTTGGATGCTTGCAATTAAACATATGGGGTAATCTCTGATAATTATGTGATATTGTTGGCTGGCAAAATAGGGAGATTTTGGATGGTGGGAAGTACTGGTTGATTGGTGGTAGGGCCTATTGGTGAAAAGGATTAGTTGACGCTAATTCACATGTCCTCCTACTCAAATATTATTATCACCAGGTTTGGATGGCGTGAGTAGGAAGCAGATACTGTTAGGGTACAAACACCCCTACACATATACCCCACATACATGGATTGCTAAATGGTCTTGTGGCCTAAAAAACAACCGACGTTCGCACCTTAGGGCCTATAGTATAGATTAATTCATTCATAGCTCTTTTTGTTTTTGAGAATTTAAGCATACAAAGTAACAAGCAAAATTTCGAGAAATATTATTTTTTGAAAACTGAACCCAAAAATAGCACCTTTAAAGCCACACTGTGAATGTAAAAAGTGGTAGGGTATTCTAAAAGATAGCCAATATTCTAAGTAACAAAATTCAATCATTAGGCCGTGTAAAATTAATATTTTGGTTCTCGTCCCTCCCTCCTCAATTTCTGGGATTTGTCAGATTTTTTTTTTTTTAGATTTTTCAATTTTTTAGACTTTGGAATGATTTATGAAATCTTCATACATATGAATAAGTTTATTAGAGAACAAGCATCACTTCCAAGTCTTTTTGTGGTACTCTAGGGCGTTTATCCCTCAGAATCTCACATTTGAAAAAAAAAAAAAAAAAAGGGCCTCATCGTTTCCTCGAGCACTGTTGGAGAAGACCGAAAACTACTGACAATGCTAATTTTACATTGAAAAAAAAAAAAAAAAAAAAACACCTCCCTCCCTCATCAATTCATGAAAATCCTCTGGACGAGAACCAAAACATTAATTTTATACGGCCTTACTTAGGACCTATGCCCTAAGCTTCATTCTAGTTGTGACATATTTGTCATCATAAAAATAGACCCAAATATTTGAAGGTGATGTGTGCATCAATAGCTTTTGGTCATCATCGTGTTACCAGGAAATGTACATATTTCCAATATTCAGTGATCTTGCTTATTTATTAATAGGCCTACAGGTCTTCGATGTGAGGGATTCAACTTTTACCATGTTTACTGCATGTTGCATGGTCAAACATGTTACATGTAGTTGAAAATTATCCAACACATAGGCCTATTAAGATAACAGACCACCACAGACAGACCACTAGGAACATGAATAGAGTAAGATGTGTAAATTAAATATGTCATCATAACTCAGCAGGTAGCTCTCACCAGAGATATTGGATCACATACCATACAACACACTGAGATACTGAACTCACACAAAGCATGTATGGTACCCGGTGTGTCTGCCCACATGATCCCATAGCCTGCCAAGATAAGTGTTCTAGTGAAGAGAACCAGCAAAACTTCCTAGTCTAGATTCAGAAAAATTATTTTCCTAAAACATATACCTATTTTACCTTACCATGCAAAATCAACACAATATTTCTGATATCCGTTCAACCACAAGTTATATGTTTACACATTACAAGCATAAAACATCATAAAAACAACTTGATTCAGGTACGTGCTTTCTTCATGAATTTCTGTTTCATACATAGCCTAGAAACAGCAATTTTTTATATCCAACTAATAAGTACCGCGGCCAGCTTTGCTGGCCCCGGTACAAAAAGCTCAATTAAATTCCTAGAAAGAAAAAATGTCGTGAGCGCACAGCCACGTGGGGGGAGGCACTCAACTTTAGAAGTGACGGGTATGTGCCTACCGGTGTCGCAAAGTAGGGGCCTATCGGTAACAAAGCGTTATTTTAAAAAAAGGGTCATTGGGTACAAACAAAATAAAAAGGGGGTCATTGGGTATAATATTTTGAAAAAAGGAGGTCATTGAGTATAAGATTTCAAAAAAAGGGTAATCGGGTAGAAAATTTTGAAAAAATGGAGCAAAATTTTGAAAGTTTCGGCATAATTTTGAAAAAATGGAGCAAAATTTGAAAGTTTCGGCATTATTTTGTTGCATTTTGATGATGCTCTTCTAGAAAATCTAGAAAAAAGGGGGTCATTGAGTAGCCGCAACCAAAAAAAGCGGGTCATTGGGTAGCCGCAACTAAAAAAAAGGGGGTTATCGGGTATGGCTTTAAAAAAACGGGGGTCATCGGGTATAGTCGACTTCAAAAGAGGGGGCATATTGACAGGCACATACCGTCACTTCCAAAGTTGAGTGCCCACCCCCCTCGGTATACACTACCTAATAAAGTGTTTACAATCACAGACATATGCCTCGATTAATATTTGGTTTTCTTTCTCCTTATTTAAATTTGTAATAATTCTCCTTATTTAAATTTGTAATAATATAACCATAACATGTGTTAATTTATAATTTGACACAGAATGTCCGCAATATGAAACTCGGTTATCTGTAAACGATTCCGTTACCATCCAATCTCCTGGCTATCCTAATGATTATCAGAACAATATCGAATGTTTGTGGACAGTAACACCATCAACGAAGCGGAGGGTTCGTGTGGAATTCCTGGACCTTCAACTTGAGTCTGGATATGACTTTTTGTATGTTGGAACTATCAGCAATCCAAGGGTTCTTACTTATACTGGCTCGATTGGTAATAACGCACGTATATTATCCCCCATTAATGAGGGTTTACTATTTGAATTCACAACAGATGGCAGTGGCATAGAGCAAGGATTCTCATTATTAGTAACTGATGTAGAAGATGGAGGTAAGAAACAAATAGAGCGATTATAAATCAGTGTTATTTATGGAGATTACCTTAATTAACAAAATATACACAAAGTTTTCTATCTTTAACTTAATTCTACTAACTGCAATCAGAATAAACAGCAGTGTTACAGAACCAGAATTTTTGGTATTTTATTAAAAGGTATTTTATTAAAAGCACTAATAAATACAATGAGAAGGATTTCGTTACAAACACAATTATATAAATCTAATAAATGCTCGCACATTTCTTTAAGCGGCACATTGATAAATTAATATGACTTTTCTATTTTGGAATTTTCTTGTTAAATATGTTTCTCTGACTTTTCCTAGATTATGCCCTTTGTCAAAATGGTCTCGAGATCATGCCGGAATCAATCAACTGCTACGGTGAGTGAAAGGCTTAATACACATTCCATATATATTACCAGTTAACAAAGTCCACAATGTTGCTAAGAGAAATAAACCTGTTTATTTCCACTGGCCATGAATGTACAAAATGTAAATCACGTTTGATAGGCCTGCGTCAATCATAACTTAAATGGCACGAATAAACTGGTAAAAATCGAGTGAAATGACGAAATAAAATAAATAAAAAATGCAGTTGGGGTTTACAAATCTTGCTTGTATTATACAGGATTATCTTTGCCTCTTATTATTTAAAAATGAACATTACAAAGTACGTACATATCAAAAAAGTTCAATTCCTACAAAGAAACAACGTCGTGGAACGCACATCCACGTTATTTTAACTTAATCATACCACTACCTAATAAAGTGTTAAGAGTGCAGTGCTAATGCCTTGGTTAATGTTTGGGTTTCCTTCTCCGTATTTTAAGGAGGATTTCGTGATCCTAGCATCCTCTTTTTATGACATTTTTCAGTACATATCCACGAAAAAAGCCTATTCCCAAAATTTCAGTTGATTCCGATTTTGCGTTTGCGAGTTATGCATGATTATGTGTATCACACTGCTCCATAGACAATGCGTTGTAATTTCGTTCTGGTGCACCAGAACGAAATTCAAATTTCACGATATCTTTGCAAAACGAATTAATCTGCAAGAAATATTTTGTACATAAACATTATGCAGCCAGAGGTTTCCAGTGATATAAAAATCTCAACTTTTTTTTGAGAAAAGTGGGGGGATGAGGCTGTGGATCACGAAATGCCCCTTTAAGGGATCTAGAATGAGCGTTTATGGCGTTTCGACAGTATTTTTTGTGGGACATGAGAGCACCTCAGACGTACCGAATTGCATTCTGAATACGAAGCATGTCTTTCTGATATCAAATAATTTTAATTTTTTGAAATTCACGATATAATACAAATTTTATGACCAATTATTAAAATTTGATATTTTTCAAATTTTTGATATATAATAGTCATCGAAGTAAATTTTATAAATCTATTCTTAAAGTGTATGTAGCTGGGAGGAAAAGCCGACGATCAATTGAAAATTTTGACCTATTATATTGAAGATATGGATTTTTTCCCAAAAAGACCCTTTTTTTTGGTGTTTTGGGGGAAAAATCCATATCTACAATACGAAAGGTCAAAATTTTCACTTGAATGTCAGCTTTTCACCCACCTACATACACTTTAAGTATAAATCATCAGATTTATAAAGTGTACTTCGAGTACTGTTAAATATCAAAAATATCTATTTTTAATGATTTGCCATAAAATGTGTATTACATTGCGAAATCAAAGTTATTTAATATCAGAAGGACATTCTTCGTATTCAGAATGCAATTCGATATGTCTGATGTGCTCTAATGTCCCACAATAAATACTGTCCAAACGTTCATACCCCTTCCCTTAAGAGGAACTGTCTGTTATTTTCGACTATAGGTTTGCCACGGTCAAAAATACATTTTCTTTATACTTTCATATTTAATCGACCTTGACCTCAAACTAACACACATGGGATAAATTTCGGAAAAATATCCCCTTTGCCATGGTAACACACAAATTTCCATTTTAGGCCAATTTTCACCAAGTCAAGTTTTGAAACCAGCGTTACTTATAAACAGAATATGTAAAGAATGTTTTCTTTATAAGGTATGAATAGGTGGATGCTTAGATGCTGCATTGAAAATATAAAAATAATCGCCAGATGCCAGAGTGTTATTTGAAATAGGGATGATTTTCGTTTTTTTAAGTATGAAAACCCAGCTATGTCACGATTTAGGGGGAATTTAGTATGAGGTTTTCATTTCTAATATTTTTCCTCATAATACAATGAAAAACAAAAGCAATAGCATTACAAACCCTTATAAAACAAAGTCAAAGATAAGAATAATTAAAAAAGAATAAAAATATATTTCTTTTGTTTTTAATTGTATTATGAGGAAAATTATTAGAATTGAAAATAAGCATTTTAAAAAGTCATTCTTATGTTTGACTGTGTTTACCTCTCAAAACAATAAAATAAAAAGGGCCTCCTCCTTTTTCTCAGATATCAATCTGTATGTCAAATACCCGAAATATGGTGCCAAATATTTAGCATATTTAGTATTTAGCGTCATTTTCCAATAAAAAATAAAAAATAAAAAGGCCCTCATTCTCCAAATTTTTAAAAACCCGGACGAGAAACATGTTTTTATTTTTACTTGGCCTTATCGGGATATGTAAATATATTTCTTTTGTTTTACATTGTATTATGAGGAAAATTATGAGAATTGAAAATAATCATCTAGGAAAAAAAGTCACTCTTATGTTTGACTTTGTTTTATTAGGATCTGTAAATATATTTCTTTTGTTTTACATTATATTATGAGGAAAATTATGAGAATTGAAAATAAGTATCTAGAAAAAAGTCATTCTTATGTTTGACTATGTTTTATTAGGATATGTAAATATTTTTCTTTTGTTTTTCATTGTATTATGAGGAAAATTATGAGAATTGAAAATAAGCATCTAGAAAAGAAGTCACTCTTATGTTTGACTTTGATTTATGAGGATATGAAAAATATATTTCTTTTGTTGTTCATTGTATTATGAGGAAAATGATGGGAATTGAAAATAAGCATCTAGAAAAAAGTCATTCTTATGTTTGACTTTGTTTTATTAGAAAATGTACATATATTTCTTTTGTTGTTCATTGTACTATGAGGAAAATTATGAGAATTTAGATTTACAAACCCCTTATAAAACAAAGTCAAACATACGAATAACTTCTTTCTAGATGATTATTTTTAATTCTCACAATTTCCCTCATAATATAATGAAAAACAAAAGCAAAAACTTTACAAACCCTAATGAAACAAAGTCAAACATAAGAATAATAACAAAAGAATAAAAAAAATTTCTTTTGTTTTTCATTGTATTTTGAGAAAAATTATGAGAATTGAAAATAAGCATCTAGAAAAAAAGTTAATGTTATGTTTGACTTTATTTTATTAGGATTTGTAAATATATTTCTTCTGTTTTTAATTGTATTATGAGGAAAATTATTAGAAAATTCATTGGAATCAGCCAACTAATATTTATTGATTTATGGTCAACTTTTTCGCTCGGAGTAATTACCCGACCGAGCCTCCCAAACAATTACTTCGAAAGCCAGTTGCGCATATAAACCAAAGTTCCCTTAACAGGGAATGCACTATCTAACGATAGAGAAAATATAAAGACTCCATCTAACAATGGATAGAATATAAAGACTGCATCTACCGATGACAATGTAAATGTAAATGGCTTCAATTAGGTCTTTATTTTGTAAAAGTTTCTCACCTCAGACACCCCCTGCGTCCAACACATATTTGATAACAGACCACCACAGACCACTATCTAGGAACATAAACAGATTATGGAACATGTGTAACTGTCATCATTGCTCACTGCTCAGCAGGTAGCTGTCACAAGAGATATTTGATCACAGACGACCATACAACACAGACACTGAACCCCAACAAAGCATGTCAGTGAAGACCTTTGCCCTCTGGAGATGTGTGATTTGCCTAGTTTTAGACCAACTATGGTCAATCCCCCTGTAGTTCCAGTGTGGAATGTGTATAACAAACTCAAACAGATAAGCTCTAAAAAGCGAGTGGTCCGGATGGTATTCCAGCTAAACTTATCAGCGAATTCGCGTACGAATTGAGCTCTCCACTTACTGAAATCTTGAATACTTCCTATCAGGAAGGAGTTGTACCTCGCCAATGGAAGAAGGCGATTGTAGTGCCGATACCTAAAACTACTCGCCCTACTTGGGACAAACTACGACCCATTTCACTCACTGATCACTTCTCTAAAGTAGCTGAATTTTTCATCATGAATTGGGTCATGGAAGACATTGAGCCTCGCATTGATGTGAACCAATTCGGTAATAGAAAGGGCAGATCTACATCCCATTATCTTGTGAAACTGCTCAACGAGTTGTATGAGCATACTGATAAACCTAAGAGTACATGTAGAGTAGTGGTAACTGATTTTAGTAAAGCATTTGATCGGGTTGATCACAACATCATCATCCCCAAGCTCCTTGATATGGGTACCAGGCCTGAAATCATTCCATGGTTGTGCGATTTTCTTAGCAATAGGTCTCAGTGTGTGCGTTACCAGTCTATCACTTCTAGTTGGAGAACCCTGAAAGGGGGTGTTCCACAAGGTACCTTGGTTGGCCCAGGTTCATTCTTAGTGTTAAACAATGATGCTGCCATCTCCAATGTTCAGCAAATTTCTGCACTGAAATATGTAGATGATATCACACTAGTGGAGAAATGTAGGCTGAACCAGCGAAGTCATCTCCAAGAGCATCTTAATAACTTTGACCAATGGTCTGAGAGCAATAATATGTCACTCAATGCAACCAAGTGCATGTCGATGATGGTTGGTTTTTCTAAATCACCAGTCACACCTTCTCCGCTATTATTATGCAATCAGCAATTAGCAGAGGTTGACGTTGTCAAGGTATCGGGTGTTCAGATCAGCAGTGACTTAAAGTGGGACATTCATATCAACAGTGTCATAAAACGTGCTGCAGGTAGATTGTTCATGTTAACTACTCTTAAGCGGTTCAACTTGCCCCTGCAAGATCTGATCACCATTTACGTTGGCTTCATCAGACCACTGCTAGAGTACTCGGTCCCTGTGTGGCATAGCAGTCTCACAAATGTTCAATCCGCTGCTTTAGAAAGAGTCCAGAAGCGGGCACTGAGAATCATGTTGCGTCAACAATACATATCTTATCATGATGCACTCCAAGTATGCTCCCTAGACTCGTTGGCTACAAGAAGGCATCAAATATGTCTTGACTTTGCCAAAAAATTACTTGAAGACCCAACCTTCCTGGTTACCTACTGATAGGCGTTCTGCCCATGGCAGAAACTTGCGTGGAGCTCACAAACTTACAACCCAAACTTGGAAAACCAAACGATACTATGATAGTGCAATACCTTACCTAACCAGACTGCTGAACTCTTAACTGCAATATGTACCAACCATTTTTATAGTGATGTTTTCATACCTGATGTGCATTTCAACAATTTAACCATGTATCGCTTTTGTTTACAATGCCTGTGTTACATCTGTAACCGGTATGAGAATACCACCCCATTAACTTTTTATATAAATATTGTAGTTTTAAGATATTATTTGTAGAGTAAGACAAAATAGGCTCGCATAGGAATTTTAACGTAAGTGCTCATGTATACCATGTCTCTTAATTGAAGTTACTTAATTTTCCATGATTGATTGCAAAGACAAATTTTAATGCCTATGTTTATGATATGTTTTAGATCTTTTTATCTTGCCCGATATAAGGGATTTTGTTTTAAGATTGCGGTTTATGCATCTTTGTTTTGATTTTGTCCAACGATAGGACTTGTTTTGATCTGTGTATTGATCATGAAAATATTATTTTGTTTGGCTGAAATCTGTTCTGTTTAGGTCTCACCAAAATGAGCCTTGTTTTATGATTGTTTTTGGTTGAGGGTCATTGAAAATATTGATCTCACTTGTACACAACCAATTTATTTAATTAATAGCAATCAGCAGAATTTGATTATGCATCGTTTTGTTTTGATATCTTGAAAGTTTATTTATTAGTTTTGTTGTTTGGATATGTCATTTTTAAAGACATGTTTATTGTAGAACTTAAAATGTTTTACAAATTGACAACATTTCTTATTTAGAAACTTGTTATTAAGGTCACCACCTGATCTTAAGTTATATATTTAATGTGTTTTCTTATTATGGTATACTTCCTCATAATGTGTTTGAAGCGACAAATGTTGTTTTCGTTTTGGACTTGAAGATCACAACAAACTGTTGATCTGTTAATTGTTTACCAAACTAAAAACTATTGATTGTCCAAATTGTCCGAATGTGTTTTATGTTTATGTTTAATTCCATCATTGTGTCAATTTGTAATTTCCAACCTGATGAGTTTCCCATCAAAACTTTTTCAGAAGTTACCTTGTTTTACAAATTATTTGTTTTTCTTTCCTCAATGCATCAGTTCAATATTCCAAGTTCAGTCAAGTTTGTTTACTTCTCACTTTATTATGATCATGCTTTATAACATGTGCCATCCCATATTTTTCTTGCCCATGGTAACTGATTATGTAATGTGAGTTGACCTTTCCAATTTCTGCCTGATATTTGCTCTCATTTGCATAGGTACCTCCCACTTTCCCCATCTCTTTAACAAGGTCAATGCCACTCAGTGCCTATGGTTATTGTATGTTTTTGGTATAATTAAATTTGTAGTAGAGATTGTAATTTTCATGTAATTAGCATAAAGCTATCCTTTGTTCTTGACCTGGTATAAAACCCTAGGCATCCCACATGTTTGTCAGTCAAGCACTGGTCTCCATCATGCCAGCATCCTTGCTTGACCACACCACCACCTCCATCCATTTATTTTTGTATGCATCTCCATCAAATGCTATGCTTGGACTCGTCGTTATAATAAATAAATTGTTGATCAACAAAAACACATTTCATCTCGCAGTTCTTCTTCTTCGTGTTTATGTCTCCAAGTTCATCGTTATTCATCATCGTGTATTTTGCATCTAGAAGCCCCCACGGTCAGATGATCATCATCATTTCCCCCTACCAAATATTCTACTCGGTAACACATCTTTTATATATATTCCATACGTGCAATAGTATTTAAACTTTTGATCTTCTTGTATGCTTTGATATGTTTTATTGGTGTAGTTGCTTTGGAGCGAGTGGTCATGCCCTCATTAGGGGTTTGGTGCTTTTCCATCTCTTTCTCTCTCACCCCTCTGGGATCATGATGACTCGCCCCAACACGACTAATTCTTTTTACTGTTATTTATTTTGAATAATGTATTTCTTCACGTGCAATATCATATTTATTGGTCATTACTATTTGAATAATTTTATCCTTGGGGTGAAACCGCCTCCTTTCCACCATTTTCCCAGGTCCAGTTGACCCCACTTTTAGCTGCGGACCTCTCTTTCTGTGGGTTCTGGTTACAGGATGAGGTTTCGCCCCTTGGTTTATTTTGTGTACTTTAAGGGGGTACTGCACCCCTGTGGTTAATTTGTGACTATTTTTGCATTTGTCTCAGAAAGTAGTAGCACACTGGTGGTGGGGGTTGTGTATGTTGTTGGGGGCGGGAAGTCCAATTGCTGCACTGGGGTTTCGGTGGCTCGGGACGGGCGGTTCAGTGTATATGATGGGAAACGGGGTACATCCTATCGGTACCTTATTTCTTATCATGAATAACGGACCGCTTGTCTTGGGTCACTGAGATTCCGGTGTGGTGGTTGGATTCCTTGCCCCTGTGATGTGCATGACTTTTGTTACCACTGTGTTGTTGGTTTTTGGGAGGGATGCGAGAGTGGACACGGGTTTATCGGGGGGTGTAGTAGGCCTACCCGTCTAAGTGATATTTTCTGATATTTAAATCTATGTCATGCTTTTTGTTGTTTTTTAATGATTGTAAATTTCACAGCAATTCAGCTTTTAGCTGCTACCGTGTCTTTTAATAAACCATGAATGAATGAAATGGTACCCGGTGTGTCTGCCCACAGATCCCATAGCCTGCCAAGTTCAGTGTGCTAATGAAGAGAACCATCAGACCTTCCTAGTCTAAATTCAGAAATATTATTTTCCTATAAAAACATATACCTATTTTATCTTAACATGCCAAATCGACAAAATATTTCTGATATCTGCACGGGCCAATTTTAGTATTCATGTTTGTCATAATCATTTTGATCACGTTTTTGCAATATCTTTACAAGTGTCCGTTTTCTTCATGAATTACTTATAGAAACAACAGAAAACTGTAATGAAGCAATAAGTGCTGGGTTGCTGTAACAAAGTACATAATACTAGTATATCGAATAAAAATCCCTTAAAAAAGGAATGGGGCGCCCAATGTGAGCTTGGTCGTGATGTGGTGAATTTCATGGTGTTTAGATTTGGTATTATTATCTCTTGCAAACCCGGTGACACCTCATTATAGATTCAATTAAATTCCTAGAAAGAAAAAATTTCGTGAGCGCACAGCCACGTTAACTTAACCCTATTCTATTACCCCCTATCAATTTCGTGTCATATGGCACGAAATGGCTTAATATGCATGTAAAAAATTATTTACACAAATAATGTCTTTGGAACAGTTTTGATCATCTATCACTTCTCTATCAACAAAACACCTTTTTTCCTAATATAACTACCATTAACACATCATAAAATGGTTTAAAACGTTGGAAATCTGCATATTTTGACCATTTTTAGGCCACATTTTGCCCTAGAAATAGCCCAAAAATGCCCATAAACTTGATAAATCTGGTCCAAAGTAACTCGGATTTCTTTTTATTATTATGTAGAAACACGGCAGTGTATTTAAAACTGCATAAAAATGCCACATTGATGTACTCATACACTTCAAAATTATAAATGAAAATAATTTTTTGGTCATATTTGGCTATGAGCTCATTAATTATTCATGAGCTAATTTGCATAAAATTTACATAATTAAATATTAAACTTGTTTTTCTAAAAGCTTAAAGTCCAAGCTTGCTAATGGTATGCCACTTATTGGTTTTTACCCAACCAATAACACTGCAACGCAGTAGTTAATATGATATCTCCACACCACTCAAATATACCACTTTTGTGGGGGTAATAGAATAATTATACTAAAACCCGGGGGGGCACTCAACTTTAGAAGTGACGGGTATGTGCCAACCGGTGTCGCGAAGTAGGGGCCTTTCGGTAACAAAGCGTTATTTTTTTTAAAAGGGGGTCATTGGGTACAAACAAAATAAAAAGAGGGTCATTGGGTATAATGTTTTGAAAAAAGGGGTCATTCAGTATAAGATTTTTAAAAAAAAGGGTCATCGGTAGAAAATTTTGGAAAAATGCAGCAAATTATTGACAGTTTCGGCATAATTTTGAAAAAATGGGAGCAAAATTTGAGTTTCGGCATTATTTTGTTGCATTTTGATGAAGGGGGTCATTGAGTAGCCGCAACCAAAAAAAGGGGGTCATTGGGTAGCCGCAACTAAAAAAAGGGGGGTCATCGGGTATGACTTTATAAAAAGGGGGTCATCGGGTATAGTCGACTTCAAAAGAGGGGGCCTATTGACAGGCGCATACCGTCACTTCCAAAGTTGAGTCCCCCTCCCGGTATACACTATCTAATAAAGTGTTTACAATCACAGACATATGCCTCGATTAATATTTGGTTTTCTTTCTCCTGATTTAAATTTGTATTAATTCTCCTTATTTAAATTTGTAATAATAAAACCATAACATGTGTTAATTTATAATTTGACACAGAATGTCCGCAATATGAAACTCGGTTATCTGTAAACGATTCCGTTACCATCCAATCTCCTGGCTATCCTAATGATTATCAGAACAATATCGAATGTTTGTGGACAGTAACACCATCAACGAAGCGGAGGGTTCGTGTGGAATTCCTGGACCTTCAACTTGAGTCTGGATATGACTTTTTGTATGTTGGAACTATCAGCAATCCAAGGGTTCTTACTTATACTGGCTCGATTGGTAATAGCACACGTATCATATCCCCCATTAATGAAGCTTTACTATTTGAATTTACAACAAACGTTTTTGGCACAGATCAAGGATTCTCATTATTAGTGACTGATGTAGAAGATGGAGGTAAGAAACAAATAAAGCGATTATAAATCAGTGTCATTTATGGAGATTACCTTAAGGGATCTGGAATGAGCGTTTTGAGCGTTTCGACAGTATTTTTATGGAACATGAGAGCACTTCAGACGTATCGAATTGCATTCTGAATACGAAGCATGTCTTTCTGATATCAAATAATTTTAATTTTTGAAAATCACGATATAAAACAAAATTTATGACAAATTATACAAATTTGATATTTTTCAAATTTTTGATATATAACAGTCCTCGAAGTAAATTTTATAAATCTTATGATATATTCTTAAAGTGTATGTAGCTGGAGGAAAAGCCGACGATCAATTGAAAATTTTGACCTTTCATATTGAAGATATGGATTTTTTCCCAAAAGACCTAATTTTTTGGTGTTTTGGGAAAAATCCATATCTTCAATACGAAAGGTCAAAATTTTCAATTGATCGTCGGCTTTTTCATCCCACCTACATACAAGTTAAGTATAAATCAGCAGATTTATAAAGTTTACTTCGAGTACTGTTAAATATCAAAAATATCAATTTTTAATGATTTGCCATAAAATGTGTATTACATTGCGAATTTCAAAAATCAAAATTATTTGATATCAGAATGACATTCTTCGTATTCAGAATGCAATTCGATATGTCTGATATGCTCTAATGTCCCACAATAAATACTGTCCATACGTTCATACCCCTTCCCTTAATTAACAAAATATAAACAAAGTTTTCGATCTTTAACTTAATTCTACTGACTGCAATCAGAATAAACAGCATTGCTACAGATCAGGATTTTTGGTATAAGCACTAATAAATACAATGAGAAGGATTTCGTTACAAACACGGAATATATTGATCTAATAAATGCTTACACATTTCTTTAAACGGCACATTGTTAAATTAATATAATGACTTTTATTTTTGAATTTTCCTATTAAATATGTATCTCTGTCTTTGACTAGATTATGCCCTTTGCCAAAATGGTTTCGAGATCATCCAGGAATCAACCAACTGCTACGGTGAGTGAGATAGTGTAGTCCCCAGAGGGGGTTCCCATGCACCGAGTGCTTTTTTTTTTCTAACTTACATTTTGTAATCCTGAAGGTGTCTAGTAAATGAATTTTGATGTTCCCAAAATTAAATATTGTCCCATGGGGTTCATTTGGCGGCCATCTTGGATTCCGACAAAATTCAATTAAATTGACATAACTTTTGAACTAGACATCATAGGAAAACAAATTACCCCATTTTTCGGGATAATGTGGACATGAGCAATCAATTAAAAGGTTTATTTTCATGATTTAAACATGTTGGATACATTAAAATGCAAAATATTATGTCCCATGCCGTTCATTTGGCGGCCATCTTGGATTCTGACAAAATTCAATGAAATTGACATAACTTTTGAACTAGACATCATAGGAAGACAAATGACCCCATTTTTCGGGATAATGTGGACATGAGCAATCAATTAAAGGTTTATTTTCATGATTTAAACATGTTGGATACATTAAAATGCAAAATATTACTAAAAATAGTATCTTCAAGGCATACTCGTCTGTATAATAGGAGCTCTTTTTGGTACACTGAGAAGGATATTTTGATGTTATTGATTTATTTACTATTTTCTCTTCTAGGTGCATGACTTAACTTATTATTAGCTAGAACTGGTGTTAGTGAACTAAAATCGTAGCATAGTAATAGTGAAGTGGTGGATAATCATGCCAAAACGCAAGGGTGATAAAGGTACCGAGTCAGACTCACTGCAGAAACGTCCACCTGTAAATTGAATTTTACATGTGAGTGGTATTGAGCATCTAGATTATACACCGCTCAGTAAAGTAAGGGGCTCCGCCACTGACAAGCTGGCTCAGCTACATGACATTTGCGACAAAAGACACATTGAACCCTTGACTCACCCTATCGCATGGATGATGTCTGTAATCACATTCCGGAGAGTCTTGCTGGTGCAGATTTATATAGAAACAATTGGATATCATCGAGGCTGCTACCAAAACTTTACTGAAAATCAATATCGTTTGAAATGTAGTGCAGGAACTAATGAATCGTCAGCATCACAATCCTCTCGTAACCGTACATTACAATTATCAACTGTCATGCGACTGTTCCTCCAGAATGTATCTTTTAGAGTTTAGTTTTTTAGAAATTAAAGTGTCTGGAAAGACTGAGAGACGGTATTCAAGGACAAATACGGAGCATTTAAGGAGCCTACTTGGAAACAGATTGAGCCTCGGGCACTAGAACTAGGACTACATCGTCTACATGGGTGCTAGGTGAGGACCTCTTTGCAAGAGAGGCGAATGAGAAGCTGAAGGTCCTACTTGAGAACCACATTATCCATGACTCGATCGCCTATGCCAAATTTCATCTAGGTGACAAAGGGTATATCACCAACAACCTGGTCTACAGCGGCAGCATCTCTGTCGCAGACGCGGTGACTGGAAACTACCAAAGCACATTGCACATACTGCTCATCCGGCACCTCTACAGAAGCAAACAACTCGCCACTATTCTATAAGCTGGATATAACTGTGACACTGAGACATAACTTCGCCTTGGAACTTGAGACAGTGCTGGCCAAGGATCTTGATGAGGTTTCCACATCCCTTACTCCGCAGATCATTACCGGCGAGGGAAAGGATGTGTTTCATCTCGAATGGGACAATCTAAACACAACAATGACAAATATTTATGGGCCCAACGTGGTGAACAGCACTGGTGGGATAATGATACAAGATGTGAAACCCGGGTTTGATACCATTACTAACCAGGATCGGACTCTCCCTCTCTAGACGAGCGTAGATATACCCGAGACCATGGCTTCTGTTCATATCTGTCAAGTCGGGCCCAGTCCTGAGGGAACCGTGTTCACTCCGCCCATGATAAATAGCGAAATGTACTCAACATGCATCTCAAAGAATATCGTGTCTGGTCATTTACACGGGAAGCAGTAGGGAAAATCAGCCTGTCCCAGGGTTTGGTGGCTTCCTCTCAGCTACCGGTGTGAAACCCCAAAGAAAGTCAACTATCGACTATTTCACCCCTATCCATCACCCCTTCACCATCCAAGTGGGTCAGGAGTATGTTCTTCTCTTTATATGGGACATACTTCACAAGCATGGTAAAAGTGGAGGGGTCCTGTAAAGCGAGGTCGAGGGTCTCACGAGGAGTACATGTCTGTACAAGATTCAGCAAGGTCTTGGGGTTGGTGACCTCAACGTTCTCCTCCTCAATGAATCGCTCAATTAACAAGCGCTTCACCGGCTTCACCGACTGTTTAGAGGCAGAACAGTGCTTTTGTATATGCCTTCCCTGTCAATACACTACGTAGGCAGCCACTGGTAATGAGATCAGCCACCAAACCCTGGGACAGGTTGCTTCTCTCAATAGCTTCCACAGATGTGAACAGGGAGCGCATAGAGAGGGAGAGTTCGATCGTGGTTAGTGGTATCAAACCCGGGTTTCACATCTTGTATAATTATCACACCAGTGCTGTTCACAACATTCTAGCCATGGATATTCGTCATTATTTTGTTTAGATTGTCCCATACAAGATGAAACACGTCGTTTCCCTTGCTGGTAATGATCTGCGGAGTATTATGGGGAAATCTTATCAAGAGCATTGGCCATCACTGTCTGTAGTTCCTAAGGCGAAGTTGCATGTCTCACAGTGACCCAGCTTACTGAAGATATAGTGGTGAGTTGTTTGCTTCCATAGAGGTGCCCGATACTAGTGCAGCATGTGCTTTGGTAGTTTGGTAGAAGAAACAGGGCCACATCCTTATACTTATCTTTGAACCCCAGCTTATATGAATAAGTCACCGCGTCTGCGACAGAGATGATGGCGCCGTAGACCAGGTTGTAGGTGATATAGCCTTTGTCACCCGGATAAAACTTGGCAAAGGTGATCGAGTCATGAATATCATGGTTCTCAAGTCGGACCTTCAGCTTGTCACTTCTGTACTCTGGATTGGGGAAGCCACTTCTTTCAAACTCTTGTATGATTGTACAGAAGACTCAGCGATGTAAGTAACATAACCTCCTTCTGCCCAGCAACTCGGTCTTGAATGAAATCAAGGACAACAGTGAATGCCAGCAGATGTGCAGCAGCTTTACGACCCTGCTCTGTTTCAATTGTCGCTTTCGCTTCATCACGCAGGTAAGTTGGGTACTTCGTGTTGAAAGAATCGCGACAGGAAAAGTGGAAATTCGCCTCTCTTGCAAACAGGTCCTCACCTTGCACCATGCTATGTAGACGAAGTAGTCCTAGTTCTAGTGCCCGAGGCTCAATCTGTTTCCAATTAGGCTCCTTAAATGCTCCGTCTTTGTCATTGAATGCTGGGAATTTGATGCATCTCTCAGTCTTTCCAGACACTTTCATTTCCAGTCTTTCACAAAAGATACATTCTGGAGGGAACAGTCGCATGACAGTTGATAATTGTAATTTACGGTTACGAGAGGATTGTGATGTTGACGATTCATTAGTTCCTGCACTAAATTTCAAACGATATTGATTTTCAGTAAAGTTTTGGTAGCAGCCTCGATGATCCAATTGTTTCTATATAAATATGCACCAGCAAGACTCTCCGGAATGTGATTACAGACATCATCCATGCGATAGGGTGAGTCAAGGGTTTCAACGTGTCTTTTGTCGCAAATGTCATGTAGCTGAGCCAGCTTGTCAGTGGCGGAGCCCCTTACTTTACTGAGCGGCGTATAATCTAGATGCTCAATACCACTCACATGTAAAATACAATTTACAGGTGGACGTTTCTGCAGTGAGTCTGACTCGGTACCTTTATCATCCACCACTTCACTATTACTATGCTACGATTTTTAGTTCACTAACACCAGTTCTAGCTAATAATAAGTTAAGTCATGCACCTAGAAGAGAAAATAGTAAATAAATCAATAACATCAAAATATCCTTCTCAATGTACAAAAAAGAGCTCCTATTATATATAGACGAGTATGCCTTGAAGATACTATTTGTAGTAATATTTTGCATTTTAATGTATCCAACATGAAAATAACCCTTTTTATTGATTGCTCATGTCCACATTATCCCGAAAAATGGGTTATTTGTCTTCCTATGATGTCTAGTTCAAAAGTTATGTCAATTTAATTGAATTTTGTCAGAATCCAAGATGGCCGCCAAATGAACGCCATGGGACATAATATTTTGCATTTTAATGTATCCAACATGTTTAAATCATGAAAATAAACCTTTTAATTGATTGCTCATGTCCACATTATCCCGAAAAATGGGGTAATTTGTCTTCCTCATATGTCTAGTTCAACAGTTATGTCAATTTAATTGAATTTTGTCGGAATCCAAGATGGCCGCCAAATGAACCCCATGGGACAATATTTAATTTTGGGAACATCAAAATTCATTTACTAGACACCTTCAGGATTACAAAAATGTAAGTTAGAAAAAAAAGCACTCGGTGCATGGGAACCCCCTCTGGTGACTACACTAAAAGGCTTTATACACATTCCATTATTTCCAGTTAACAAACTCCACTATGTGATAGGCCTGCGTAATTCAAAACTTGACAAATCGGACGTACGAACCTGTAAAAGTCGAGTGAAATTCCTTGACACCCTTCCCACTAAAAAAGTTAAATACCAAATGTAACTTGTGTGATAATCATGAGACCCTCCATCATGTCCTTAACCACTCACGGTAAAATCATGCTTGATCAAGGTCGGTATACTTGGCGTCATAACTCTCTTCTCCGCATAATCATGGATACTCTCAAAGATATCAGTGACCAGTCCTGGAAATTCTACTGTGACTTAGATGGTGCCACTAAAATAGCTGGTACCACAATCCCTCCTGATATTCTTCCCACGCAGCAAAGACCAGATCTGGTTCTCGTTAACGAAAGCTCTAAATCCATCATCGTTATTGAGCTCAGCATTCCTTTCGAGCAGAACATCCACAAAACCCATGACTACAAACAAAATAAATATGCCGGTTTCCGGGGCCGGTTTAATCGCTGATTTGCAAGAACAGGGTTATGACGCAAAGTTATTTTATATTGAAATAGGCAGTAGAGGCCTCATCACAAGCTCCAACAAATGTAACCTGAGTTCCATTTTCCCCTTAGTTTCAAAAAGCCAAAAACCAATGAAACGGGTCTTTGATAAATGTTCAAAATCTCTCAGTCAACGTGCAATCTTATGTTCTTACTCAAATTTTTACTCAAAATATGACCATGACTGGTCGATTTCAATCAAAAATGCCGTCTTTTAGACCATATTTTATCGTTTTGTGCAATTGTTTCAGGGCGGGTCCCTGTCAACTTTTTTTATTCAATATTATTTCTAATTTATAATATAATATTATTGTTGTATTCCTTTATAAACTGCATTTATATGTTGTATTGTCCTGTTGTTTAGATATGCCTGCGGATGTTTGAGCCTGGTCATGTACCTTCTCAACCCTCCTGTCTGGCCTTAAATGTATTCTTTTCAATATATCTGTTTTTATGAATAAAATTGAAATGATGAAACTAACTAAATAAAATCCATCTAAAATGCAGTTGGGGTTTACAAATCATGATTTTCTTTGCTTGTATCAATATTAAAACAAAAACATTGAAAAGTACGCACATATTAAAAAGCTCAATTCCTAGAAAGAAACAACGTCGTGAGTGTACAGTAACGTTAATTTAACATAATTATTCACTAACTACTAAAGTGCTAATGGCAATCACAGTGTAAATGACTTGGTTAATGACGGAGAAATAAAGTCAAACTATGTGGTAAATTAAATATGAGAAAGGTTTTTAACACAAGTCAACACATACATAAATGACAGCCAGTGAACTGAAGGCCTATAGATAATAACATCAGTGCTCTTCTCCATCTGACTCATTAGCTCAGTTGGTAGAGCATCGGTCCGGTGATCCGAAGGTCCCAGGTTCAAATCCTGGATGGTCACTGGCTGTCATCTATGTATGTGTTGACATGTGTTAAAAAGACTTGGTTAATGTTAGGGTCTCCGTGTCGTTATTCAAATTTATAATAATATAACAATAACATACCGTAAACGTTCGCCTAATGGCGCTATGGAGTTCATGGAAATGAGAGAGCGCCATCCCTGTAAAAGCCGACTTTTATCACTGATCATTAAGGGTACGTGTAGTTAAAGGGTGAAACCTATCGACACATACAATTATGAACAAGATCGAACAAACTTGTTCATGATAATGCGGTAATCATTCACCTGATACGTTGTGGCCCAGTGAGCAGAGCATTAGACTATAGTGCGAGGATAAAGAGAACTTGTGGAGAAGATTGATGGTTCGAATCTCATGCAGTAATTTCTGACAGATTATGATGTCTGTCAATGTTTTTTTTCTGATTTGAGGAAATTTTATTCTCTATTCTCTTGATTTTATCTTTAACATTGTTTATATAATTTTATTATTTTATCTTGTATGTGTCTTTTTTCATGATTTTTTGATTTTATCGTTTCATTTTAGAGTAACTCAATCCATTCAATCAAATGTTGTAATGAACCTATTTGATTGTATAGGCATCTGTTATGTGTGTGAGACGAACTGTCGCGTGCGACAAGTCTTTCAATTCGCGCGAGTGTCCTTGCCTATGCATCAGTGGTCATAAGAGGTATATCATTTTATTCGAAAAGGGGGGGTCCCAAATATATCTTGGAAAGAATAATAGGAGGGGGCCATAAAATGTTTTATGACCAAAATGTAGGGAGTCACACGATGACCACAGAAAGTGTGTTATTTTATTCAAAAAGACGGATTTCAATACAATTTTGGGGTTTGGGATCATAAAATTTTTGTTGCCGAAATAGGGGTTGCGCAATTTTATTGACGCAGACTTTTTGTAAATTTGGGAAAAAAAAAAAAAAAAAATGATAGCCCTCTAAGAGGATTCAAAAGATAACCTCTGCCCCAATAATCGATAGCTATATTTGTTTGAAACTGTTCCACGGAGGATGTATCATAATAGGCTCAGTCTTCAAATGATATAAATAAAATTTGAATGAGTGAACGAACAAAATAGAGGCTGTGCATATGACGTATCATCCCGTACATATGGCGGACTACTCAAATGCATTCAACAAAAGCATGATTGCATCTACCGCGACAGTTCGTCTCACACACATAACAAAATGCACTACGATCAAATAGGTTGATGACAACATTTGATTGAATGGACTGCACTGCGCCATGATTACGGGGAAGAAACCGGTTCAAATCCTTTGTTTGGAGCCAATCGATAAACGCAAGGCCTCTATAGCTATCATTGAATACTGGCTAGGATTCCACAACACAATGAGAACATGTTATAAGGCGCTTTGGAAGGCACACAATACCCCAATGGCTTTCCATATTATGTGCACTCAACAACTATTCAGTATCGAAGCCCGGTATTGAAGTTACGTAATGTTACTATGTCAACGGGATCACGCGCTTAAGTAATGAACCACGGTCGAAACAATCAGTACACAAAAAAGGCATACCAAAATAGCGTGATCGTAATGATCTCCATACAAACAGTGCTTGGTTCCGATCCGATACCATCACGGAGTTACGTAACTACTTCGTGGTCTGATAGTTATATGATCAATGGTCTGATCTACTTGGATTCGATCATTTTAAGAAAAGAAAAAATAGCTGATCATTCATAATGCATAAATGAATAGAATAAAGTAATGTAGTTACACAATTTGAAACATTGAGGCCGTTCTATTTTTCAAAGGTCATTTAACTGTTAAATGTAGTGGAATATATCACGCATTGATAGGTAGCAGGTGGAGCAAATATTGTCAGCGGATTTGTTGCCGTTTGTTCGCAGTGCCTATTTATCTAAAAAAAAAAAATAAAAATAAAAAAAAAATCACAATATTCGTTCGTAAAATGGGGACAAAATCCAAAAACATTTCTTGACCCTTCTTCACATAAAAGTGGGGGCAGAAATCAAGATTCGAACAAGTACCATTCACCATTCAAGGCGCACCCTCTACCGACTGAGCTAACGTGTCAGACAATAGAAGGGTGTAATTTTGAACTGAAGAATATTAAAAAAAATATGAAGAAATTACAATGTTATAAAAAGATTTACCAAAATGAGTCTATAACGTATGAATCGATTTACAAATTAAGTCCAATGGCACTTTGAGAAAGAATACCTGAAGAAACCCCAAAACATTTGCTGCTCTAGCAACTAACCTAGTGACCTAAAGTATTGGGTCATGTCACGATATTTTTTTCTGAGGCATTATGTCCAGGTTGCTCAATTTAACATACACGTATCCTTAATGCTGTTGAGATTTTACAAGGATGGCGCTCTCACATTTCTAAGAATCCAAAAGCGCCATTAGGCGAACGTTTACGGTATGTTAGTTTATAATTTGACACAGATTGTCCCGACGAGGAAACTCAGTTATCTGTGAACGACTCCGTTACCATCCAATCTCCTGGCTATCCTAATGATTATCAGAACAGTATCGGATGTCAGTGGACAGTAATACCATCAGCGATGCGCAGGGTTTATGTGGAATTCCTGGACCGTCAACTTGCGTATAGATATGACGTTTTGTATGTTGGAACTATCAGCAATCCAAGGGTTCTTACTTATACTGACTCGATTGGTAATAACGCACGTATATTATCCCCCATTAATGAGGGTTTACTATTTGAATTCACAACTGACGATTTTATCACTGATCAAGGATTCTCATTATTAGTAACTGATGTAGAAGATGGAGGTAAGAAACAAATAAAGCGATTATAAATCAGTGTTATTTATGGAGATTACCTTAATTAAGAAAATATACACAAAGTTTTCTATCTTTAACTTAATTCTACTAACTGCAATCAGAATAAACAGCAGTGTTACAGAACCAGGATTTTTGGTATTAAGCACTAATAAATACAATGAGAAGGATTTCGTTACAAGCACGGAATATATAGATCTAATAAAAACTTACACACTTCTTTAAACGGCGCATTGTTAAATTAATATAATGACTTTTATTTTTGAATTTTCTTGTTAAATATGTATCTCTGACTTTTCCTAGATTATGACCTTTGCCAAAATGGTCTCGAGATCATCCAGGAATCAGTCAACTGCTACGGTGAGTGAAAGTCTTTATACACATTCCATATATTGCCAGTTAACAAACCCCACTATGTTGCCAAGAGAAAAAAAAATCCTGTATAATTTCACTGGCTACGAATGTACATACAAAATTTAAATTACATTTGACAGGCCTACCTCATTCATATTTGGTTTTCTTTCTCCTTATTTAAATTTGTAATAATTCTCCTTTCTTAAATTTGTAATAATATAACCATAACAGGTGTTAGTTTATAATTTGACACAGATTGTCCCGACGAGGAAACTCAGTTATCTGTGAACGACTCCGTTACCATCCAATCTCCTGGCTATCCTAATGATTATCAGAACAGTATCGGATGTCAGTGGACAGTAATACCATCAGCGATGCGCAGGGTTTATGTGGAATTCTTGGACCTTCAACTTGCGTCTGTATATGACTTTTTGTATATTGGAACTATCAACAATCCAAGGGTTCTTACTTATACTGGTTCTCGTGGAAATGATCTACGTATCATATCCCCCGTTAATGAAAGTTTACTATTTGAATTCACAACAGACGATCGTTTCACAGATCAAGGATTCTCATTATTAGTAACTGATGTAGAAGATGGAGGTAAGAAACAAATAAAGCGATTATAAATCAGTGTTATTTATGGAGATTACCTTAATTAAGAAAATATACACAAAGTTTTCTATCTTTAACTTAATTCTACTAACTGCAATCAGAATAAACAGCAGTGTTACAGAACCAGGATTTTTGGTATTAAGCACTAATAAATACAATGAGAAGGATTTCGTTACAAGCACGGAATATATAGATCTAATAAAAACTTAAACACTTCTTTAAACGGCGCATTGTTAAATTAATATAATGACTTTTATTTTTGAATTTTCTTGTTAAATATGTATCTCTGACTTTTCCTAGATTATGCCCTTTGCCAAAATGGTCTCGAGATCATCCAGGAATCAGTCAACTGCTACGGTGAGTGAAAGTCTTTATACACATTCCATATATTGCCAGTTAACAAACCCCACTATGTTGCCAAGATAAAAAAAAATCCTGTATAATTTCACTGGCTACGAATGTACATACAAAATTTAAATTACATTTGACAGGCCTACCTCATTCATATTTGGTTTTCCTTCTCCTTATTTAAATTTGTAATAATTCTCCTTTCTTAAATTTGTAATAATATAACCATAACAGGTGTTAGTTTATAATTTGACACAGATTGTCCCGACGAGGAAACTCAGTTATCTGTGAACGACTCCGTTACCATCCAATCTCCTGGCTATCCTAATGATCATCAGAACAGTATCGGATGTCAGTGGACAGTAATGCCATCAGCGATGCGCAGGGTTTATGTGGAATTCCTGGACCTTCAACTTGCGTCTGTATATGACTTTTTGTATATTGGAACTATCAACAATCCAAGGGTTCTTACTTATACTGGTTCTCGTGGTTCTCGTGGAAATGATCTACGTATCATATCCCCCGTTAATGAAAGTTTACTATTTGAATTCACAACAGACGATCGTTTCACAGATCAAGGATTCTCATTATTAGTAACTGATGTAGAAGATGGAGGTAAGAAACAAATATATCGATTATAAATCAGTGTTATTTATGGAGATTACCTTAATTAAGAAAATATACACAAAGTTTTCTATCTTTAACTTAATTCTACTAACTGCAATCAGAATAAACAGCAGTGTTACAGAACCAGGATTTTTGGTATTAAGCACTAATAAATACAATGAGAAGGATTTCGTTACAAGCACGGAATATATAGATCTAATAAAAACTTACACACTTCTTTAAACGGCGCATTGTTAAATTAATATAATGACTTTTATTTTGAATTTTCTTGTTAAATATGTATCTCTGACTTTTCCTAGATTATGCCCTTTGCCAAAATGGTCTCGAGATCATCCAGGAATCAGTCAACTGCTACGGTGAGTGAAAGTCTTTATATACATTCCATATATTGCCAGTTAACAAACCCCACTATGTTGCCAAGAGAAAAAAAATCCTGTATAATTTCACTGGCTACGAATGTACATACAAAATTTAAATTACATTTGAAAGGCCTACCTCATTCATATTTGGTTTTCCTTCTCCTTATTTAAATTTGTAATAATTCTCCTTTCTTAAATTTGTAATAATATAACAATAACAGGTGTTAGTTTATAATTTGACACAGATTGTCCCGACGAGGAAACTCAGTTATCTGTGAACGACTCCGTTACCATCCAATCTCCTGGCTATCCTAATGATTATCAGAACAGTATCGGATGTCAGTGGACAGTAATACCATCAGCGATGCGCAGGGTTTATGTGGAATTCCTGGACCGTCAACTTGCGAATAGATATGACGTTTTGTATGTTGGAACTATCAGCAATCCAAGGGTTCTTACTTATACTGACTCGATTGGTAATAACGCACGTATATTATCCCCCGTTAATGAAAGTTTACTATTTGAATTCACAACAGACGATCGTTTCACAGATCAAGGATTCTCATTATTAGTAACTGATGTAGAAGATGGAGGTAAGAAACAAATAAAGCGATTATAAATCAGTGTTATTTATGGAGATTACCTTAATAAAGAAAATATACACAAAGTTTTCTATCTTTAACTTAATTCTACTAACTGCAATCAGAATAAACAGCAGTGTTACAGAACCAGGATTTTTGGTATTAAGCACTAATAAATACAATGAGAAGGATTTCGTTACAAGCACGGAATATATAGATCTAATAAAAACTTACACACTTCTTTAAACGGCGCATTGTTAAATTAATATAATGACTTTTATTTTTGAATTTTCTTGTTAAATATGTATCTCTGACTTTTCCTAGATTATGCCCTTTGCCAAAATGGTCTCGAGATCATCCAGGAATCAGTCAACTGCTACGGTGAGTGAAAGTCTTTATACACATTCCATATATTGCCAGTTAACAAACCCCACTATGTTGCCAAGAGAAAAAAAAAATCCTGTATAATTTCACTGGCTACGAATGTACATACAAAATTTAAATTACATTTGACAGGCCTACCTCATTCATATTTGGTTTTCCTTCTCCTTATTTAAATTTGTAATAATTCTCCTTTCTTAAATTTGTAATAATATAACCATAACAGGTGTTAGTTTATAATTTGACACAGATTGTCCCGACGAGGAAACTCAGTTATCTGTGAACGACTCCGTTACCATCCAATCTCCTGGCTATCCTAATGATTATCAGAACAGTATCGGATGTCAGTGGACAGTAATACCATCAGCGATGCGCAGGGTTTATGTGGAATTCCTGGACCGTCAACTTGCGTATAGATATGACGTTTTGTATGTTGGAACTATCAGCAATCCAAGGGTTCTTACTTATACTGACTCGATTGGTAATAACGCACGTATATTATCCCCCATTAATGAGGGTTTACTATTTGAATTCACAACAGACGATTTTATCACTGATCAAGGATTCTCATTATTAATAACTGATGTAGAAGATGGAGGTAAGAAACAAATATATCGATTATAAATAAGTGTTATTTATGGAGATTACCTTAATTAACAAAATATACACAAAGTTTTCTATCTTTAACTTAATTCTACTAACTGCAATTAGAATAAACAGTAGTGTTACAGAACCAGAATTTTTGGTATTTTATTAAAAGGTATTTTATTAAAAGCACCAATAAATACAATGAGAAGGATTTCGTTACAAACACAATATATAAATCTAATAAATGCTCGCACATTTCTTTAAGCGGCACATTGTTAAATTAATATGACTTTTCTATTTTGGAATTTTCTTGTTAAATATGTTTCTCTGACTTTTCCTAGATTATGCCCTTTGTCAAAATGGTCTCGAGATCATGCAGGAATCAATCAACTGCTACGGTGAGTGAAAGGCTTAATACACATTCCATATATATTACCAGTTAACAAAGTCCACAATGTTGCTAAGAGAAATAAACCTGTTTATTTCCACTGGCCATGAATGTACAAAATGTAAATCACGTTTTATAGGCCTGCTTCAATCATAACTTAAATGGCACGAATAAACTGGTAAAAATCGAGTGAAATGACGAAATAAAATAAATAAAAAATGCAGTTGGGGTTTACAAATCTTGCTTGTATTATACAGGATTATCTTTGCCTCTTATTATTTAAAAATGAACATTCCAAAGTACATACATATCAACAAAGTTCAATTCCTACAAAGAAACAACGTCGTGGAGCGCACATCCACGTTATTTTAACTTAATCATACCACTACCTAATAAAGTGTTAACAGTGCAGTGCTAATGTCTTGGTTAATGTTTGGGTTTTCCTTCTCCGTATTTAAAGGAGGATTTCGTGATCCTAGCATCCTCTTTTTATGACATTTTTCAGTACATATCCACGAAAAAAGCCTATTCCCAAAATTTCAGTTGATTCCGATTTTGCGTTTGCGAGTTATGCATGATTATGTGTATCACACTGCTCCATAGACAATGCGTTGTAAAATGGTGCACCAGAACGAAATTCAAATTTCACGATATCTTTGCAAAACGAATTAATCTGCAAGAAATATTTTGTACATAAACATTATGTAGCCAGAGGTTTCCAGTGATATAAAAATCTCAACTTTTTTTGAGAAAAGTGGGGGATGAGGCTGTGGATCACGAAATGCCCTTTAAGGGATCTAGAATGAGCGTTTATGGCGTTTCGACAGTATTTTTTGTGGGACATGAGAGCACCTCAGACGTACCGAATTGCATTCTGAATACGAAGCATGTCTTTCTGATATCAAATAATTTTAATTTTTGAAATTCACGATATAATACAAATTTTATGACCAATTATTAAAATTTGATATTTTTCAAATTTTGATATATAATAGTCATCGAAGTAAATTTATTTCAATGAATCTATTCTTAAAGTGTGTGTAGCTGGGAGGAAAAGCCGACGATCAATTGAAAATTTTGACCTTTTATATTGAAGATATGGATTTTTCCCAAAAGACCTTTTTTTTTTGGTGTTTTGGGGAAAAAGTCCATATCTACAATACGAAAGGTCAAAATTTTCGCTTGAATGTCAGCTTTTCATCCCACCTACATACACTTTAAGTATAAATCATCAGATTTATAAAGTTTACTTTGAGTACTGTTAAATATCAAAAATATCTATTTTTAATGATTTGCCATAAAATGTGTATTACATTGCGAATTTCAAAAAATCAAAGTTATTTAATATCAGAAGGACATTCTTCGTATTCAGAATGCAATTCGATATGTCTGATGTGCTCTAATGTCCCACAATAAATACTGTCCAAACGTTCATACCCCTTCCCTTAAGAGGAACTGTCTGTTATTTTCGACTATAGGTTTGCCACGGTCAAAAATAAATTTTCTTTATAATTTCATATTTAATCGACCTTGACCTCAAACTAACACACATGGGATAAATTTCGGAAAAATATCCCCTTTGCCATGGTAACACACAAATTTCCATTTTAGGCCAATTTTCACCAAGTCAAGTTTTGAAACCAGCGTTACTTATAAACAGAATATGTAAAGAATGTTTTCTTTATAAGGTATGAATAGGTGGATGCTTAGATGCTGCATTGAAAATATAAAAATAATCGCCAGATGCCAGGGTGTTATTTGAAATAGGGATGTTTTTCGTTTTTTTAAGTATGAGAATGCAGCTATGTCACGATTTAGGGGGAATTTAGCATGAGGTTTTCATTTCTAATATTTTTCCTCATAATACAATGAAAAACAAAAGCATTAGCATTACAAACCCTAATAAAACAAAGTCAAACATAAGAATAATTAAAAAAGAATACAAATATATTTCTTTTGTTTTTAATTGTATTATGAGGAAACTTATTAGAATTGAAAATAAGCATTTAAAAAAAAAGTCATTCTTATGTTTGACTTTGTTTTATTGGGATATGTAAATATATTTCTTTTGTTTTTCATTGTATTATGAGGAAAATTATGAGAATTCAAAATAAGCATCTAGGAAAAAGTCATTCTTATGTTTGACTTTGTTTTATTAGGATCAGTAAATATATTTCTTTTGTTTTACATTATATTATAAGGAAAATTATGAGAATTGAAAATAAGCATCTAGAAAAAAGTCATTCTTATGGTTGACTTTGTTTTATTAGGATCTGTAAATCCATTTCTTTTGTTTTTTATTGTATTATGAGGAAAATTATGAGAATTGAAAATAAGTATCTAGAAAAAAGTCATTCTTATGTTTGACTTTATATATAAATATATTTCTTTTGTTTTTCATTGTATTATGAGGAAAATTATGAGAATTGAAAATAAGCATCTAGAAAAAAGTCATTCTTATGTTTGACTTTGTTTTATTGGGATATGTAAATATATTTCTTTTGTTTTTCATTGTATTATGAGGAAAATTATGAGAATTCAAAATAAGCATCTAGGAAAAAGTCATTCTTATGTTTGACTTTGTTTTATTAGGATCAGTAAATATATTTCTTTTGTTTTACATTATATTATAAGGAAAATTATGAGAATTGAAAATAAGCATCTAGAAAAAAGTCATTCTTATGGTTGACTTTGTTTTATTAGGATCTGTAAATCCATTTCTTTTGTTTTTTATTGTATTATGAGGAAAATTATGAGAATTGAAAATAAGTATCTAGAAAAAAGTCATTCTTATGTTTGACTTTGTTTTATTAGGATATGTAAAATATATTTCTTTTGTTTTCATTGTATTATGAGGAAAATTATGAGAATTGAAAATAAGCATCTAGAAAAAAGTCATTCTTATGTTTGACTTTGTTTTATTAGAAAATGTAAATATATTTCTTTTGTTGTTCATTGTACTATGAGGAAAATTATGAGAATTTAGATTTACAAACCCCTTATAAAACAAAGTCAACCATACGAATAACTTCTTTCTAGATGTTTATTTTTAATTATTATAATTTCTCATAATATAATGAAAAACAAAAGCAATAACTTTACAAACCCTAATAAAACAAAGTCAAACATAAGAATAATTAAAAAAGAATAAAAAATATTTCTTTTGTTGTTCATTGTATTATGAGAAAAATATGAGAATTGAAAATAAGCATCTAGAAAAAAGTTAATGTTATGTTTGACTTTATTTTATTAGGATTTGTAAATATATTTCTTTTGTTTTTAATTGTATTATGAGGAAAATTATTAGAATTGAAAATGAGCATCTAGAAAAAGTTATTCTTATGTTTGACTTTGTTTTATTAGGGTTTGAAAATCTATTTCGTTTGTTTTACATTGTATTATGAGGAAAATTATGAGAATTGAAAATAAGCATCTAGAAAAAAAGTCACTCTTATGTTTGACTTTGTTTTATTAGGATATGAAAAATACATTTTGTTGTTTTTCATTGTATTATGAGGAAAATTATGAGAATTGAAAATAAGCATCTAGAAAAAAGTCATTCTTATGTTTGACTTTGTTTTATAAGGATCTGTAATATATTTCTTTTGTTTTTTATTGTATTATGAGGAAAATTATGAGAATTGAAAATATGCATCTAGAAAAAAGTCATTCTTATGTTTGACTTTGTTTTATTAGGATCTGTAAATATATTTCTTTTGTTGTTCATTGTATTATGAGGAAAATTATGAGAATTGAAAATAAGCATCTAGAAAAAAGTCATTCTTATGCACGATGAGCGTTTATATCACTTAATTGCGGAAGTGGTACAGATTAGCGGTTCTGTGATTGGTTGTTTGAAAATAGAGAGCGCCAGATACGATGTGATAAGATTAGCGGCTCAGCAGATAGGCGAGATCTATTAGTTCTCTGTAGATAAGGGGTAGTCTTCTTTTCAGAGCCACCAAAACCTTTATATTAGCAGATAGGCGAGATCTGCTTGTTCTCTGTTGACAAGGGGCAGTCTTCAGTAAACGACTCTTTTCAGAGTCATCAGTAGACAAGGGGCGGTCTACATGTCTCATTCTTAGGTACTTTGTCCTGAAGAAGTCAGAGCTACTCCTGACGAAAGCTTGACGGTTCTAAACTTGTCCGACGGCGAACCCGCTAAAAACCCACTAATTGTTATGAATTCCCGTCGTAAAAGCCTATCCCACAATACAATAACATGTGTTCATTTATAATTTGACACAAATTTAGATTGTCCCGACGAGGAAACTCAGTTATCTGTGAACGACTCCGTTACCTTCCAATCTCCTGGCTATCCTAATCATTATCAGAACAGTATCGGATGTCAGTGGACAGTAATACCATCAGCGATGCGCAGGGTTTATGTGGAATTCCTGGACCTTCAACTTGCGTCTGTATATGACTTTTTGTATATTGGAACTATCAGCAATCCAAGGGTTCTTACTTATAATACTGATTCTCGTGGAAATGATCTACGTATCATATCCCCCGTTAATGAAAGTTTACTATTTGAATTCACAACAGACGATCGTTTCACATATCAAGGATTCTCATTATTAGTAACTGATGTAGAAGATGGAGGTAAGAAACAAATAGAGCGATTAGAAATCAGTGTTATTTGTAGAGCTTACCTTAGTTAAGAATATATACACACAGAGCTTTTATATCTTTAACTTAATTCTACAAACTGCAGTCAGAATAAACATCTGAAGGATTCTCATTGTTAGTAACTGATGTAGAAGATGGAGGTAAGAAACAAATTAGAAATCGGTGTTATTTATAGAGCTTGACGTAGAAGAAAGTTTACAAAGAAAGTGTTTGCATCTTTGTTATTTATAGATCTTACCTTAGTTTCGAAAATATGCATAAAATGTTTATATCTTTAATTTAAATCTACTAACTGCAATAAGAATAAACATCAGTGCCAGAGAACCAGGATTTTTAGTATTAAGCATTAATAAATACAATATGAAGGATTTCGTTACAAACACAATATATAAATCTAATAAATGCTCGCACATTTCTTTAAGCGGCACATTGTTAAATTAATATGACTTTTTTATTTTAGAATTTTCTTATTCAATATGTATCTCTGTCTTTGACTAGATTATGCCCTTTGCCAAACTCCTCTCGAGATCATCGACGAATCGATCATCTGCTACGGTGAGTGAAAAGCTTTATACATATTCCATATATTGCCAGTTAACAAACCCCACTATGTTGCCAAGAGAAAAAAATCCTGCATAATTTCACTGGCTACGAATGTACATACAAAATTTAAATTACATTTGACAGGCCTACCTCATTAAACTTAAATCACATTTAGAATTTACAAATCAGGAATATCTTTGTTAATTTGCTTGTATTATTGTATTGTATACATATTAAAAAGCTCAATTCCTAGAAACAACAACATCGTGAATGTACAGCCACGCTAATTTTACATAATTATAAACTACCAAGTATAAAGCTGAATTTATACTCGATCGCTTTTGCAGAAAAGCGATTTTCACGCATGCTCAATGTTTACTTACATTTCCAGAGCGTCAAGCCGATCAATCGATTCAAATCGCGGAGGCAAAAACGACGTCGCTTTTGCAAGTTGAAGAAATCTCAACTTCCCAGCGATATCGCTTGACACGTGAATGCGTCAACCAATCATATACAACCAACTGGATCTATTATTTTGCTAATTAGTTTACCTTTCTCGATTTTTAACTTTTGGTGATAAATTAATTCAAAGCAATAATTATTGACAGCAACTCATGTTTTAGAAATGTATTTTGTGGCATTTAGAATATTTTAATTGTCGTCTGCAATCGCTATCGCCGTGATAAGTATAAATGCAAAAGCGACGGGCGATGCATCGCAAAATTCGGCGATTGCAAATCGCTTTTTCAAAAGCGATTAATCGCATCGCTCGGCGATCGAGTATAAATTCAGCTTAAGTGTTAATAACAATCACCGTGTAAATGCCTAGGTTAATGTTTGTGTTTTATTCTCAGTATTTAAATTTGTAATATTATAACCATAACATGTGTTAATTTATAATTTGACACACAGATTGTCCCGACGTGGAAACTCAGTTATCTGCGAACAACTCTGTTACCATACAATCTCCTGGCTATCCTAATGATTATCAGAACAATATCGAATGTCAGTGGACAGTAACACCATCAGCGATGCGGAGGGTTCATGTGCTAATCCTGGACTTCCAACTTGGGGATGGATATGACTTTTTGTATGTTGGAACTATCAGCAATCCAGGGACTCTTAGTTATACTGGCTCGATTGGTAATAACGCACGTATAATATCCCCCATTAATGAAGGTTTACTATTTGAATTCACAACAGACGATTCTGCCACAGATCAAGGATTCTCATTATTAGTAACTGATGTAGAAGATGGAGGTAAGAAACAAATATATCGATTATAGATATATGTTATTTATTGAGATTACCTTAATTAACAAAATATACACAAAGTTTTCTATCTTTAACTTAATTCTACTAACTGCAATCAGAATAAACAGCAGTGTTACAGAACCAGGATTTTTGGTATTAAGAACTACACCAGGCACAAAAAGAAACTCGTCAGTTATAGTCATCCTTGCTATTCAACAACCAGATAATTTTGGATTATTCTGAAATATACATTTTGTTAATTGGACTTTGCTTTCTCATTTGACACCATGTTCGTGAACCTGGATTGACCAAGATATGCGTTTCCAAACCGTCAAACCCCAAAATCAAAAGTTGCAATTTCAATTATTTTCAATGGGAACGCGCCGTTGTATTGTACACAAGCACCACGGGCCAATCAATAAAGCACACAGTGTAACAGGCACAATTAAATCTTTAAAATTGCAACTTTTGATTTTAGGGTTTGAGGGTTCGGAGGCGCATATCTTGGTCAATTCTTGCTCGATTTTCACGAATACGGTGTCAAATGAGAAAGGCAAAGTCCAATCAACAAAATGCATATTTCAGAATAATCCAAAATTATCAGGTTGTTGAACAGCAAGGATGACTATAACTGACGAGTTTCTTTTTGTGCCTGGTGTATATTAAATACAATGAGACGGATTTCGTTACAAACACGGAATATATAGATCTAATAAATGCTCACACACTTCTTAAACGGCGCGTTGTTAAATTAATATAATGACTTTTATTTTTAAATTTTCTTGTTAAATATGTATCTCTGACATTTCCTAGATTATGCAATTTGCCAAAATGGTCTCGAGATCATCCAGGAATCAATCAACTGCTACGGTGAGTGAGTCTTTATACACATTCCATACATTGGCAGTTAACAAAGCCCACTATGTTGCCAAGAGAAAAAAATCCTGTATAATTTCACTGGCTACGAATGTACATACAAAATTTAAATTACATTTGACAGGCCTACCTCATTCATATTTGGTTTTCCGTCTCCTTATTTAAATTTGTAATAATTCTCCTTACTTAAATTTGTAATAATATAACCGTAACATGTGTTAATTTATAATTTGACACACATATTGTCCCGACGAGGAAACTCAAAAATGCAGTTGGTGTTTACAAATCAGGATTATCAATACTTGTATTATACAGGATGATCTTTGCCTCTTATTTACAAAGTACATCAAAAAAGTTCAATTCCTAGAAAGTCGTGGAGCGCACAGCCACGTTAATTTAACGTTATTATACACTACTTAATTAAGTGTTAACAACACTGTGCAAATGCCTTGGTTAATGTTTGGGTTTTCTTCTCCGTATTTAGGATTGTAATAATATAACCATTGCATGTGTTACTTTATAATATGACACATATTGTCCCGATGTGTAATTCCTGGACTTTCAACTTGAACCTGAGATTCTAAATCTCTTATTAAGTGCGGCCATTCGACGGTAAATGTAGTACCTTTTCGTACTACATACTTCCCTTGATTATGAAAATCATGAGAAATATTTTGGCTTTATACACATTCCAGATATTTCAAGTTAACAAACTCCACTATGTTGTCAATAGAAATAACCTGATTAATTCCACTGGCCACGAATGTACATACTAAATGTAAATTACATTAATGATCTCGTTATTTAAATTTGTCAATAAGATTGCAATAACATGTGTTCATTTATAATTTGATATAAATTTAGATTGTCCCGACGAGGAAACTCAGTTATCTGTGAACAACTCTGTTACCATCCAATCTCCTGGCTATCCTAAATATTACCAGAACAATATCGAATGTCAGTGGACAGTAACACCATCAGCGATGCGCAGGGTTTATGTGGAATTCCTGGACTTCCAACTGCAACCTGGAAATGACGTTTTGTATGTTGGAACTATCAGCAATCCAAGGACTCTTAGTTATACTGGCTCGATTGGTAATAACGCACGTATAATATCCCCCATTAATGAAGGTTTACTATTTGAATTCACAACAGACCGCAGTGTAACAGCGCAAGGATTCTCATTATTAGTAACTGATGTAGAAGATGGAGGTAAGAAACAAATAGAGCGAATAGAAATCGGTGTTATTTATAGAGCTTAACTTAGTTAAGAAAGTTTACACAAAGTATTTGCATCTTTGTTATTTATAGATCTTACCTTAGTTTCAAAAATATACATAAAATTTTTATTTCTTTAATTTAATTCTACTAAGTGCAATCAGAATAAACATTAGTGCCACATAATCAGGACGTTTGGTATTAAGCATTAATAAATTCAATGAAGGATTTCATTAGAAACACTGAATATATAGATCTAATAAATGCTTACACACTTCTTTAAACGGCACATTGTTAGATTAATATAATGACTTTCTATTTTAGAATTTTCTTATCAAATATGTATCTCTGTCTTTGACTAGATTATGCCCTTTGCCAAAATGGTCTCGAGATCATCCAGGAATCAATCAACTGCTACGGTGAGTGAAAGGCTTTATATACATTCCATATATTATCAGTTAACAAACTCCACTATGTTGCCAAGAGAAAAAATAAACTGTTTAATTTCACTGGCCACGTAACTATGAGCATAGTTTACATGTGATAGGCCTGCGTCATTCAAAACTTGAAAAATTGGACGAAATAACTTGTAAAAGTCGGGTGACATTTGGTCAAAGTCGAGAAATTGTGTTTAAACAAATCAGGATTTTCCTAGCTGTGTTTATATTTAAACAAGAAATGTCTTTAAAAAGACAACACCATGGATGAAATTCATGTTTCATAATTTTACATTGACAAGTACTTGGAATGCTAGTAAATTTTTGTGTGTAGCACATGCACAACTAACCGGATTGGAAATGTTCTTACCACGAATAAAACCAATGACATACTATATACTAAATTGAAAAATGTGTGTTAAATAGGTCTACATTTAATTTATACTTAATTTATACTTGTACAGGGAGCAATGGAAATCACATCCACCAAGTTTCGCATCAATCCAACAATCTATATTCAGACGACTTTGTGATTACGTTTTATGACATGACTTTGAACATTCTGACAATCCAACAATATATACTTATTCCACCTCAGGCTCAGATGACCTTTAACAATTATAATCAAAAGACTGATTACTCAATCTCAGGGGTTCCCTGGCTCAATTCAATCTTTATTTTCTGAATGTGTTGATTATAATTGTTACTACTAACTGCCCAGTTGCTCTACCAAAATGTATTTTAAATAAAAATTCCTTTAAAAAAGGAATGTGGCGCCCAATGTGAGCTGGACGGGATATGGTGAATTCCATGGTGATTAGATTTGGTATTATAATGATCTACCAAAATGTATTTTAAAAAAAGCAACTATCTACCCCCAATTATTGGTATTTAACACCCCCCCCCCCCCAACTAGTGTCACTCCCAACATTAATTAGTGATGGTATAAACTAACCCTAGTTAACAGTGCAGGTGCCTGGGCACCTTATACCCAGCTTGGTTCCTGTCTGGTCAGATAATTGCTCATTATAATTGTTGAATTAGTGGTCATTTGTTGACAGCTTATCAGTAGCCTGGATCAGCAGGGGTGCATTTATATCATTTTTCATAGAGCAATTGTTCAAAATATTTAATGTCAAATGGTTCCTAAAAACCTTATTTGTGAATGGATTTTTACCGTTGACAAAACAAAATGTATGTTTAATATATCAATTATTCCATTAACAGCAATTTTCTAAGTTTCCATCCATAAATAATCACAGAGTATCATCTGTTTACAAAATAAATGTTTATTTTCAGATTTCCAATTAACCGTTATCAGTATAGCTGGTAGCAGGGTGCCAAATTCAGACCTTGCTAATAGTTATAGTCAGAAACAGGTATTTTGTCCTGTAGTCCCTGGCAACCCAGTCTGATTGTGACTCACTCGCAAACATACACGACAGAAACCGGCTGTGAAGGAGCCTAATGCACGTAAACAACTTCCTTATAACATGTATAATAAAATCCGATTTTGAGTATAATAAATAAAGTCATGCATATGCAAAATGAAGCAATTACCTATTGCTAACTTGGTAAAATGCATACTCGTAATAATAATAATAATAATAATAATAATAATAATAATAATAATAATACTAATAATAATAATAATAATAGCGACAAGCACATATCCACTCAATTAAGGGGTACTACACCGCTCGATAAATTTGTGTCTATTTTTGCATTTTTCTCAAAAACTAATAACACAGTGGTAACAAAATTTATGTATATTATAGGGCAAGGAATCCAATTACTACACTGGAATTTCAGTGACCCAAGACAAGCGGTTCGTTATTTATGATAAGAAATAAGGTACCGATAGGATGTACCTCATTTCTTATCATAAATAACAAACCGCTTATCTTGAATCACTGAAATTTCAGTGTAGTAATTGGATTCCTTGCCCCAATAATATACATAACTTTTGTTACCAGTGTGTTATTATTTTTTGAGAAAAATACAGAAATAGTCACAAAGTTACCACAGGGGTGTAGTACCCCCTTAAGAGCGCTCAAGGCACTAAAACAAAACAAACAAACAAAAAACTAACAAGACAAAGAAAACTGGAACTAAATTAAGAAACATAACTTAAGAATTACAGAATGTCTCTGACATAAGATGAGTTTTTAACAACTTTTTAAACACAGTTACATTTTTAGCAGTTCTAATACAAATAGGCAGTTCATTCCATAGACGTGGAGCTGCGATTGCAAATGATCTGTCACCCCATGTGCGGTTGGATTTTCTTTCTTGAAGAAGTTGCATGTTTCCAGATCGAAGCGTACGGGTGGGAACATAATGTAAAAGGAGTTCAGATAAATATAGCGGAGCAATATCATTAATACATTTATATACAATCAACGTAAGTTTAAAAACAATTCTTTGTGTGACAGGAAGCCAATGCAGTTCCTTTAGGATTGGCGTGATATGACAATATTTTCTGGTGAAAGTAAGAATTCGATCGGCAGTGTTTTGAATTTTCTGAAGGCGATAGAGTTGGTTTGTTGGTAATCCATAATGAAGTGCATTGTTGTTATCCAAACGAGAAGAGATGAATGAGTGAATAATTTGTTCAGTAGCATCGCGACTTAGGTATTTGCGGATCCGGCTGATGTTACGTAGTTGAAGCGCTGAACAGCGAATGACATTAGAGATATGAGGTTGCATGGTCATGTGAGTGTCAAAAAATGCACCTAAATTGCGTGCTTTGGAAGATAAGGCAATTGCAGAGTCATCGATGCAAACATTTTCAATGTTGATTTTAGAGAGCTGTTGGTGGGATCCGAACAGAAGAAATTCTGTTTTATCATCATTTAACTTCAAGAAGTTTGATTTCATCCAATTACGGATTTCACTGATACAAATTTCAAGAGAAGCAATTGCAGATTCAAATGATAAATAAAGTTGCGTGTCGTCCGCATAAACATGATAATTCAATTGATGGCGAAGAATGATATCCCGTACAGGGTAGGTGTAAATGGTAAACCACTGAGGTCCAAGTACAGAGCCTTGAGGCACAGAATAATCAAAAATGGTAGAATGAGAAGTAGCATTGCCAATGTGAACATATTGCGGCCTATTTGTAAGATATGATTTACACCAGTCAAGATCTTGAATGCCAAGATAATAGTGAAGACGGGAAAGAAGAATATTATGGTCAACACGGGGGTCAACAGTGTCAAATGCAGCACTTAAATCGAGAAGAATCAAAGCTGTGATTTGGCCATTGTCAAGTGATGTGAGAATGTCATTATTAACTCGAAGAAGAGCAGTTTCTGTTCCGTGGTAGTGTTTTTAAGCTGATTGATAGGGATCTGATAGGGAAAATTTATTGATATGGTTTGAAATTCTGTTAGAAACAATTCTTTCAATTGTCTTTCCAAGAAATTTGAGATTGAATATAGGTCGGTAGTTTTTGAAGATTTCTTTATCCAAAGTAGGTTTTTTTTAATAAGAGGACGAACGAAGCGATTTGTTGACAATGTCAGCAATATATGGCACGAAAATATAAATGTTGTCCTTAATTAGAGATGTAGGTAGAGGATCTACCCAGTTAAAAATTTTACCGGGACACAGCGTGATTCACGTCCTGATTTGCCCCGCACAACAATAGATTTTCCTTAGCAACACACCCGCAACTTCGGAATCTTTTCACGTTTTTGTCAAGCCCAACCGTGAAATACGCTATGTAACCTGTCCGTGTTACACGGTTTCAATGGATAAATCAAGACAGAAATCACGGCCTTCCGTTCAGTGTTTCACGTTATTTTTCGGATGCATTGTGTGTCCTTTGTTCTACTTTTCCCGGCGTGTTTCACGGAGTAAATGGGTGATTCCCGGGGTGAATCACAATGGGCGGAGTCGAGGGCTTGCAGCTCACCCAATACAATATTTAATTTTGTTTTTCACAACTCTGCCCTCTCTCATTTACCAATATCGAAACATACTTAAATGCTTTTATGTAAAAATTAGACGCGGCTCATTATTATTAATATAATTAAGGTTGCTGATGCTTGTTGCATACAAAACCTCTATTAGGCCTACGTTCCTTTCAATATCCTGACCAAGTAATGAAACGTTTCTCTATAAAAAAAATACCATTTGCTATAATTCATATCATCACTATCAGGTTAACATGTTGGACTTAAAAGGGCATTACGTGATCCACATCCTCATCCCCCCACTTTTCTGAAAAACAGTTGAGATTATACTACTGGAAACCTCAGGCAATATAATGTTTATATACCAAAAAATTCTTGCAGATTATTCGTTTTAATAGCACAAGTATCGTCAAATTTGAATTTTCGTTCTGGTATATCAGAACGAAATTAAAACAGTGGCCTACGGAGATGTGTATTACACATGGACTCCATTTGAGATCTACACTCCCTGTGTGGGTGATTAAGAACATGTCTTCCATAGGAGGTGTATTGATTTCAACTGGATTAGCCCATATCATGCATATTAAACTCGCAAACGCAAAATCGGAATCAACTGAAATTTTGGGAATAAGCTTTTTTGGTGGATACTACTGAAAAGGGCATAAAAAGAGGATGATAGGATCGCGAAATCATCCTTTAAGTGGTTACGGTGTCATGCACAGAGCCGGGACAGAGTGTTTTTGACATGTTGAAAAGTTCGTCAAATTAGCTTAATTTATGAAAACAGATCATTTCTTTTTTTTTTCAAGATATTAGTCTTAACAAAGGCGATATTTAATTGCAATGTTAGTCCTTTTTTCAATTTTCTCAAAACACTAAATTTCCTAAATTCTAGAATTTTTTGAAGCTATACAGGCCATCAAGTTCCAATTTCAACAAACAAAGTGTCATAAGAAAGGTAACAATCAAATTTATACATTTTCTCGCCAGCTTTTTTCATCAAGAGTCTCTATTTTAAGTTTCTGGTGTTTCCAAATTTCCCTAAATTAAAAAAAAATAAAAATTATTTTTTCTAATACATCAAACACTTTATCTTAAAAAAAAAAGCTGGCAAGATAATTTAGATATTAAGCGTATACACCATCCCCGCTGAAATGAACCATAACGTACTCCAAATGTTCAACAAATAAAAAATATTAGAATCTTCATGAAACTCTAAAAATAGATAGAATGAAGACTTATCTTTTCTAAGTTTTAAATTAATACACGATTCTGATTCACCGTTGACATCACCATATTTCCCGAAACATTAGTATAATAACAAAAATATACCATTCAAGTAGTGGGATAGGATTGCTTCATAGTTGCACGCCTGCTTTGCACCTTTTGATATTTAGCAGTCGAAGTAAACTTTATAAATCTAGTGATATATAATAAAATGTATAGCTGATATGCAAAGCCGACGATCGATTGAAAAATTTGACCTTTCGTATTGAAGATATGGATTTTTTTTCTCTAAAACACCAAAACAAAATAGGTCTTTTTGGAATGTATATCTTCAACTTACGAAATGTCAATATTTTCAATTGATCGTCGGCTTTTCATCCCAGCTACATACACGTTAAGTACATAAGGCCTATCATTAGATTTATAAAGCTTACTTCGAGGACTGTTAAATATAAAAAATATCCAATTTTAATAATTTGTTATAGTAAAATTTGTATTTATGTATAGGCCTATCGCAAATTTCAAAAAGTTAAAATTATTTGATATCAGAAGGACATTCTTCGTATTCAGAATGCAATTCGATATGACTGACGTACTCTCGGCTAACACAGAAAATACGTGAAAACGTCGCTAAACTATTAATATCATATCCCTTAAGGGCTGGGGTATGAGCGACCTTGAAGTTCCGGTATCTGGAGAGGGGAAGCAATGAGTTACCCCAAATCACAGCGGCAGGTAGTGACTGGGCCATCTGTAAGAGCCCAATACGTAACAAAATCCCAGTACGTATCAATTTGATACGTATTGGGCTCAACCTCTTCTACCTAGAACAAAAAGTGGCAAAAAATAATTCATCCCGCCCAATACGTAACAAAACTAAAATTTGATTAA